>NC_139634.1:25627135-25952135 GCF_964638095.1 Poromitra crassiceps
CGCATCCTCGCGCGCACACACACACACACACCCACGCACACACACACACACACACACACACACCCACGCACACACACACACACACACACACACACACACGCACACACACACACACACACCCACGCACACACCCATGTACACACACACGCACGCATCCTCGCGCGCGCACACACACACACACACACACACAGCACACACACACACACACACACGCACAACTCGAGGACGCTACATACACTCAAAACTTAGCTATTAATGCACAAATCTGCGTGTTCTGCAAGTTATTTGCATGTGTAAATTGAATGTATTTGATGAGGTGACCCCCCCCCCCTTTACAAGCACATACATGGCCTTCTACATAACTGCAAATGGAAATATGACAGACATTTTGCACAACTTATTTGTCCATCCTGAATCATAAAAGATACAAAATCAATGGGTGAAAATGCAGAAAGAAAAAACTATACAGGTTATAAACATATTGGTACCTCCTCTATCTAAGCTAAATTCACATTTTTGTATCTTTATTCTCGTGTTTCTCCTCTTTTCATATTGTGTATATTTTACTTTTCATATATTTTCCACTTTGCATTCTTGGAGCTCAACCTAATATAAATTATTTGAGTGTTGTAATTGCCAGTTGTGTTATGTCTAAATATATCCCAGTTGCTCTATTTCCCCTGTTAGTTTTTGCTGTTGCAATGACCCAGTTTCCTCACAATGGTCATTCAAGTGCCACTTGCTCTAATCTTAGGTCATCTTAAAACACTCCACACCATTCAACAACATGCAGTTATGAGACATTCATGTCCTCTGCAGAAACAGCGCCCCCTGTCTCCCTGAGGCTGTAATGGAAGTTTCAAATGCTGCCAACCTCCCTGACACTGATAGTCTGCTTCTCAGGAGCCAGAATCCTGTTGCTTTTCTGCTCTACCTGGTAATGGATTACATTCATGTTGGTGTATTGGTGGTGCAGAGTCAACTAACATTTCAGTCTGGATTCTGAAATATTGATGAAATCAGGCTAAATGTAATGTAAGAAATTACTGTTCAACACTGAATAAGTGTCCACAGGTCATTCTAGCCAATACTAACACTTCTGTTATAACATTTCAGTCTGGAATATGGAATATTTTTCAATAATCTTGATGACTAAAAGGCTAAAAGTAATCTCATGTCTAAGAAATGACTGCACATTGAGGAAGTTTGAAGTAAAAAGTTTAATAATTAACTCGGTTTTGGGCTTTGAGAATCCCGGGCCACTTACTGATACTTCTGCTTAAATTAACCCACTCATATTCTGGTTTCTGGTTATTTCAAGAAAAACATTTTGGCTAGTGGAAATTCTAATTGGCTGGTAACTTTAAAATCTAGCATATTGGCAGGTGGTCCAAAAAAAGTTAATTTCAAGCCCTGCAGGGAGAGCAGGTGGTGACATAGGAGTGAGTGAGAAAAGGATCAAATATTGGTGGTTAAGACTGAATAATGACATCACAACTGTTAATTTAAAATGAGTTATTCCTCTAAAACTGGCTTCAAATGCCCCAGATTTTTGGGCCCTCGGCCCTTAGCAAAATGTGGCCCTCGGTGAAAAGTAATTGGGGACGCCTGGCCTATAGTTATCCAGGCTCCCAACCTTACAGCCTTGTCCTTGATAACAAGCACAAGAGTAACAGACAACATAGAGTCAGGTAGCAGACCGTGAGTCATAAGGCCAGTGAAACAAACACTGCATCGCTATTGACAACGTTGCCCACATTATAGGGATCACTTTTAACACAATTAAAAAGATCAAAGTAATGTTGCCTCCACAACTCTGCTATATTATCAGTGCCAGAGACTCCCTCTATGGTGCATGGTAACGATGCACTGGCCCTGTTGAGAGCGCTCACCTCCTTCTAGAAGCCAGTGACATCGTTACCAAGCAGCTTCTCAGCCATAGAGTCAGTTCTCATAACTTCATGTTTACACACATAGCGAACCACATATTTAAACCTAGCATTTGTGAGCTTTTTGTGATCCAGGACAGGCCCCTGTCTGGGCCTATACCAGCCAGGACTCAGGCCCTATAGGCCTCCTTGGCTTCTGTATGATGGGCAGCTACATACTTATTCCAGCCTGGCTTGATGTTGTGTGCCTTAGAGTAAGGAAAGGAAAGGCCTGCTGGCCTCATACACAGCACCCACAATACAATCATACAGAGGTTTTTACGGTGTGACGTATCATCACAATTGACATCAGCACACATAATAGCACCTATAGGTAAATATATATCACTCAAGAGGTCATCATTAGTGAGCTTAGCCCAATCAATTTTAACCTTACCTGCCCTATTCACCTCATGAGCCATCTCAGGAAGACTGTCAACATCCAGAGACAATATGAAGGGAACGTGATCAGAGTCAGACATAGATGCCTCATATATAACCTCCATTGAGTGCAAAATGGCATGGGCATCAGCAGTGCAGATGCAAAGGTCAAGCCAGGATGTAGTGTGCCAGGCCTCGCTAATGTATGTATAGCTGTCTTCAGGCAATAACACCTTACTTGACAGTACAAAAAGTGTTTAAATGTTCATGAGTTCACGAGATAGAAACGAGATAGTTAGCTGGTGAAAAGGGAAAAATGAGTCTGTAAGTGATCTGAGAGTTCCACGAGGGCGGTCTGAGAGTTCCACGAATCCGCATTGGTGGCATCGACCGAGAAGAGACGGGAGGGGAGGATAAGGGTCAGTAGTGGTGACGATGAGGCATGAGGCTCTGTGACCCCAGTGCTCAAGTCTGAATGTGCCATCTCCTCTACAGCCAGAGAGGCAGCAGCTGTAAGCACAGATGTCCTAAAGCCTGTCTGCATTAATGTTACATCTCCACCACTGACTACTGGCTATTACTAATTAATCCAAATCATGTTCCACAGCGGCCGGCCGCTTAGGCGCCTCTCCCCCCGACCAGCCGTCCTGAGCGGGAAGAGAGGAGCCACGGCCCCTTCCTGAATAAAACATCCTAATAATTCAACATGAGCATTTTGGCCAGTGCATTATGGATGAGACAGAAATCAGTGCAGAGGGCAATGGAATCAGCATGTTGACAGTGCATGTGCTTGTGTGTGTGTGTGTGTGTGTGTGTGTGTGTGTGTGTGTGTGTGTGTGTGTGGGGGGGGGGGGGTTAGGGTTGTGTGGCTGTGCGAGTGTGTGCAGTAATTTATTTATCAGGAATATTTAATGGAAGTGTATGCAGGCCATGTGGAGAGGAGCAGCACTTAAACAAAATAAAAAACATCTGAAAACTCTTTCACTGTTAAAAACAGATACTGCTGATTGTACCGTGCATGTGCAGGGTCCATGTTGTTGTTTGATGCGTTTCTTATTCCTGTGGGAAAAGTACAAAAATAAAGACATCACAACACATCAAGATAGAATGGATTTGATACAAGAAACAAGCCTTCTCTCTAGACTCAAAATTTTTCACCAATGTTTATCTACAACTCGCTCTTAAAGTGCATAGTATTCCCCTTCAACAATCTCTACCCACTCATCCTTTATATAACTTGTTTACTGCACCAAGAAATAACAGGGGCCTGGTTTCCAAATTATATATTTTTTCTGGACTCTTCTTATTTTGATTTACCACTGGACAGGTGGTAGAGGCGTGACGATCCAGAACTAGATACTGATTTTGTATCTACAGGCTATGAAACTGATAAATGATCCCTCTTGCAGTCTGTGTACTTTGAATGCTCCTGGCACTTTTATTCACATGGTGTGGGAATGTCCACTGGTTGGACAGTTTTGGACCAAGGTGACTGCTAAATTATGCTCTCTCTCCCCCTCCCTCTCCCAAAGATGAAGTGTTGAGGTAGTCTGGCTTATTTCCATATAGGCTACTGTATATTAGGTTGATGCAGTCTGTTCTTTTCTTGGCTGCAAACAATTAGTCCAGACAAAATCTGATAATCCACAGTTAAAATAGCAATGCATCAAGAATGGGAGATGGCACTCTGATCTGATTGGTCACGTGACGCCCAAAAACTCTCCTCTGAATAATTCTGGTACTTACCCCAGCCTATTTCAGCTTTGCGCGTTGCAAAATAGCAAACAACTAAAAAAATAAGCGCAAATTCGCAATAGCTGCAACCCAGATATGCAATGTCAGTCAGAGTGTGATGTCATCCTCTCCATTGTGATGTCATCCACTCCATTGACATTGATGTCTTCTTATTCTGTGGTGTTTTATGGCAGTTGGCATCCTTTATGTTGCATTACCGCCTCCTTCTGGATTTATCCATCCACTGTTTCCCTACATTCTGTCCTCCTCTCGCGCTTGGTTCCTCCTACTGACCAGGTCTCCATTGACATTGATTTTGTGGACCAACACAATTTTGCAACCAAAACATGACTTATAGAGCTGGGCCATGACTGGTCACAGCTAAAAGCAAGCGCAAATTCGCTATTATGCCAGGGGGCATGTGTGTTACTGATGGCATTACTGATAACATCATCCATCATTTGGCTGCCTGGCAAAAAATTTGCCAGGCAGCTCTGGCTTCCGGCCACTGATGATGTCAATTTTGTCCTCTGGGTTGTGGGTTGTGAGTCAGTCAGCGAGTCAGCGAGTCACCTTCAGACAGAGCCAGATTTAGCGATTTAGAGTGAAGCGAACAATTGTGATCTCATCAGTGATGTCATCAGGGAGTGATGTAATCAGTTTTGTCTTATTTAATATTTTTTCCCCCCAATTTTTTTCCCTGTGCTAATTTTAATTTATTTATCCTGGTTGCTGCTCCACCCTCTGCCGATCTGGGGAGAGCCGAAACTGGCTCCATGCTTCCTCCGAGACATGGGCAGTAGACAGCCGCTACTTTTCACCTGACAGGGGAAGCTTCACCGGTAGGACATAACACATGGGAGGATCACGCTATTCCAACGAGTTCCCCTCTCTCCGAACAGGCGCCCCGAACGACCAGAGGAGGCACCACTTCAGCAACCAGGATATTGCATGTTTTGGTGTGGGGTTCCTATATGAAGGAAACCCCCAGGGGGCACGGGGAGAACATGCAAACTCCACACAGAAAGGCCCTTTTGATGACCCCACCCGGGCGGTGGGCACTCGAGGACATGCGGACGGGCACGCACTCCTTCATCACTCACAGCGTCCCAGGTGGGAATCGAACCCAGGACCTTCTAGCTGTGAGGCGACATCGCTTACCACTGCGCCACCATGCCCCTGACATCACAATTGCTCAAGTGACATCACTGGTGACATCACTCACTGTTGACATCAACACAAATGACATCACCAATGACATCACAATTGGTCCAGTGACATCATTGATGACATCATCAGTGATTACATCATTACTGATGACATCATCACAGATGACATCACAATTGCTTGAGTGACCTCACTGATTCCATCATCACCGATGACATGACCATTGCGTGAGTGACATCACTGGTGACATCACAATTGCTGGAGTGTGTATATACGAGTTTGTGTGACTCAATTAAATGTTTCCTCTTGTTCCCAGTGGGCAGAGGACAATGACATGGCAGCCAGTGAAGTGTACTCCAAGTATGCCCGTGTATGGCTCCCAAATGCAGCTGAAGTGTGGAAGTCAGCAGAACTTACCAAGGACTTCACTCCTGGGGACCGAGTGCTGTCTCTGCGGCTGGAGGATGGCACGGACGTGGAACACAAAGTCGATCCCCTAACCACTGGTCTGCCACCGCTAAGAAATCCCAACATCTTGGTGGGAGAAATTGACCTCACCGCTCTCAGTTACCTGCATGAGCCGGCAGTGCTACACACCCTCAAAGTACGCTTTATTAACTCCAAGTTAATTTACACATATTGTGGCATTGTCCTGGTTGCCATCAATCCTTATGAGAGCCTGCCTATCTATGAAGCCGACATTATCACTGCCTATAGTGGACAGGACATGGGCAACATGGACCCCCATATATTTGCTGTAGCAGAGGAAGCATTCAAACAGATGGCCAGCGATGAAAGAAACCAGTCTATCATAGTGAGTGGCGAGTCGGGAGCCGGCAAAACGATGTCTGCGAAGTACGTCATGCGTTACTTTGCTACAGTCAGCAGCTCGTCTGGTGATGCACATTTGGAGCAGAGGGTGCTGGCCTCCAGCCCCATCATGGAGGCTCTGGGAAATGCCAAGACGACAAGGAATGACAACAGCAGCCGCTTTGGGAAGTACATTGAGATTGGTTTTGACCAGAAGCATCATATAATCGGGGGTAACATGAGAACCTACCTACTGGAAAAATCGAGAGTTGTTTTTCAGGCTCATGGAGAAAGGAACTATCATATATTCTACCAGTTATGTGCCTCTTCACATTTACCAGAGTTCAAAGCCTTCAAGTTAGGTTGCGCTAATGACTTCCACTATACTAACCAAGGTCAGAGCTCTGTCGTCGATGTAGTGGAAGACGCCAAAGAGATGTGTGACACCAGGAGGGCTTTGTCATTATTAGGAATCGGTGAAAGTGATCAAATGGCGCTTTTCCAAATTCTAGCAGCTATTCTTCATCTTAGCAATGTGGAGGTGAAAGAAGCTGAAGCTGAAGAATCAACAGACATATTAAGCAGCATCTTGCCAGACAACAGCCACCTGATGGTGTTCTGTGAGTTGATGGAAGTGCCATATGAGGAAATGGCCCACTGGTTATGCCACAGGAAGCTCGAGACGGCCAAAGAAACCTATGTTAAGTCTGTCTCAAAATTGAACGCTGTCAATGGCCGAGATGCCTTAGCCAAGCACATCTATTCTAAGGTCTTCATTTGGACTGTTGGTTGTATTAACAAGGCCTTGAAATCTGCAGCTAAGCAGCACTCCTTCATCGGTGTGCTCGACATTTACGGGTTTGAAACGTCTGATATCAACAGTTTTGAGCAGTTTTGCATCAATTACGCCAATGAGAAGCTCCAGCAGCAGTTCAACCTGCATGTGTTCAAACTGGAGCAAGATGAGTACATAAGAGAGGAGATCCCCTGGACACTGATCGACTTCTACGACAACCAGCCATGCATCAATCTGATTGAGGCCAAGCTGGGCATCTTGGACCTTCTGGATGAGGAGTGCAAAATGCCCAAAGGCTCTGATGACACATGGGCCCAAAAACTGTACAACACCTCACTGAAGCACAACACTCACTTTGATAAACCCAGGTTGTCCAACAGAGCTTTCATCATCCACCACTTTGCAGACAAGGTGGAGTACCAATGTGAGGGTTTCTTGGAGAAGAATAAGGACACGGTCAATGAGGAGCAGATCAATGTGCTGAAAATGAGCAAGATTGACTTGCTGCTGAAGCTGTTCCAGGAGGATGAGAAGGCCACAAGCTCTAATAGCAGTCACTCCGTCAAGTCGAAGCCTGGTCAGGTTCATAGGGAGAACAAAAAGACTGTTGGACTGCAGTTTCGGCAATCTCTTCATCTACTGATGGACACTCTGAACTCTACGACTCAACACTATGTACGCTGCATCAAGCCCAACGACCTGAAAACTCCGTTCACCTTGGACCCTTTGAGGACAATGCAACAGCTACGGGCCTGTGGCATCCTTGAAACTATCCGGATCTCAGCCGCAGGCTTCCCCTCTAGATGGACATATGAAGAATTCTTTAGTCGCTACTGGGTCTTGGTGAAGCACAAGGATGTGCTTCCTGACAGAAAAGAGACCTGCAAAAATGTCATGGAAAAACTCATAAAGGACCAGGAAAAATATCAGTTTGGCAAAAACAAGATCTTCTTCAGGGCTGGACAAGTGGCGTACCTGGAGAAGCTGCGCTCTGACAACCTGCGTAAGGCTTGTGTTCACATCCAGAAGATGATCCGCTGCTGGCTCGCCCGCAAGAAGTACCTGAGGATGAGGGAATCGGCCATCACCATACAGAGATATGTGCGGGGCCACCAAGCCCGCTGCCTTGCTCATTTTCTGTGCCAGACCAAGGCGGCCGTGGTCATCCAGCTGAACGTACGTATGTGTCTGGTCAGGAGACGCTATCAGCAGCTGCGGTCTGCAGCCATTGTCATCCAGTGCTTCTTCAAGGCATACATGGCCAGACAGCAGTACTATAAGATGCTGTATGAGCACATGGTGGTGATCATCCAGCGGTGGGTAAGAGGCTGGTTGGCCAAAAGGCGTTACAGAGACTCCCTGGAAGCCATCGTCCTGCTGCAGAGCTGCATTCGTCGCATGAGGGCCAAGAAGGAATTAAAGAAGCTGAAAGTGGATGCACGTTCGGTGGAGCACTTCAAGAAGCTCAATGTTAGTATGGAGAACGAGATCTTGCAGTTGCAGCAGAAGATCAATGAGCAGCATGAGGAAAACAGAGAGCTTAGTGAGAGGCTGAGTTTTGTGGAGAAGACCCAGGGTGAGGAGAGAGAGAGACTGGGCAGAGAGATGGAAGACCTGTGTGGATCAGAGCGAGAGGCCAAGGGCAAAGCAGAGAGGGTGCCATCGCTGCTGGAGCAGCTCTCCTTCCTGCACCAGGAGCTGGAGAGCACCCGGAGGGAGAAACAGGACCTAGAGGAGCAGGCTAGGGCATCCCAGGAGCAGACACAACAGGTGGTAGCAGAGCTAAATGTGAAGAACAGCTTGTTGAACAGTGGGAAGGATAATCTGAACAGACTGGTCCAACAGTTAACAGAGTCCAAAACCAATGTAGAGAACATCAAACACCTGGAGAAAGACTTGACTGAAGAACGCTCCCGCTACCAAAGTCTGCTGAGTGAATACCTGCATCTGGTGGAGCGTCATGGAGATCTGAAGGAGGAGATGAATAGCAGCATGAATTCAATCAAGATTCAATCAATCTCAGGCTATGCCGAGAGAGGGTGCAGCTCTAAACAAAGAGAGAATGTGAGCGAGCACAAAGTAGACATGCCAGTCCTTCTCAAGCTCCAGAGGAGAGTGAAGGAACTGGAGCAGAAGAAACGGTCTCTACAGCGCCAGAGGGACAAGAGAGAGGAAGGCCAACAAGAAGAAGAGAGAGTAGAACTGACCGTGAAAACACTGACGGCACAGTGGCACAGGGGTTAGCACTGTTGCCTCACAGCAAGAAGGTTGTGGGTTCAAACCCCATTCCATCCCAGGTCCTTTCTGTGTAGAGTTTGCATGTTCTCTCCGTGTTCACATGGATTTCATCTGAGTATTCTGGTTTCCTCCGACCATCAAAGACTGACACATTGACATCGGTGATATATGACAGCACCATCACCTAGGTGAGCCGTCTAGAACTGCATGAGATCACTGGTGATATACGAACTCATCACTGTCTGTGACATCTTTAGTGAATTATGACACCATTGGTGATGTGTATATTAGTGACCTGATGGGGCCAATGATTCAAGATTCAAGACATTTACGCACATGTGAAATTCTTACGTACTTACAGGTCAGTGCAAGTACAGTGGGTGCATAATCACAACAGTAAATACGTGTACGTATAAAAGTACGTAAATAAGGCAAACCGTGAAAGACAACGGAATAGAAATAGAATAGAATAAATAAAATAGCACCACTTGTCAGTAGAAGGAGCAGTCAGGGCAAGTTGTGAAGTAGCAGTGTGCAAATGGCAATACAACAACCCTGACATACTGACATACTCATTCACAGCGTTTACCTTGGTTATATAATGATAATGATTATAGTAATAATAATAATATACTATAACTTTACTATTATACTGTTATTTACTATTACTACAATTTACTATTATATATTATATTAACCGTTGTTAATCCATGTCTAATACTATCGATAACCTACCTAAAGGCTTAGTCGTTGCTCACATTAATATATGCAGCCTGAGGAACAAAACTCAGGACCACTCTCTATTTTTGCAATCAAACAAAGTTGATATTCTTGCAGTTTCTGAAACTCATCTAGACAGTTCAATTGAAAATTCAGAGGTCGATATTGATGGCTTTTCTATATACAGATATGATAGAAATAGGTTTGGTGGTGGTGTGGCGATTTTTATACGTGAACATTTGCCTGTGAAACAGAGGCAGGATTTGATGGTAAATGACATTGAAGCAATATGGCTTCAGGTGCAACTCCCACACTTAAAACCTATACTGCTGTAGCGGCTGTAGCTCAGGAGGTAGAGCGGGTCGTCCAATCGCTTTGGATAAAAGAGGTCGGTGGTTCGATTCCCGGCTCCTCCAGTCTGCATGTCGAAGTGTCCTTGGTCAAGACACTGAACCCCAAATTGCTGCCTGCCGCCATCGGTGTGTGAATGGGTGAATGTACCTACTGACTGTAAAGCGCTTTGGATAAAAGCGCTATATAAATGCAGGCCATTCTATACTCATCACTCATCACCTGTTGTTACAGGGCACCTAGTGGCAGCATACAGTATTTAAAGTGATACGCCAACTTTTTGGGAGTTTCGTCCATTTGCTATAATCGCCCACACATAACCAAGATACATAATACCTTTACCATCACTCTCCATACAGTACAGTGAGCTACACTTGTCCAGTTAGTATTGGTACAGCCGTTCAAAGTCACCAAAAACACACATTCCTAACAGCACCAAAAAGCTCTATATAAATGTTGTGATTCGAGTACTCACCACGTGATGAAATAATAATCCATAGTTACGTGAAACGTCATTTTCATAGTAAACCCCCACACCTAGTTACTTCCTTGCTTGCCTGCACACAGCGCTTCAGCGCATGCGCTGTATGCCTGGTGGCCATGTTTAGAAAGCAGTTCTGGCTATCTACATGTATTTACCTTAAAAAGATATAGTTTCTCGTCATTTTGGAGTTTTTGTACAATTTGAACACAAAACACGTGCAATATTAATACATTTGTTTTCAATTCTGCCCCACAGAACAACGAAACACAACAAAACGAACGCTCCCTCAGCCACATCTCTTGCCAATCAGCAACGCCAAACCAGTAATGGCTGCCTCCGTGGATGTCCGCTTCGACCAGTAATGGCAATTTTCGTCAAGTTTAAACAGTCATAAAGTGCAGTTATTGCAGAAGTAGACTCAATAACAACAATTAAACAAGTAAACAACCGGCTAACGTTGCGGCAAGTGATTTTTTCCCCCCCCAGGATGGCGAAGGCATAACCCCCCATCTCTGCCTCTGCTTTCGCCATCCTGGGGAAAAAATATCGCTTACGGCGAATGTTAAGTGCGGGCAGGATAAGTACCTCTATAAACCATAATATGTCTGTCAATGTCAACTCACCTTTGATGACAAATGCTTCCACATGATCAAAGAAAACGTGATATTGACTGATGCCCTGTTCGGTCATGTATCATGGTGTAGTTAGCTAATATAGCTCTATTTTGGACCAAACAGAGTTGAGCTATATGCAGCAGCTAGACAGAGCCATGATCTGTTTGGAGACCAATAATAAGGAAAACAAACATGCACATTTACATAAAAACACCAGTCATCATTACATGTATTTTCTTTAATCTAACCATCATCGCAAAGATGCCGTATCGCCCGTCGCTGGAAGTCTAAACATATATCATTGCCACCATAAATAAAACTACCATAAATCGCTGTACTATAAATGGCCCCTGAGTGGTGATGGTGATTTTCGTCTGAGATAACAAGGATGGGAGACTGGGGGCAATTGTAATGTGTTTTTTGTTTGTTTATGATAGATAGATAAATTTACCGTTTCAGGTAAATTTCAATAAAAAGGTTGATGATTGAACATCTAATCATTAGTATGTTTTATTTATGCGGTCTGTGAATGCAAAGCAGTCCAGTAAATGAGGATAGTTGACATCCATCCACATGTGAATGACATGAAGTTGACTGTGGCCCTTGACGTCCAACAGTTGGTCGTGAGACAAACTGTTGTTGCCGTCTTTACTTTTTGGAGGACTTCATTCCACAGTTTGCCATACATAGCAGGTAGATGTGTTGTTGAGATGGTATTCCTGCTGGGAAGGACATATGATGGGTCCAGTGCTTTTGTGAAGATTCTAAACCCCTTATCCTTGACAAAGGAAAATGCCTGGAAATCCTGAGCCATCATTTTCAGCAAATCCTCCTCCAGCCAGTGTTGTCTTATTGGGCCCATAGGTCTCCGCACAAAGGAACCAGCGTTGTCTTATTGGGCCCATAGGTCTCCGCACAAAGGAACCAGCGTTGTCTTATTGGGCCCATAGGTCTCCTCACAAAGGAACCAGCGTTGTCTTATTGGGCCCATAGGTCTCCGCACAAAGGAACCCAGAGTCGTTTGCTGTGTTTTGTTTTTTTGGTCTCACTACTGGATCTGCTGTCAAGGTAGAGCAGGAGGGGCAGACACCAGAGCTAGAACCCACAGCTGTAGAGGAGGATGGCTGTGTTCCTGAGGAGGCAGCTGCAACAGTGGTTGACACAGTTGAAGTGGTTGTTGTTGTTGTACTTTGTGAGGTGACAGGATTGTCATCTTCTCTCTCCTCTAAAATCTGCACAGTAGGGTGTTTGTTGGTGAGGTGTCTTCTCATGTTTGAGGTAGATCTGCCCGCAACAGAAAATAGGTTCTTGCAGATGTTGCATTTTGCTTTTGTGGATGAAATAGATTCAAAATGGTTCCAAATTGCACTCCTGTTCCTGCTGCTGATTTTTGTTGAACTATGTAGGGGAGAGTGGGGTGAGTTGTGCCAGTGGGGAAGTTGTGCCACCCCTTGTATCTAGAAAACCATAGAAGAAATTGGTCATGTGACCACACATTTTTGAAGAGGCATCCATTTTACTCACTCTGCAAAGAAGGGAGGCAGATTGCACAAGAGCTAAGCACATTTAAGTTCAAAAAACTGTTTTTTGCCTCTCAAAGTAAATTTTTTATGATCAAGGTTTATTGATTGTTGTGTCTGAACAATTATAGACAAGCTTGAAAACATTTCACACATGTGTTAGTGTTTTAGTAAGCTACAATATGAGGCTATACTGTTAGCATGATGTTAGCTCCAAACCAGCTATATGATACAAGTTTGTTAAAATGGTGGGGATGGGGTGATTTGTGCCAAAAGGCCTGGGTTAAGTTGTGCCAGTGCAGTTGCAGTTGATTTAGTGAAATTTTATTTCATTTTGTTCTTAAATGTTTAAATATACCTTGTTGAAGAATATTGCAGTATTGGCAAGTGTAGCCTGGCTCTGTGATAGTTGATTTTGTTCATTTTGAACATAATCTTTATTTCTGAAAATGTTAAATATGTAGGTCAACTCCTGCTACCGTTTAGCCTTGTTTCACCCTGTTATAGTACACTGGACTTTAGTGTTATCTTTATTTTGTCTTGCTTTGATATAGCATTACAGTATATGAGATGAAAATGTTCTGTTTTACTTCAGTAATCAATGGCACAATTTACCCCAATGTATTCTCTCCAAAGGCACAACTTACCCCGCACCGGGGGCAAGTTGTGCCAAGAGACCACTTTTTTAAGAATAGCCATATTTTTTTAACAGTTTATTTAAGATCCAAAGGGAGTGTTCCCAGTGGTGCACAACATCCTGAAATATATTTACATATTGTAGTTGGAGGCATTACTGTCATGCCCTCACTTTAAAGACACCTCAAGTAAAAAGTGGCACAACTCACCCCACTCTCCCCTACTGAATAACAAAAAACAAAAAAAACAAAAAACCAAAGTTAAACAACTAACTTTGTGAATGGAGTGAAGGTATAATGAGTGAGGGCCACAGTCACTGGGGCCGCTGTTGCCAGGTCCACTCCTACACTAGTCTCTCCCCAGACTCAAATATTACATGGAATCGCTGCGCTCCGCATACTACATAAGTGAGTCTGTGCCAGTTAACAGCCACTGCTGGTTTTGAAGGCGGGTTGAAATTGAATGAGTGACAGGTCGTAGCACCGATGAGAGAGCGGTTAAAAAAATGGGCTGCGCCTCCCATGTTGTCTGATCGCAAAGTCGTTACTGATTCGAGAGGACTGAAGCCATCACTGGCATATGACTGGCCCAGTGAACGGTTCCCTCCCATAACCAGCCCTCTGAGGTAAAGTGTCCCAGACCCAGAGAGAGATCTGCAGCATGCAGTAACGTAGTGTATCAGCGTAAGAACTCTCATGGGTCTGGCATTGAGACTACTCCTACACAGGGGCGTTTCTAGGTCCTGAAGACATTGGGGGCTTTAGCCAGGTACCCCGACGGGGAGGGGGGGTAAGGGGGGCGGGGGCTCCCCTCCCCCCCACTCAAAAAATTTTGGTTTTTCCAATCCGTAAATACCCATGTTGTGAGTCATTTGAGATGGATACAGAAGAACAAGATTAGTGGGTCTCGAGGTCCAGGGACCACCAGAGGTCCTTGATAGGGTTCTGGCGGGAGTCCACTTAGCAAATTTACATATTTTATTTTATTAAATATTATATCTCAATGGTACGAACCCCCCCAGTAACTCCTGTGAAGGTATTTTATTAAGGTACACGCTTCCTGTAAACCTAAATTCTGATGGTGCCGTTTTTGTATCATATGGTACTTTTATTTTGAAACTTAGAGCGGACGTAGTGATGTTATATCTACGCTACTTGACGTAAGGTGTGCTCACCGGCCGGTCGCAAAACACATGTCGCTCTTCAACCTACGGTTCTATCTAATCAAAAGCGCCTAGCTGGAATTGGGAACAACGTATTGTTTGTTGTAATGGTTTAATGAAGCAGTGATGTGTGGTTTTGTTTAATGTAACTGTGAAGTGAAGGCATTGTTATTGTGACAGTCATGCTAACGTTAGCTTCTATAGACATTGGAGTGGATGGCTGTGGCTTCATGCTGATGCTAGCGTTGTAGGTTGTATGGTTAATAATATTCTGTGTGTGTGTGTGTCTGATAAATGGGCCTTGATGCTCAAGGCCCATTTATCTCAGAAAATATCTTCACAACTAAACAACTAAATAACATAAGATAATTTCATAGTTGTAGCTACTGTGATGCTGTGCATGTTGGCGCATGTCATTTGTTTGAATAATTTCATAGTGAGATGATGAGCTCGTGTGGAGAGGAGGTGGTGAGGAGTGAAGCAGAAACATTATGTAATGACACACTATGACAATAGTAACTGATAATTTGGTCCTGCATAGCCTACTGATATTTTCTGTTTGTTTTTTTTAGAAAACTGTTTAGAACTCTGACTTAACTCATTCAGGGCCAATGACGTCTTTGACGTGTTATCAGGAATAGCCCAGAGGGCCAATGACGTCTTTGACGTGTTTTTGTTTTTATTACTGCAGGGCGTAGTTTAAACACTTCCCCAGCCTGTCACATGGTATCAGGTCCCTATCATCTAAGACAACACGTGAACAAACACATACCGCAGCTGTTGTTTTGAAATTGAGCAGGAGGAATATCAGAAAACGATAAGGAGCTTGCCTTGTGCAGACAGGAGAAACCCCATTGAAACGCCCCTCGCGCGCTGCAGGAGCTGGTCGCTTTCCTGTGTGCCAGCCTTCCTGTGTGCCAGCCGGAGAAAACCGGAGAAAGTAATCCACAGATGCGTTTGATCATCGGAGGAATGAGGAAATGATCGATCAGCAGTGATCAGAGGGCGGTGAGGACGTGTTGAATAGCCGAGGGGAAAACGGGATCGATAGCAGGAGGATATGACAGGGGGAGACATGGACGAGCAGCACACGAACAGCTAGGCAGGCAGAAGCCCGCTGCCCGTTCTCAAGAGCTTCATGAAATCGCTGGACTGCGTGCCCTCCAGTGTAGTGTCTCTGCTCCAGTGTTGCTCCTGGCCAATCCCGGCGCCACAGGGCGTGGTTATTGCTTATCCTATGTGGGGTTAGAAATCACGCAACGAAGGGGGATCGTGTGTGTGTGTGTGTGTGTGTGTGTGTGTCTGTGTGTGTGTGTGTGTGTCTGTCTGTCTGTCTGTCTGTCTGTCTGTCTGTCTGTCTGTCTGTCTGTCTGTCTGTCGGTGTGTCTGTCTGTCTGTCTCTCTGTCTGTCTGTCTGTGTGTCTGTCTGCACACTCACTCACACTGCTTTATTGTTGAATGTAAAAAAAAAAGCACTTCATGTGTATATATATATATATATATTTTTTTTTTTTTTTCATTTGTGTCATAACGAATAGTATTTACATGTCTGATGTCAATACAGTTCAAAATAAAAGAATTGAGAGCGAGTTCTGCTTGAGAATGTGTATTTTATAGAAATTGCATTTGCTCCTGTTTGTCATCTGAGAGAGAGACATTTTGGGTGAAAACAGGGTGTATATAAATGGATATAAGTAGAGTACAGAACATGCTAAAAGCTAACTTTTTTTTTCCTGGTGAACCCAGAGACGTACATCTTCATTTTGAGGTATTGCAAATCACTCTGGTGCTAATAGATAATTTACTGTGGGTCTTGAAAGATGACCAACAATTATGAAAATCTTTGGCCTGTGCTAAATATTGGCAGTCCTAAACTGGCCCTGAATGAGTTAATGATTTTGCTTTATTTATTTTATTTTGTTGTTTATTTGATTGTTCCAATTTTGTAAATGTTTAGTCAGATTTTTTTGTATAATGTACTGATTATTAATGCCAGACTTTGTTTATTGGGGAAAAAAATAAAATAAAAAATAGGAAAAAAACATCCGGGGCTCTAGCCCCGGAAGCCAGGGTCTAGCGACGCCCCTGCTCCTACAGTAACTACTCTGACTGTGATTGCATTGTCTGTTTTTTAAGATTTACGTTCATTCAAGTGGACTCATTCCCTCTTGTGTGAAGACAGCGAGCGAGTGAGTTATGTTTATTTAGGCTACATTTAGTTGCACATACAGTATTTATAGTTGTGTGTTAGTTTGTGTGATAGCCCACAAAGGTGGCTTTATTTTGTACATTATGTGTTTAAACAGTTTGCCGGTGGATTTGATGTCAGTGTCACATTTCTGTAACATAATTTACATAGCCTACCTACAATACACATGAGATATGCTGAATGAATGCGTTAAAATTAATATTTGATCTTTATTAATGTTACATGATAAGATAAGACATGCATTGAAGACAGGTTTTGTGAACGGGCAGCTGTCGAACGTGCATGTAGGAGTGTCACAGAGAAACAGGCGCTGTTTTTTGCAAAAAGTATAAAAACTCAAAGGTTCGATACATTTACATCACCTCACCATCACCGGTTCTTTGAAAAGAATCAGTCCACCCATAGAGACCCTGCGGGGTGCGTCATCATTCAGAAACCACGCCCAAAACAGGGGGAAACAAAAACTCCCCTCCCCAATCCTGGCGTTCTCCTGTCATGTGTTGTACACAAAGATCAGAAGATGAACATTCCAACTTACTTCCTTGACACCTATCCACATTTTTCTTCTCGCCAATTTTCAATGGCTTCCTTGTTTTGCTCGGGAGTACAAAAAAACTTTAATTGGCGATTTTTTACATTTGTTGTCTGCGCAGCCCACCACACAACAGCTTTTAGCTATGTTTAATTCAAGGAAAATGACGCTGGTGTATGGGAGTGAATGGAGAGCTTTTCCCCGTGATGGGCTTGGCCTACTTCATGCAGTGTCTCTATGACTATCATCTGTCAGTGTTTCTGACCATCTCTAAGGAGTCCTCCAGTACTGACTCTGTGCTGGCCTCCACTACAGTGGAGTGGCGCCTTCTTGTGGCAGAACCAAAGACCTGCGGGTCAGCAGGGGAGATCTCTCTCAGCACTCTGCGAGGCAGACGGATTGGGGTCATATCCAAACTGGGCCCTTGGTGTGAATGTCTCTCTGTGTGAGTCTGTATCTGGCTCGTTTTGGCCTGGTCGTTGTTTGTCTTTTTGTCTATTTGCTCAGTGTGCAGCTTTGTGTCTGTCTTGATAGTGTGTGTTCTTGTCTGTACCTGCTTGGTGTGCATCTGGCAATCGTTTGCCTTTGTGTATGTCTGCATACTGTGTGTCTGTGTGCGTGAGGGATGAGTGACAGCAGCATGGAGGTCCTTGAGTTGCTTCTTCAGTTGGGGCTGAAGGCGGCTGGAAAACAACTCTTTCTGCTGCTGTAGTCTGGCATGGAGGGCCTGCTCTGTCTCTCCCAGCTGCTGTAGTCTGGCAGGGGCAGCCTGCTCTGTCTCTCCCAGCTGCTGTAGTCTGGCAGGTGTGGTCTGCTCTGTCTCTCCTAGCTGCTGTAGTCTGGCAGGGGCAGCCTGCTCTGTCTCTCCCAGCTGCTGTAGTCTGGCAGGTGTGGTCTGCTCTGTCTCTCCTAGCTGCTGTAGTCTGGCAGGGGTGGTCTGCTCTGTCTCTCCCAGCTGCTGTAGTCTGGCAGGGGTGGTCTGCTCTGTCTCTCCCAGCTGCTGTAGTCTGGCAGGTGTGGTCTGCTCTGTCTCTCCCAGCTTCTGTAGTCTGGCAGGGGTAGTCTGCTCTGTCTCTCCCAGCTTCTGTAGTCTGGCAGGGGTGGTCTGCTCTGTCTCTCCCAGCTGCTGTAGTCTGGCAGGGGCAGCCTGCTCTGTCTCTCCCAGCTGCTGTAGTCTGGCAGGGCCGGACTGCTCTGTCTCTCCCAGCTGCTGTAGTCTGGCAGGGGTGGTCTGCTCTGTCTCTCCCAGCTGCTGTAGTCTGCCATGGGCAGCCTGCTCTGCCTCTCCTGAGCCGCCTTCTTTAAAGAATCCTGCCCTTAGCTCCCCATTCTGCTCCGGTTCTTCGGTGGTGGTGCTGCTCTGCCTCTGGTGCTCAAGGCTGGTCTGGACCCTTGCCAACACACCAGTGTCTCTGTCGCTACCCCTGTGGATGCCATGGCTGTCCGCTGCTGGGGTCTCCTTGCCAGTTTCGTCAAGGTCTTTGATGAGCTCCTGTTCCTTGCGCATGTTGATTGACAGTTTGTGGAGCCTTCTCTGAGTGACACTGGCTCTTAGTTTCGCCTTCGTCAGGCTGCACTGCTTGGCATCAATCTCCTTTACCTCTGTGGCTAGCTGGGGTTGCGGAGCTAACTGGATTTCCTTCTTGGAGATCTGCTCCAGTCTAGCATGGTTCTGTTTCTGAGCCCATGTCCATGAAGGTCTAAACCCCATTCTGCCCTCATTGTTGTCACCCTCCTCCTCTTGACCCCTGTCTTTGCTAAGTGCATGCTGTTTTATGAATGGGCAGTGCACGTCATCTTTCTCTTCAATCTCAGCCAGCAGGAGATGCCCACGTATCTTGAAGGCTGCCAACACCCTCTCCAGTGAATAGGATGGGGGACTGGTGTGGATCTTCTGGGCAGGCCCATGTCCACACCTGTGTCTGACGAGAAGGAAGCTGTGTGGTCTCCTTGCCCCTGAGGTTGCCTCCCTAAAAGTCATGTTGCTGCGAAGACGGTCAATCAGAATCTGCTGGTCTACCAGGTGTTCAGTCTGTCTAAGAGTACGCTCCCTCTCTGCCTGTAAGGCCCGGAGGTGGCTTTTGTTCTCTTGGAGAAGTTTCTCCACTTCCTTTGTTAGCTGCAGCAGTGCCTCGTCTTTCTGCTCCAACACCTGCTCCTCTATGACCAGAGTCTTCTGGCATTTGTTGAATTCTCGTCTGAGCTGTGATATGGTGACATGGTGGGGTTGGTCACCTTCCACTTCTAGAGAGCCTTCTCCATCAGTTAGATGTGAGCGATTGACAGCTGTCAGTCTCTCCTGCCAGTCATGCAGCCGCTGCCTCAGAGAGGGACGGAGGATGGGTGGGGAGGGACAGAGGATGGCTGTGGAGGTATAGAAATCCTCCAGTAGATCTGCAGCTTCCTGGACCAGGAGGCGGTACTGTAGTGGTTGCGCCATCTCCATTCACTCCGAGCATTTATTTTCTTTATTGTTTACCTAGCAACAGTTCCCGGAAGTAAGGTTCTGGATTAAGCAGTGCTGTAGAGTTGCAGCAGAATGGACCATTTGTGATGTACTTTGAAAGGGTCAGACATTTAAAGAATCAAATTGTATATTATCACCATTATTTTATGCATTCAAATGGCCCACCACGTACGTACTGGAGCTATCCTTGGAACTAGCTAAAATGGAGCTCAAAGCTACGTGAGTCACGTGATGATCATGCATAATTGGGCTTCCGTGGCGTGACTCTTTCTTCAATCGCTCTGCCCCTTCCTGTCAGTCTCTCTCTCTCTCAGCATCTGCACAACATAACCCAGCTGCTCTAGTCAAGCCTTCCTGGGGTCCCAGTCTAATAACACAGGCTAATAACAGTGTGGCTTCCCTGCAATCTTTAGCTATGGAATAGCAGGTGTGCAGTTTGTGTTAGCTTCACATGTGGGTAGACATGAGGGTGATGACATCACTCAGTGATGACATCATCACCGATGACATCACAATTGCTCAAGTGACATCACTGATGACATCATCATGATGACATCACAATTTCTCGAGTGACATCACTGAGCACATCATCCCTGATGACATCACAATTGCTCGTAGCACTTTACGCAGCTCTATTCGGGCGCAAAAGGGGCGCTAACGCAAAATTAACGCTTTTGCGATGATAGGTGTCTATAACACATTATAAACTGTTGGCTAAGTGAGTGGCGGTGTCTGTCTGTGGCGGCGGTGTCTGTAATGATTGTGATGTCATCAGTGATGTCAACAACTGTATAAGACAAAATAGGAATCAGTGCATTCACACATGCAAAATTAGCTCCAGCGAACATAGGAAGAGAAAGGCAGAAAAGAAAGGTACAAGGGACGGCACTAGTGGCCGTAACAGGTACAAGGGACGGCACTAGTGGCCGTAACTTTGGAAATCGACTTATTCTGTCATTTCGGTAAAAGGACGTGTTGAAAATGCAACAATGTGTGCAGCAAAGGCAGCTGGGGCCAGCAGGGCAGTGCAGCTCCATGCTGGAATGTAAATACATTAGTTTAGATTTGTTTCCCTCCGCAACTCATCAGCTGTGTCAACTTCTGAATTGCCAGGAGGAACAAAGTGTGTGTGTCACTGTGCATCTTGCTTATCTACCATGTGTTCGTGTGTGTGTGTGTGTGTGTGTGTGTGTGTGTGTGTGTGTGTGTGTGTGCGTGTGCTTTCTATTCCGTAATGGCCTCTTCGGCTTCGCTATAATAACATACATCAAACCTGACACAGAATCCATGCAAACAAATCACCGCCGTGTGCATCGGGTGGATAACCTACGCCTGTTTACACACACGCACTCACACACACACACACAGAAAGCACGTGGGGATGGCGCTATCTCATTCGGAGCGGGGTGGAATAATGGAATAATAGATCATGGGGGGGTTGGGGGGGCACTAACCCCGGTAACCTCCATCTTTATTATCGACAGCATCACGGGAGCCCCACAGGGGAAAGGATGCAGAAATAGAGCTCAAGTCACACCACCCTCTTCCACGTTCAGCATACAAACCAAGGGATTTTATCCACCATTAATTTTTCCATAGACATTTCATAAAATGCTTATAAGAATACTTTTACTTTGTCAAACCAAGCGATTCAGCTATATTTAGAATAAGGAGATGCGCGAGATTTCACGATTGCATCACGCGTCATGCGTAATTGTGCATCATGATTGAATTCCGAGACTCGAGATGATGCGCCATGGCTGCAGTTATGGAAATTGCCCGCTCTGCGGGCTCGCGGTCACCTCAAGCAATTCACAGTTGGGCAACTGTGTCCCCGTGCAACTGTACGCGTACATCGGTTGGTCGAGTGACATCACTGATGACATCACAACTGCCTGAGTGACATCACAGTTGGGCAATTGTGCGCCACGCCATCCTTTACCCAATTATATTAGTAAAGACCACAGTTCTAATTTCTAAGTTTTAACTCTTTCTCCTGCTGTGCACATAAACATACTGCCACAGTAAGGTATGGGTCAGAATTTATGTTTTTGAGGGGAAACTCTTCTATAAGGATATCAAATGTTTTTAATGAAATAGTTGCATAGTATACCTTTAATATAACCATAACCAATCATTTTGATTGTACACTGACTTCTAAGGGAGAATAGCAGCTCTCTCATTCCCACAGTGCCCTCTGAAGGCCTTTTCTTGCACTATGGATTTTTGGTGTCTGCGTCCAGAGCGGATTGATGGTATCAAGTTACCTGGAACTTTTAACTCGCTTTCCTGCACAGCTCATTTATATTAAACATGTTCTGCTACCAACATTTGGGGATATTTGGAAGTATTTTCCTCCCAGTGAACCAGTTACAAACACTGCAGAAAGGTAAGCAAAGTGGAAGTGTAGCATTTAGGTGGGGGTGCAGTTTCGCCTAATAGTAAAACTATAGAATGGGGCTTTAAGCCAGCTATGTTTATGGTTCACCGCTAAAGTAAAAGCTCCCGCAGGCTCTGTCTCCATCATCAGCAGTAAAAGCCGCTTACAGGACAGGCAGCTGAGAGAGGTGTGCCACAGGGCAGCGGGCACACACACAGATTACCTGCTAATCCCACCCAGGGGGAACAGAGAGCAGCCACATCAGCAGTCTGCACCCCCCCCCAACACACACACACCCTCACCAGAGATGGGGACTTGGACTGAACTCACACTTAAGTCACACACACACACACACACACACACACACACACACACACACACACACACACACACACACACACACACACACACACACACACACACACACACACACACAGTTAATTTAGACTTACTGGAGCCTCATCCTCAAAAGACTTGAGACATGACTCGGACTCGAGATTTGAGACTCGTGAAACAAGCTTTTTTGTGTGCATTAAAGTCGTAGTGAACCGGAGGTGAATGCAATAGACCAAATCACCGTGACGTCACCATGTAAACAAATTTACTTCCGGGTACCACTTGGGGAAGGCGGCAGGTTTAAATGTGCGTGTTGTCAAATAAATGCTGTCAAACCCTCTCGCTGTTTTCGGCCGACTACTTTCAATTTAAATGGTTAAACGGTTGGTAAACATGCTTGTCCGACGTATCTAGCCTTTCTTCTGTGTTTGTTTTATGTAGTGTTAGCTAGCTAATAACGTTTGTTTGTCTGTCAAACTCGCTGTTTTTTTGCAGAGTCTTAACGTTACAGACAGAGTAACCTCGCGTCACCAGGCTCTTCTCGGCGAGAAAGAGCCTGGTACAGACAGAGCTACTGACGCCACGTCAATTTAATTTAGCTTCAAGTCTACTCTAGTCTGGTCCAACAGGTAAATTAGCTAGTCTGGTCTCCACTAACGTTAGTGAAAGTGTTGTTATGAATGATATTAAACAACAACACAACACGGACAAACCATTTTTGTCTTCTTTGTCTGTTTTTGTCTTCAACACGTCAGTTTGTGCCGTCCACCGCCATTATAATGTGTGGACCTCAGGGGTACCCGGAAGTAAATGTAAACATCCCGCTGATTTGGTCTATAGCGTGAGCGTCAGAGACTCAAACAAATGGGTTGAGAGGCGGACCACAAGCCGCACAATGCCGGGTGTCGATGATTTGATTTGACAATTCTGGGGACTGGCTTTGGCATTGGCCAATCATGGCGTGTTCCACCCCCAAATCGAGTGGGATCCAGCGTGTTGTCGTGCAACGCGAGTGGGATCCGCGGAGTACCAGGCAGCCAGCTGCTTCGTGCGGAGCGAGCGGACAATCCGATGCATGGGTGCTGCCCGCCCGCCTGGAATCTCCGAGGGGCGACCCCTAACAACCAGGCTCTCAAGCGTGCGCCTTTATCGCTATTGCTGTAAATACGATATTCCTGGAATGCGCGTTTTAACGAGCCAGTTACATTTCTTTGCATTCTTAGAAATTACCGTTTTTGTTTTTTGTTCATGTTTCATACAATTGGCCAAGTTAGTAGTTAGTTTATGGGATAGGAATTCTGCCAGATGACAGGCACTAGGCGCCATTTTCTCTTTCTTTTGGAAGAGAAAATTCTCCTGAAATGAAGATTTGATTGACAGCTGCCATGTCGTGATATGATTGTTTGAAATGGGGTAGAAATTTGATAGTACTAGGTGACGTCAGCAAACTGTAGATTACTGTTATCAATGAAATCTTGAAAAATGAACTTTTGATGTGAAAAAGTGTGAAAAACTAAAGAAATTAGATTTTTGTGATTTTTTTTGCATACATTATTAAATAGGTGCACTGCATGCCCAGGTATTTGAACTAAAAGAAAAGAAAAGTCATTTTTGGGTTCAGCTCGACTTTAACATTCAGGAAATATATACAGATAGTAATGTCAACTAAACAATCCAGTAGTTCCCTTGGAAACCGGTACATCTGTAGAACGCTCATCCATGAGAGATGTGAGACTTGACTTGGACTTGCCAAAAATGACTTGTGACATCTCTAACACATGCGCGCGCACGCACGCACGCACACACACACACACACACACACATACACACACACACACACACACACACACACACACACACACACACACACACACACACCTTCCAGTAACACTATAACCACATCAGGTATTGGTTAATGTACGGCGACCAGATATCCCGTTGGGTGTCTCAACACATATCTAAAACACTAAAATGTCCCAGTTTTCACCACAATTAAAACGAGAAGTGCACTCGGAGAGCGCAGACCTCCACCAAGGCCAATACTCCAGACCACTATGATATGCACTTTTTGAGTCGGACACAGACAGACAGACAAACATAACCTCCTTGACGGAGGTAATACATGGATTTTTGGAAACAAAACATAATGTTGGTTTGCTGAGGTGCTGTCCCTGGCGCTGAAAGCTGCAGTCACTAGATATCTGTCCATGGTGCTGAAAGGTGCAGTAGGTGTGCTGAAATAATTGATCAATAATATTGATATTGATATGACCATTATGCTGCAGACTTACACAAACTTGCACTTAGACAAATTCCTCGTATGTAATGTTGCATATTGTGGCAATAAAAGTGATTCTGATTCTGACAAGAACCAAAGGTTAAAGGAACACTCCGCCCATTTTCAACCAGCTTTGTATCATTAGAACATCAGTAGTATATCAGAAAACTGTAAACGGTTTTGAAGTCTGTCATTTAATTTGACAGTTATTGAGTGTTAAAGTGTGGCCCAGTGACATCACTGGTCCACACTAACTCAAATTAATAACTCATTAACTCAAATCAACTCTCAATAACTGTCAAACTAGATGAATGGTGAATAGTTTGACAGTGATATACTACTCATGTTCTAATGATACAAAGCTGGTTGAAAATGGGCGGAGTGTTCCTTTAATAGTTTGTTCACTGGGGCACTGGTGCTCTCCATCAATGCTTGAGGGATGCTGGTAGGTCTGAATAGTTTAGGTTAGGCTGTAGATTAGCTACACCGTAACTGTAACTGTAGATTAACTAGACCAGAGGATTCCAAAGTCAGAGACGATGGACCTCCCCTCTGACAAGGCATAGAAAAAGCTGTCTTCTCTCTTTAATCAAATTACTAAAAATAAATCACTCCCACTCACTGAGCCTCCCCTGAAACTGGGGAAGCCCACCTCCCACTTTGGAGACCTCTGAGCTGGACTTTTTGATCGTTATAGTGTTCAGGCTTTAAATTAGATTAGAGTAGGTCAGGACAGGGGACACTAGGCTTAGTTATAATTAGACTCCTTGTGTGCTAGTTAGTTCTGGTTAATGGTTAGAGTAGTCAGATTGTCTGCAGCTGTTGCTTTTTTGGCCTGGCCACGCCGCTGCCGGTTCTAGTGTGCCGCTGCTACCGCGGCCTCTGTTGACTTGACTGTCGCTCGGCCGCTGTTGATTTGACTTGACTTGATGCCCATGTGGAAAGAGTGTGACTCGAACTCTTTAACAGTTGAAACCTTTGGTCACTCAGTGGCATTTTGAGCCCGGTGAAGTAGTTACAGCAGCAGGCAGTGGGTTTGTCTAATGTAGCTAACAGCTAGCTAGCTAGTTAACATAATAGCTCGTCCGCAGTCAGAATCAAATTGACATGACGTATCACTAAAACGCTCCATTGAGTCATATGTCATCATTCCATTTTAGCAACAGCTTCTTCTTTTTTTACTTGAATAGGTTATTTTGTTAAAAAAATGTGGCGATCAGTGTGGCTAATCAACATGATCAGGGCAGGACTCAGAAACATTTGAAATATCTTAAAAATGACGAAATACACTGGAGGGGGCTTTAAGGTTCTTGAGGCTAATGTGAAATGTGAGCAAGCTAGCAGGGGGCTGGAGGGTCCAGATAAGGTCAGAGAGGTTGTGGAAGTCATAGGAAGTGATTAGCCCCCCCTTCAGGGCACGGGACCTCATGTCATGGTCGGGCTCCAACCTGCCCGCAGGAGGGACGCAATCATGAAGTGGCCTAGAAATGCTGGCATATCAGAAAATGGGTTCTGATAATTGAACTCTGAGAGAAACTGATTGATGCAAGTTCTCTTCTTGAAGAGCCTCAAGCGTAGGTCAGGATTTTTCACCAATTCAAAATTACAATTTTTAACCTGAGGTATTAAGAGCCAAGGTATTAGTGCAGGCTGTCTGGGTCGTGTCTACAGTCGCAACATGTTGTGTTAAGAGTGCAAACTCTGAAATGCAGATGAAGATTACTGTACGTTCCTCCACAGTGAATTGGATTATGTGACCGTAACACAAATTAGGATTAAGGCTATGTAACTAAAGTAAACCAGGGTTAGGTTTAGGCTACAACACTTTGGTTAAAGCCCCAATATGTAACTCTTTTACCTTAATATAACAGCTTTTTAATCATTTTGATGGTAGAGGGTACAGCGCCCATTGAAAGCCTGTTCCTGCACTATGGATTTTTGATGGCGGTGTCTTGACAGTGCCAAGTTGCCTGGAACTTTTAAGTCCTGCACAGCTCCTTCAACTAAAAGTTTCCCACTCACAAACTTTTGTTTTATCATGAACATTTATTGGATTATGTTTTTACATTGTGTAAAATAAACAAACGGTAAAGAATGGACACTTTAGTTGCATAGTATTATGGCATAGTAAGTCTAGTAAGTAGCACATCTTGGGGAGAGTATGCCCATGTGTGTGCATGTCTGCGCCTATACGCACACACACACACACACACACACACACACACACACACACACACACACACCCATACAAATCAATACAGTTCTACAAGTACCAAAACCAGAGGAGGCACTAACACAGTGACCAGGACTCATACCTCACCTACTTCTCACCTGTAGACACGGTCAATTGTGTCTGTAGGGAGCCCGGGACGTCTGACCAAGCCCGAAGTACAGCTGCCAGGAATTGAACCTGGGTCTCCGCAGTGTTAGTAGGGGAGTGCTTTTACCTCTACACCAGTGTTTCTCAAACAGTGGGGCGCCCCCTAGTGGTCCGCGAGTAGATTTATATTTCTTTCCTTTTTTTTACCTCCCACTATCCATCAGAGAAATGTTTACATTTTCTGGGAAACTCAAGGTCAGATCACATTGCCTGCAAAAGACTATATGTATTCTTTCACCCCGAATCCAATGCCACCACCCGTGACTCTCTAGGACTTACGGTTGCGGAGATATGTCCACTCTGCCTGCAGGGCTACAGGAGAGAGACAGAGCACAGCGGGTGGTTGGGAGTTCCAAGTTACTGACCAAACACTCTATTTCAGTAATTGCTGTCAGAATATAGAGCCATTTAACACTTATTTGAACACAAAACATCACTGAATGCAACTTGAAGATGGCAAATTTGACTTTGGCAACATTGTGCATTTATTGAACTTGAAAAAACCTTCTTTGAACTTTGAATATATTTGAACTGAACAGGAGAAATAAATGTAAAAAAAAAAAAGAAGTTAAATGGACTAACTAAAATAAATTACATATATATTTTTTATATTGGTTATCTTGTTTTTATAATTGTGGGAAGCGAAAAATTTGATTAATTGTACTGCTATTTGTCATTTAATTAGCCTGTAATTTGTAATTTACAGTTGAAGTAGTAGGCCTATTGTTTTTGGGGATGTTTTGGGAGTTAGGTGGTCCCAGAGTTTCTTTCATTGGTTTAAGTGGTCCTTGGTCTGAAAAGGTTTGAGAAACACTGCTCTACACCACCCAGACGCCCCACAGAGAGGAAAGTGTGTATTTATTCATGAGAGAACAATTGGGTGACCAGGTGGTTTAATGATTTGACATAAATTATTGCAATGTTCAGTGTTCACACCAAAGCAATGATGACTAAAAAACTTTTCAATGCTTTCTTTTATCAACATAACACTTCCATCCCCTAAAAAACGTACATTTAGCTATGACATGTAACCCTGGCACAAAAGCATTGATAAACATCTTGAGAGGAGGGGTCACACACCTTAAACATTAAATTCAAGACGTTTTCAAGGACTTTCCAGACCAATTCCTTCAAATTCAAAGACCCAACACGGAATAGTTTAAGACACGGATCAAGGTTGATGACTGTTAAGGCCCAATTATACTCTACGTTAAAGACGCAGACGGACAGAGCCTTCTGTCTGTACTCTGCGTTCATTTCGTGCGTTTTCTGTCCGTCATCTGAAAGCTTACGGATACGCATGAAACGGAGCAAAACCACATATACACTCATACATTTGACTCTCTACTGCCCACTGGTGAATGTATTGCTTAACATGATACCAACGTGAAAGACACATGGAAGTATGTGGGCAGTGACGAACATTAAGTAAAAAAATTTTTTATATTGGATCCAGTCTGTGGATTATCCAGTTTTTGGGATCCAGTCTGTGGGTGATCAAGTCTGTGTGGGATCCAGTCTGTGGGTGATCAAGTCTGTGTGGGATCCAGTCTGTGTGGGATCCAGTCTGTGCGATCCAATCTGTGGGTGATTATTGCTCGGCAGGGACGACCTCCAGGAGGATCTGCAAGCATCTGTTGAAGGAATCTGAGGACAGAAAGAAGCCAAACGGCGCTGTCATCTTTCATGTGATCAGTGTTGGGAGCAGGGGTGAAAGTGGTTTGTATTTCTTGCAGGTACTATACTACCCCAACCTTCATCGCTTCATATTGTTCTCCTCCCGCCCCCAGCTTCATGCATCCATGAACACACACATCCAATTTTTTAATGCCTGTATGGTGTAGATTAGAAATTAGAAACACTTGACAAATTATGTATAGTAAATTATTTATTTAAATGTGTAAGTGCATATAATTTGTGAATGTCAAAACTTAACACAGCACCCCCAACCCTGCAGCATGCCTCCACTCGGCCTGTGAGCTCCAGGGCCAGCCCGGGAAACCCAGGACACCGCCACCCTGTGGGGGACTGCCCCCTAGTCCGACACCTCACGAGTCCGACACCTCCCTAGTCCGAAAAATTACGCATTGGATAGAGGTCTCATTAGTCCGACAGCTCGTAAACCCGAAACCGAAAATCTCACTAATCTCACACCTCGTTAGTCCGAAAATAATGCGCTCTGACTGCAGCGCAAGAGTCTCTAGACTGAATGTACAAAATGGCACATTTCTCCTCTGGTTTTCTCTCCTTAATTCTTTCTCTCTCACCCCCTCCCTCCCTCTCTCCCTCCCCCTCTCTCTCTCATGAACACAATGTTGTTGATCATTCAATAATGATTACACTGCTATAGAAACACTGCGGGGTGGTGCAGTGGTAAGCACTATCGCCTCACAGCTCGAAGGTCGTGGGTTCGATTCCCACCTGGGGACGAGGTGAACGCTGAAGGAATGCGTGCCGGTCCGCATGTCCTCAAGTGCCCACCGCCCGGGTGGGGTCGGCAAAAGGGCCTTTCTGTGTGGAGTTTGCATGTTCTCCCCGTGCCTCCCGGGGGTTTCCATCATATAGGAACCCCCTTCACAAAAACATGCAATATCCTGGTTGCTAGTGTGGTTCCTCCTCTGGTCGTTAAGGGCGCCTGTTCAGAGGGAGGGGAACTGGTTGGAATAGCGTGAACCTCCCACGTGCTATGTCCTACCGGTGAAGCTTCCTCTGTCAGGTGAAAAGAAGCGGCTGACTGACTGCCCATGTCTCGGAGGAAGCATGGAGCCAGTCTCGGCTCTCCCCAGATCGGCAGAGGATGGAGTAGCAACCAGGATTGAGAAATCAAATGAGCACTAATGGGGGATAAAATGGGATAAAAAATCAGAAAAAAAAGAAAAAAAACATTGCGGAGCTCGTCATCATTCAGAAACCACGCCCAAAACGGGGGGAAACAAAAACTCCCCCCAATTCTGGCATTCTATGTCGCGTGCATGGTCGCGTGTTGCACACAAAGATCATATATACGGAAGATGATCACTCCAACTTACTTCACTGACGGTTAGATCCACATTTTTCTTCTCACCAATTCTCAATGGCTTCCTTGTTTTGCTCGGGAGTACAAAAACACTTTAACACATTGACTGCCAGCCCTTTTTTCAATGCTGTAGGTAGGTTCTGCCAGGTTTTTTTTTGAGGATTCTGGCTCATTTTACAAGAGCCGAGGATTCTTTTCTGTTAAGACTTCGTGAACACCAATCATCTAAAAAGAACTAATAGAATGTGTGCTTTCTCTGTCTAAAAGAGTTAGTTTGTAGAGTTAGTAGTTATGTAGATATTAGCCGTTGAGTACAGCATGGTTTCAGAGATTTTCAGAGAGTTTTGAGATAAATGGATTTTTAGAACCACCTCACGTGCCTGTGATTATGGGTGCCCTTGGGCAAGTCTGTATACTGTATTGTGTGTGTGTGTGTGTGTGTGTGTGTGTGTGTGTCTCCAAACTCCTCCCTCCGTCTGTGCTGCTGCTGCTGGCTCCTGCTGGCTCCGCGGCCGCTCTCGGGCAGTCTGGATTACTGTAAAACGGGCTCGTTCGTTTCTTGAGGTGTCGGCTGAGAGCTTTGAAGAAGCTTTTGCGATTCTGGTCTTATTTATGCTCAAAGGTACTCGAGTGTGTGTGTGTGCGCGCGCGTGTGTGTGTGTGTGTGTGTGTGTGTGTGAAATCGAAAGCGTTTTCGCCCAGCTATTTCCTTGAAAATTAGAATGGCTTTCTCCCGCGGACCCGCGGCTGTTTTTTGCTCGGCTTTCTCTCTGTCTGGAGAGCACTGTCGCCACCAGCTGGTCGGTAAAATAGATTATACACATTCTCTTCCTCCAATATTGGTATAGGAGACGTAAAAGGGGTTGATCGATGTCCCACCGTCAAAAAAAAAAAATGTTTATGTAAGCCGAGATATCTCGTCCTTGGCACTCAACGGTTGGATCCTGTAAGCCGAGATATCTCGTCATTGGCACTCAACGTGTTAATTGGCGATTTTTTACATTTGTTGTCTGCGCAGCCCACCACACAACAGCTTTTAGCTATGTTTAATTCAAGGGAAATGACGCTGGTGTGTGGAAGTGAATGGAGAGCTTTCCTCCGTGATGGGCGTGGCCTATTTCATGCAGTGTCTCTATACGCTTTATATAAATGGCCTGATGACACGGAGGTATAATTTGTGATCCGACGTGCGTTTTTATTTCCCCGACGTGCGTTTCTTTCTTTCTTTCTCTGATGTGCGTTATTATTTCCTACCCGTTGCAGCGCTTTGAGGCACCAGGCTGGAGGTGTTTTATGGAGCTTTTTCCTGAAGGGAGATTGTTGCTTTCTCCACTGGCTGGTTTTGTGGGACAATAACTCTGGCTTCTGGGCAATGTTAGGAGTGAAGTAGCACTTCATAAGGTGGCCAAGAGCACCATCTATCCACCTGAGAACAAAGTTGGGAGGCAGATAGGCTACACTGCATGTGCACAACTTGCGTGCTTCATGTGAATTTTACAGCAGATAAAACAAAACAAACAAATACAATTATTCCTTTTAATTAATCTATTTTTAAAGAAAGTTCAGAATACCACCAATTTAAACTGTAACTGTCATGGAATACAGTCACTTATATTTTGTATTTTAAATACTGTATTCTGAATACATGTATTCCGTTACTCCCCAACCCTGCATGTATGGTCTCAGAACATGTCACACAACGCGCCTATGAGAGAAAATGACTGAGATGTGTGGCATTCTAAATGCCATGGCAAATCCCAATGTGCAGACAACCGTACAACATCTGCAAGTCATGTTCACCAATAAAAATATGCAATCATCTGAGCATGTCTAGTGAGGCAGTGCTCCTGCTGTTCTGACATGGCTGCATGGACATACCTAAAGCCTTCTGGAGCCAGATGGGTCTGCGTTCAAAGACCACGAACAGGTAATAGGCGGGCAGGCCGGTGAGGGAGATGACGAAGCCGATGCCGGTGTTGACCGGGTCCGAGTACAGAGAGAGGAAGACCATGAAGAAGCACGTGAGGCAAAACACGGCCGGGATGACCAGGGGCACCTGAGAGAAGTTACTCTTGTTATTTAACTTTTATTGTATTTATTTTTTACCACAGACACTAGTGTTATTCCTACCTCTAGTCTAGACTGTTACATATTACACTGTTATACTCTTACATACTGCCTCCTTGATCGAGAGCATTGCTTTTCAGAATAGCAGTTCAAGCTGCTAACTGCAGGTTTCAGAAGGACAGATTTAAAAACCACATAAAGTCATGTTTTAAGATGTATATAAAATACTCTATGGACCTTAAAGGGACGGGGTAGCTGGGGCTGGGTGTATCTCAGGTACATTAGCCCCATCACTGCCACACCGATGAACAGCCAGCGCAGGAAGCTCATGAAGTTTAACAGGCTGTAGATGTCTCCCACAAACAGCTGCAGCATGGTCATAGGGTACTACACACATGCACACACACACACACACACACACACACACACACACACACACACACACGCACACACAGAGGAGAAAAATGTCATTGTTGTTAATTGTCGCAAATAGGTCATTGCTGTATCTTGTGTAGATATTCATATTCTTATTTATTTATTTATTTATTTATTTATGTATTTATTTGAGGGACAATGCACATTAATGAACATTACTGTAAATGCGCCAATGTTAGCTAGATGTCTAATTTTCAACTGCTGTCTCTTGGAACTCCAGTGCCTCACCATAACGTCCATCTAGCTTCCTCACTGACTTTTATCAAAGCCCTCGTTTTGCTAGGTTTGGTATGCAAGGGGGAATTGTTAGCCTAGGTAAACCCAGCCACCACGTGACCTGCTCTCTCAGTTCCCAGTCACTATCGTCTAGCGAACGGGCCATTCAAATCGATTTCTGGGGCGATTGAAAGACTCGCGCAGACCCGCAGCCACCCCGCAGCCAATGAGTGACGGCGTGACTGCCAACATCAGTCCTGCCGTGATCGGCCAATCAGAGAGTGCGTCTTTGTCAATGACGTGTAACAGCTGCAGCGGCTTAGCACTACCTAGCCGTTAGCATTTGGCCTCTCTAAAGCATAGCTCCCGAGCTAGCTACTAGCTGGCTAGCTATATGGCTATGCAACTACGTGAGGAAATTCAAGTGAAAACAGCTGTTGAGGTTGAGGTCTGTTGATCAAAATAACACCTAGCGTTATCGAAATCGGATTTTAGCGGACCATACAAGCCAGGGCTTCAGAGCTGATCACCTGGACACATTTTATGGCGAGCTAACCCCCACACAGCCGATGAGGAAAAGTCAGTCATTTATCGAATGTCTTTCTTACCAAACACAATTACGCTAGTTTCTGAGATAATATATAGTGTGGCATATACCTGTGAATAACATATTCTTACCTGGAAATCACACATCGATCCGTAGGCCAGCTCTGAGTCTGTTTACATTTCGGGCGGAGGGGGGCTTGGTTGGTTGTAGCTGGTTGTAACCATTTGCGTGTTAGCAGTACTGAAATGAAAAGTGTTAGCTAATGCGCTAACAACAAAGGTCGCAGAGTGATGACGCCATCTGCTGCACTGCGCATGTGCTCTGTGCACTAAACTGGTTGGATGATGGTTGCGTAATGGAGCGGTCTATCGGGGGGGGGGCAACAACCGCAGGAAATCGTTTAACAATGGTGGGAATCCAGACCATAGTGACTGAGAACAGGTCTGAGAGCAGGTCACGTGGGGGATGGGTTTACCCAGGCTAGGGAATTGTAGCTCCTGGGACGTGAAGTAAACACTTAGCTCAATGTTAGCCGATAGCTTTGATGTTACCCCAGGTTGGAGTATGTCGTACTTTGAATGTGGGGAGATAACGTCACACAGGCTGACTGCTGCTGCCTGCTGGACTGGGGAAGATCTAAACCAACTAACCTACCAAATACTACAAACACACAATTATAACATTTATACTAAAACAATGTAGATGCAAACAGTCAAAACTCAAAACACATATTTATGCTTGGTTTCCAGGAACTTTAACGTTTGCTGTTATTAGTTCTTGCTGTCTCATTAGCATATAATTAACATATCAGTATCATCTAGTTAACAGTTCAGTATCATCTAATTAACATATCATCATCATCTAATTAACAGCTCATTATATTCGGCTCAGTGCAGTTATGTTTGTTGGTTGGAGGACACTGACCAGCACGAGCACAGCAGCTTGTGGAGTGTGTCTGCGGACGTGGATCATGGACAAAACCTCAGGGAGATGTCCTTCACGAGATGCCACGTAGAACATCCTACACACACACACACACACACACACAAAAAGAAATACGGTATGTTTGCAAATGACAACAAAGAATTATTGAGATAGAAGTGCACTCGGTGAGCACAAACCTCTGCCAAGGCCAATACTCCAGTCTGCTATCATATACACATTTTGTGAGTCGGATCAGAACCTTAAGCCTGACCTCCACATCTCCCTAGACACTCCCCCTACCCACAGCTCGAACCCTGACACTCTATGACCTTCTATCACTAGCTATGGAGCTTTTCCCTAGCCCCTCCCCCTTTCCTGACCACACCCCAATCTTGACCCGATCCGGCAGATGGGATCCGCTCTAAAATGTAATGGGTTCTTCCTTGGCCCATGCTACAACCTTCCACCAAGTGTCATGAAAATCGGCCCAGTAGTTTTGCCGTAATCCTGCTAACAAACGGATGAACGGCACCGAAAACATACAGTAACCCCCTTGGTGGAGGTATACCAATAACAGGCTGAAGCATATCTTTCCATGCACTGATGTTTTTCTTGCATGTCTAACCTGGAAACTTTAATAAAAAGATTATTTGAAGTGAAAATTGATGTTTCATACAGCAGCACTCAGCACTGACCTCCACATTCTGCAGCCATTCAGATATTGTTGTTCAGTCCTGTCAGCCATTATCCCAACACATCACCTTCACTCTCCATGTAACACCGCTACTGTGACTGTGAATCTGGCCACTTACCTGAGTGTCCGTGTACACATACTGTACATAAACAGCTTCTAAAAGGGATGGTGTTTTGTCATGGTTTCAGCAGAGGTGAGGAGGCGTGAGACCGAGGCCAGTGTGTGTGTGGGGGGGGGGGGGGGGTCTGTAACGTTACCTCGAGATGGCGAACAGGCAGCCGTTCATGGAGCCATAACACGACAACGCCACGAACACGGGCACGGCCAGGGAGAACCGCCCCATCAGCTTCTCTGCAAACGTCTGGGATGGGGGGAGGGATGAAAGCAAAATCAACAGAGCTTATAAAAGAGAGAGCGTTCTTCACTTTACCGTAGTTTGAAAGTGAAAGTGGTACAAAGTACTCAAGTGCAAGTTATTGAGTATACAGTATGTAAGGGATAATGTACACAAATAAGCAAAAATTCTTTCTGTGGATTAGTATGACTGACTGATGACTGACCGGTTGTAGATCTGTTATCCAGAAGAAGAAAAAATTGGTCCATAGCTACTGTAGGGATAGGAAGGTCGTAAAAGGTCGGAATTTGAGGGGTGTGTAGGCGGAGTGGCTGGGGGTATGTGGCTGGTGTAGGGTTAGGGGTAGGGCCATATTCCACGTTGAAAACAATTTGCCGTATTGTTGAGGTTCCCCCCAAGCATTGCCTAATGCCTAAAGTGCCATAAGGCTGAATGGCCACATCACTGCGCTGTGGGCTTCAAGGTATTTGTAAGAGTCTGGACAGACATGGATGTAGACTGCATCGTGACTTGTTGGTGGAGCCATACAACCACGAGGCGTTTCTGGTTTCTAGTAGTAATCAATACCAGTGACTCAACCATCTGCTTGCTGCTGAGATTTCCAAACTCTGTGAACTTTGCAGAACATTCTTGGCACAATCGCCCCAACACAGTTTTCACGTCAAGCACACCAAAACAATCTGCACACTGTCTTTTATCATGATGAATACAGTGCACTCAGGATGGGTTCAATTATAATTTGCTTTCATAATTCCTTAGGAGAAGCATCAAGCAGACGTTTTGGCCATTCTCCTAGCCAGAGCCGAGTTTAAATTTGCAATGTTAACTTTTGTCCGTGTTCTGTGAGAGTCCAGACAGAGTGCAGCTCTCACATCCTCTTAAGAACAGATAAATGCTTTTAACACCTTCCTTAAAGCAGCTTCTATCACTCACGCTGCACAGTGCAATAAAGCTAACCACATTAGAAACAAAGCTTGCTATCCGATCAGGGATCTTTTTAGTGAATGAGTCTTCCCAGGCGAGCTGCTTCCAGTAGCGCGCGGTAGCAGTCCACTGCCTAACAAGCAGAAAGGTGGCTGTTATTAGCAGATACGTGTGATGTGATTAGCGTTAGCAGGAATGGGCTGTGCAGAATCACATTAGTGGTTTGCCAGGAAGCCAAGATGTCAGAGAGCGTCCGCTAATGATGACACGTTAAGTGCAGGAAGGCAGTGGAACAGCTTCAAGTAGCTTCAAGTAGACACGTCTCCATCGCATAGGCTCGCCAAGCGCCGGCCCCAAATATTGAGGCATTCATGATCAAAAAGTATTATCTCTTTCTTGACTAGTGCAGGGCTCTTTCACCTGTCGGATAGTCCTGCCACAAAATGTCGCAAAGTGCAGTCACTCACTGTGAGTAGGACTTATAGGGGGGTTGTGGTGGGGTATGTAGTCCTGGAGCAGGGGATAGTGCATCTCTCTGTTTCCTGGTGCGCCTCTTTCACTGCGCGCATGTGTGTGTGTGTGTGTGTGTGTGTCTCTCTCTCTGGGTGTCTCTCTGGTGTGAGAAAGTCAGTGAGATGCAGTAGGTGCCAACTAATGTTAACAAAAGACCCACCACGACAGAGACCAACAATTAAGCAAGAATAATCCAATAAGCACAAAAAGAAAAAAGTTGTATCTTCTAGTGAAGCCATCTGTCATGGTAAAGCTGGAGTCAACATTATACTTTTGATTCATAGAGGCACCTTGGGTTGTTGTTTTAGCTTGTAGTGTCCCACGTACAGTAGTATCGAATGAAGTACTATTGTAATTTTTAAACGATACCCAGTCCTATCAGTTACCACGGCAACCGCCTGGGAGGCCAGCAGCTCCTCCGCTGACATCACGGTGTAGTACGCCACGTTACACAGCACGTAGAACACCGTCACCAGAGCCATGGAGATACAGATCGCCAACGGCACCGTCCTGAACAACACAGAAGGGCAGGGTCATTTGCGGGTTTTTCGTCCCGGATTGAGATTTTGGCACACATCCCAAGTTGTTCGCTAGTGTCATATTAGCCTATAACAGTTGAGATCTTCTCTCTCAAATTAAGTGCATACATATCTAAGCCAGGTCCTCTACTAAAAGTTAAAGTCTTGCGTTGAAATGACTTTCTGGCTGAAACTTGGGGTGCTGTGAAAACACACTGCTCCATAATTTCTGTCTGATATATTTGTGTTCAGGATAACTCTGCCTACACACTAACCCAAAAGTCAAATGTACACACGTCAGTAAGCATATTCAGTCCGATCATGCTTGTCGTGTGTAGTCAATGCAATACGGGTTTAATAAGATAAAAACTTAGTCATCATGAGTTTGATTTCTATAATCAGTTTCAACTTCAATAAATTCAATCACACAAATACAGAAACAGAATTTAAATCCAGTCCTCTGGTGGACCAAATCTCATCACTTTCTAATCTAAGTCATTTACGCAAACACAAGGGCCCCTATCGTTGCATCGGCGCAGTTTCTAGGCCGAGCGGCAGGCGCAGATCAAAGCAGTGGGCGTGGAAAGGCGCACTTGATATCGTTGTGCTGGCGCTAGATGCAGCCCAAAGCATTACAACCACGCCTTTTAGGCGTAAAATTATGCACCGTCATGCTCATTGGATAAGTGCAATAAACGAATCGCACGCTTGCCTTTTTAGCTCCAATTCCAGTGATCCCGCAAAACCAGACGAAAGCCAAACGCTCTGCCCCCCCCCCCCCCCCTCCCTTCATCCAGCCTGTCTGTCTGCATTATAGGCTATTATTCCATATTATTATGCTTCTCAAACCAATCTAACTGCAGTTTCAATACTGCAAGCATGTAAATACGCTACACTATAGCAAGATCAAAGTGAAAATAATGTTCTATGCATCAGCTAGAAAAATATAGCCTATTAGATTGGTGAAAGTTTGTCCAGAAAGATATCATTTTCTCTCGCCTGCTGCAGGAAGGATGATGCACATAAATATACCCTACATTATGTCAAGTCATTGCATAAATGTGTTTTTATTGTAAAACTAAATGTGAAATAGGGCCAAGTTATTGGACGGACATCACAGTATAGCAGATGCCATTAGAAGCGCGTTCCGAAGCGCGTTCCGCTGTTACTTCTCTAAATCACGTTAACTCGACAAGGGGTATATATATGCCCAGGAGGACATATATGTTTCACATAGGGTGGTGTTTTCATTTCGAGGTTTTATTTGGTCCAATATTGAAATGTTGACAATGGCAGGCTGTGTTACCATTACACATTAATTTAGAACTACCTTTTATATCTATTTTGGCTCATTTGGTGGCTATTTAGTAGCGAAATGAAGAAACACAATGCATGCTGGGAACTCAGAGAGAGAGAGAGAGAAGGGTGACAGAGAAGAAGCAGTGAAGGCAAAGAATAGGCCTGCTTTTGAAAAGCGCAAAGCGCTAAATGTAGGCCAGCTCCCAAGATATGACTAGGCTGGTATTTAGCGCCGACACGCCCACTTTGGGACTGCGCCACGCCCATTCGGCCTAAAGCGCATTTGGCAGCCTAAAGCCTATTGCTATCTTGCCGAAACAGGCGCAAGGCACGTTTTTTTGCGGTTAAGGCCCGTAATAGCGCCGATGGCCTGTGGGAGAATAGAGCCCAAGATCTCAAGACTTTTGAAATCTTTTCAAGTCTAAGCCTTTGTTCACACCATATTGCCAAAGCCACGCTAAAGCCACGCTGAAGCTGAGCTCACACACCGGTCACACAAGAAGCACTCTCTTTTCCTCAGCCCTTCGCTCGCCGTGCCTTGACCCCCCCGTCTCCCCCGTCCCCCCCAGCCCACAACTTGCATTGACTTCATGCCTGACAGCTTCATGCTTGGAAAATAGAACAGAATCCTGAACGATCGCTTAAGCGTGGCATGCGGGCGCGGCTGGTGTGAACGGTCTCACCTGTTAACAAGGATGCTGTAATGAAACTGCGAGGCTTCAGCGTGGTTTGAGTGTGGTTTTGGCGTATGGTGTGAGCAAAAAAAGTGAAAAAAGTCAAATCTCATGCATCTCATCGAGTCCACCTCTGCTAGTATTGATAACCAATATTGATGATACCTCTAGTGCTAAACCAGGAGGCAGGCATCTTGATGTGGCATGTGGTAAACTCACCTCTCAGGATTCTGCACCTCCTCTGTCAGAAAGTTCAGATAGAACCTGGAAAAGCAAAGTGTTGACATTATTCTCAATAGCTCCAGTGACCAAGAACATGGTGAATAATGTATAACGGATATGCGAAGTAATGAACTGAGACCTTGGCTTCAGCCTTGCTGAATATACAGGGGGTGCAGACAGGTCAGGAAGAAGAACACAAGATCTTACTTTTTGCAGATGATGTTTTATTGATATGTAGTAGTAACCCAGTAAATGCAGTACCAGAAATGTGTTCAGTTATAGACTCTTTTTCTGAGATATCTGGTTACTCGGTTAACTTGTTTAAATCAGAAGTCATGCCACTATCCAAGGTACGCCCCCCTTGTATCAGAAAGAACTGGAAATTTAGATGGATGCCAGAAGGCTTAACATATCTGGGCATCAACGTGACACCAGGGGCCCTATCTTGGTAAAGGTAGGTTTTGCGCTTGCGCACCTGTTTGCGTGCCTTAACGCCTGCCTTATGCTATCGTCCCCTGCAGGGACGATAGCAGTCCGCCTCGCGCAAGTGTCCAGGTGTTATGCCGAGTTTTACACCGCTGCCGCCAAACGCATCCCCACCTCACGGGAGCATATTGTAATGATTTATACAGAAACGTATACTGTTTAAAAATGATCTAATTGTGTGGGGTAGATGTGACCTCCCTGTTTTTAAGTTAAAACAGCCCCAAAATATGGTGGGGATGCAATACTCGGCGGGGGTGCGTAACTCGGCACTACAACGTCTGCAGGCGAAAATTGGAGGCGTCCCAAGTCATTTATGCACAGCGCAAATGGGATTTGGGTGGTGTTAACCACCAGAATTATTCACAGGCATGCCCTGGCAATGCCTGGGCATTACACCAATCAAACCATTCAGATTCCCGTCTCGCAGTCCCTGTAATACAGTTTGCACAAGGCATGCAATATATGCTGTAATTCTCCCCATGCGTAATTTGGATAGGCCTATCTCCATTGACTGGATAGTATCCCTATCCAACAACAACATCACATCATATACCTGTGATTTGATGCAATTCGGGTTATTTTGTTGACTGGAAATGCTGTGTGTGTGTGTGTGTGTGTGTGTGTGTGTGTGTGTGTGTTCTGTGTGTGTGCGTGGGTGCGCGCACGTGTGTGTGTGTGTGTGTGTGTGTGTTGGTGTGTGTGTGAGGACCATACCTACCATCCAGCATAAGCGTACATCCCTGAGTAGAAGGCCAGAGGAAGACCACTCAACTGGATGTTGCTCAGATCAAAGGCATTCTCAAAGTTCTTGGTCTCCCCTGCAAACACACACACACAAGTGCGCGCACACGCACGCACGCACGCGCACACACACACACACACACACACACACACAAAGGACACCCATTACCTTAAAGACGAGCTGAAACCACATCTCAGTGTCTGTGACGACGTATCCGAGTGGAAACAAACATTGCTTTGACAGGTAAAGGCAAGACAGAACGTATGGATGATTTGACTGGAGTTGACGTTGGCCAATCCTAGCGCTTGTATGGCGGGTTGTGCCCCCAAATCCAGTTGGATTCAGCGTGTTCCATGCATGTGTTGATGTGTGATCGTGTGACAATAAAAGACGGGCTTGTCCGTCTGAAATTGTGAAATCGTGTTCTGCCCCTACGCGAGTGGGATCCACAGATGTGCTGGCAAGCACATCAGGCAGGCACCACTGCCTGCCTCTGTGCATACTGCTGTTTCAAAGCCGAGGCTAAGCCCATGTTCACACAGGATGCCTAACGTAAGCAGAACTGAAGCTTGAGGCAGGCTCACGCTGAGCCGTTCACACAAGAAGCCTTCTCTTTTCCTCTCAACGCCTACTCGGTGCCTTGAACCCGCCCACAACTCTTATTGACTTCATGCCTGGCTTGACAGATCAATGCTCCGCTTCAGCACGCGTAAATCCTGAACGATCGCTTGAGCAAGGCGTGAGCGTGGCTTCGGAGTGGCACATGCGCGGGTGGTGTGAACGGCTTCGCCTGTTAACTCATTCACTGCCAATATCTGACTGGCATTTTTGGCACAGGCCAAGTATTTCCATAATGTTTGGTCATCTTTCAAGACCCACAGTAAATTCTGTACTAGGACTACAGTGATGTCCAATACCTCGAAATGAAGATCTAAGTCTCTACTTTCACCCCCAAAAAGAAAGTTAGCTTTTAGCATGTTCTGTACTCTACTTATAACCCTTTTTATACACCCAATGTTCACCAAAAAAGCCTGTCTGGGAAGAGAAAAGGGAGAAAAAAGCATTTTTGTAAAAGGGCACAATCTCAGGCATAACTCACTCTCAATTCTTTTATTTTGAACTGTATTGACATCAGACATGTAAATATTATTCGTTAGGACACAAATGACAAAAAAAAAAATATATATATATATATATATATACACACATGAAGTGCTTTTTTTTACATTCAACAATACAGTTTACTCGGTGTGAGTGTGCAGACAGACAGACAGACAGAGACAGACAGACAGACACACCGACAGACAGACAGACAGACAGACAGACAGACAGACAGACAGACACACACACACACACACACACACACACACACACACACACACACACACACACACACACACACACACGATCCCCCTTTTAGATTTCTAACCCAACATAGGATAAGCAATAACCACGCCCTGTGGCGCTGGGATTGGCCAGGAGCAACACTGGAGGGCGAGCAGCCCAGCGATTTCATGAACCAACTGGAAGGACAGCGGGCTGCTGTGAGTGCCTTCTGCCCGCTGCTGCCTAGCTGTTCCTGTGTTTATTTTGATTTGTTCTGGTACACCGTCCTCGTCCATGTCTCCCTGTCATATCTATGATCGTTCCCGTTTTCCCCTCGGCTATTCAACACGTCCTCACCGCCCTCGCAAACTGATCGATCATTTCCTCATTCCTCCGATGATCAAACACATCTCTTGATTACTTTCTCCCGTTTTCTCCTGGCTGGCACAGAGGAAGGCGACTCCAGCTCGGCGTTTCTCCTGTCTGCACAAGGAAGCGTTACCCGTTCTCTGCTTTTCCTCCTGCTCAATTTCAAAACAACAGCTGCGGTATGTGTTTGATCGCGTGCTGTCGGCTACCCTTTGAAGGCAGGGACCTGTGTCTGTGTGACAGGCTGGGCAAGTGTTTGCTGCAGGCGCTGCACCAATAAAAACAAAAACACGTCAAACACGTCCTTGGCGGGGAAGGCCATTGCTGATAACACGTCAAAGACGTCATTGGCGGTGAATGAGTTAACAAGGATGCCTAAATTAAACTTGTGGGTTCAGCATAGGTAGAGCTTAGGTTAAGCATTGCTTCGGCCTCCTGTGTGAACGGGCTGTTAGGCCATGTTCACATTACAGGCAAATCTGATTAGCTGATAAAGTCATTAATCAAATCTGATTTGGGAGTGTTTCCGCACTGCCACAAATCTGATTTTCAAGTCGGATCTGTGTGTCCAGACCTCCATATGTGGTTTGGGACAAGTGACACAAATCAGACTTGGAGCGTCCAGACTCATAAAACCAATCTGGATAGAATCATTAATAGGTCACTGAAGTTCACAAATCAGATTTGGCCTCCTAGTCTGAACATGGCCTTAGAGTGCTGCTGGCCACCTTGAAATGTATGAGGGGCCGGGGTAAGAGCCCGTTACGTTAACGTTATTCATGGAATGCGAGTTAACGAGCCAGTTACATGTCTTTGCATTCTACATTAAATGAAGACATTGCCATTTTATTTGTTTTATTTTGATTATGTTACATACTTATTGGCCAAGTATAATAACATTTATGGGCCAGAAAAGTCTGCCCAAGTTACAGGCACTAGGCAGCCATCTTGCCTGCTCAGAATTTTCTCCCCGCGGCTCACAATGAAGATTGAATGACAGCTGTCATGTTGTGATATGATTGGTTGAAATGGGGTAGAAATGTGATAGTACTGAATGACGTCAGCATACTGTAGATTACAGTTATGAATGAAATCCTGAAATAATAATAATAATAATATAATGATAATAATAACCCAACAGATGTTGGCAATTTCAGATCCATCAGCATCCTGCCAGTCCTATCCAAGGTGGCAGAGAAATGGGTGACAGCAATTTACAGCACATCTGAATCAGCGCCATAACCCTTTGCATCCTATGCGATTTGGGTTTAGGTGGCATCATTCAACGGATACAGCTAATTGCTATCTTCTTGAGTGCATCAAATCTAAAATCGACAAAGGAGGTGTAGTTGGTGCTGTGTTTTTACATTACATTACATTATGTCATTTAGCAGATGCTTTTGTCCAAAGCGACTTACAATATCACATTTTGTCAACAGTACAGAAAACAACTATGCAACACAATCAATGACAGCTAAGACATTTTGATGGACTAGAGTAGCACCTTGTAGAAAGTAGTTTGAGAAGGAATAAGTAACATTAGTAAGTAGTTTGAGAAGGAATAAGTAACATTAGTATTTTTTTTATTTATGAAAAGATGTTAGTTCAAGAAGGGCCCAGATCTAGCCTGAAAAAGTGGATTTTTAGTCTCCGCCGAAAGATTGGCAGCGATTCAGCTGTTCTGACCAAAGGGGGAGCTCATTCCACCATTGTGGTGCCAGAGATGAGAAGAGTCGCGATCAGGGCGAGCAACTTTTGAGCCCACGAGGAGGGGCGAGGTGATCTGGTTTTTTAGACCTAAGGAAGGCTGATACAGTAAATCATAAGGTCCTCTTAACCAAAGTATCCACCTTCAACATCTCTCCTGCCACCATCAATTGGTTGACCTCATACCTATCCAACTGGAAGCAAGCTGTCTGTATAGGAGACAGTCTATCAGCAGCCCTCTCTGTGGGCACTGGTGTTCCCCATACTGGGCCCACTTCAGCTTATAGACCTTCCATTCTCATGCCCAACTGTCAGTCTCCAAATGTATACCGATTATACTGTCCTTTACACTCACGCAAAAAATCGACAACAGGGTGCGCACATTCTATCTGAAGCACTGGTCAATCTATCTATATATAAATTTGGCAATGTGGAATTTTGTCGGGCCACAGCTATGCTGTTTTACGTGCGATCGGGCTGAAACTTTCAGGGTGTGTAAAGAGCACCCATGTGAGTGACCTGATGGGTCACTCACTTAGGGCAGATTAATTGCCATTATTGCCCTAAGCCTTTGTTCACACCTGGCGTTTAACATAAGCAAAACTGAAGCTTGAGGCAAGCTCAAGCTGAGCTCATGCTTAACCGGTCACACAAGAAGCCTTCTCTTTTCCTCAGCGCCTTGCTCGGCGTGCCTTGAACCCACCCACAACTCCAACTCGAGTCCCTCTATAAACAAGCACTTAAGATCATGGACAAGAAGCCGCACAGATATCACCACTTTCACATCACTCAGAAATACAATCTATTCACCCTGGACAATCTCAAATCATATAATGATGTCTGCCTTGTTTTTAAAATCCTTCACGGCCTTGCCCCTCCACCAATGAGTCTGTTTGTGGCCAAAAAGGACAATGACAGACTCACACAAGGTCCATATCCAGAGTGGACTGTGTTATTCCATTTAGAAGGAGAGCTTCTGGACGTTCATTCTTCTCTGTCCGAGCCACGCAGCTCAAAGAAGACCACAGCTGTACCCACAATTAAATCTCCAGCTCTTGTCTGACTCTCATGCACTCATGTGTGGACACTTTTTTTTAGTGTTTTTTACTGTTTATATTTTTCTAACTTTTATACAGTTTTATTTTGTCTAACATGTATTCTTGTTTAGTGTAATGATTATGTTCTTGACCTACCCGGGGACTGCAGATGTAAATTAGCCTCTTGGCTAACTACTAAATGTTGAATGATGTGTACTGTCCCTGCCAAATAAATCTTAAAAAAAAAAAAAAAAAAAAAAAAAAAAAAAAAAAGATTGCACACTCTGGCACCGTTGCATGCCATGCTTTAGAAACAAACAGGCAGATTCCAAAGCTGTGGGGAAGCATGTAACTCCACAGGGCGATCCAGGCCCCAAAAAGGCAGGACGTTGTGAAATGTTTTGGCTGTTACTCTGTGAACAGCTGTGTGTTCTAATCAACAAGGCTTATGTCAAACGCTCAAGGTTATAATCACAAGAGCTGAAAAGTCTGTCAAAGTGACCCAAGTATTGCAATGTTCCTGTCAACAAACATAGAACCCCAGTATCCAAAAAAGAAAGAAAAAAGAAAAAACACACATAGATATGGGTTTTTGTTGGCTACAGTATTTGTAGTTGTATAGCAGTGTTGGGCAAGAAGTTACTGCAAGAGTATCTGTCTGCACCCTGCAAGACAGTTTCTAGGTATGCCCACGTTTCCCAAATTAGCAATTTCTTATGTTTTTTGGGGGTGGGGGGGAGTGTTTAGACTTCCAGCCATTTTTGCAAAAAATAAAATAAAATAAATCATTAATTAGCCTACCTGATGTTAAGCATTCATCATGGAGGCTTCCAATTTGTAGTTTTTATATTTTCCATCATTTCCCCATTGTTTGGCATAAGGATCCATTTCGATGATGGTCTTACCTTTGAAGAGTTGGTACATTCCAGGCACGATGATGGCAGCGATGGCCACGAGCTTGCTGATGGTAAGGAAGATCTGGATCCTGGCTGACCAGGTCACACTCATACTGTTCAGGTACATGACAGAAGCTATGGAGAGAGAGAGAGGCTACTGTGTATGTTTTATTTACATCCGCCAAGGAGGTTATGTTTTCAGTGTCGTCTGCCTGGGTTAGGGTTGTGAGCAGACTCACACAATTTGCATATCATAGCACATAGCATATATTGGAGTATTGGCCTTGGTGGAGTGGAGGTCTGCACTCTCAGAGTGCACTTCTAGTTCTATAGGCTTTGCTCTCTCACAGCTTTCGCTATTCGATTCATCTCCACATGAAGATTTTTGGTAACACTTTCTATGAAGGTAATGTCTATTATGCATTATGAGCACATTCATAATGTTGTTAAATCATGCATGGCAACTTATAACATTAACAAGGTTTATAATGTCGTATTATAAGTGGTGGACATAATGTATTATAATAAACAATAATACACTATGGGACTTTGTGAGCTTTAAGTAACGTGATAGCACTATAAAGTTATTAGTAGTTGTATTAGGGGCCATTCAGACCAAAAGCGTTTTTGGAGCTGCCAGCGTCTTTCTGCAATTCATTCTCTATGTAAGGACGCGCTAAACGTGCTCCTCTTTTAATGAACGCGTCTGGCGTGCGCTGGTGGCGTCTGTTGTTTTTGGAGGAGCGCTGTGGGCGTTTTAAAGCTGAAAAAAGTTGAACATTGAGGAAAAGCGCGCTGCTCGTCATTTCCACTCATCCTACGTTTTCTCCTCCCGAGGGATCCTCCAACCTCCGCTTCTGCCAGAATTGGCAATAATCTGGCTTTCATGTTGACAGTGAACAACATCAAACAGACAAAACTAGCTGGCTGCCATCCTTGTGGTCATTGTGTTCTGATCTGTACTGCACGCGACTACAGGGGAAAACAAATGGAGCGCAAAAAAAACGCTCCGTGCGCTGTGTTTTGTGCACAATGGAAGCGCTCTCAACATGATTTTCATAGCGTTCTGACTGAAAAAAACGCTTTTGGTGTGAATGTCCCCTATAGGTACGTATACATACTGATGCCCACGCCGGTGGCCAGTTTGACTGCGATGGGGGGGATTCCACAGGGCATGAACAGAGGTTCCAGGATGTACTGTCCAAATGCCAGAGAGATCACTGCCATGCCTGCAGGCCTGGAAACACACACACGTGCACGCATGGGCACACACACGCACGCACACATACATACAGTACAGCAGGCTATATGACCAGTAGTATAGTTGTGATATTACAAAGACTGTAAATAAAATAATAGTAATTCATATTAGAATATGTCAATATCAATAATGTTTAAAGGCATATTATGTAACTTTTGAGAAGAAATTAATGTACATAATCCCCCCCCCCCCCCCCCCCCCCCCCACATGAGTGAATACTGCGGAAGGTAACTTGGGAAAATGAGACCAGCCACATCTCTCTGCCTCTAGCCGTTCCTATGCTGTGCTGAATTCTATGAGCAGACTTCGGCAAATTTAACGAAATTTGGCACTGCACTCCGTCAAGTCCCCCTAAGCGCACTCCTCAAGTAGCGGCCCCAATGGGTGCAATTTTCTGATTATTTTCCGCACCAGATCCATGCCAGACCTTTGAAAAGTGTTTTGGCAAAGTTTAGAAGCGATGAGAACGGTGTGCCTTGCAACTCTGCATACTGTACATACACACATACAGCTCTCCAATTATAGTAGTAGGATAGGATAGGATAATTGATTGTATTTGATCATATCCACCTTATTTTTGAATGCCCTGCCCCGCTGTAAAATGATTATTGGTGCAAGGTCCGGTCTAGAACGTGACTGATTGTTGCAGCTGGCGCATTTCCTCATCAAACGAGGAACGACAATGAAAAAAAGTTGCTTGTCACAAAGAAATAACACTCGTTTGACAACTTATGTGAGGGAATGTAATAATGTTATCTATCACATCCGCTAACCTGTTGCTCTTTGAACAATTCGGGATATTTATCGGCGAGATTTTGGCCAAACTGGATGTGATTTGCTCCCTTCTCCTGCAGCTTTGAAACATTGTTTACAGACGCTATGTTGTGTCCGTGTCAGCAACATAACGGGGGGAGGGGGCTGGGAGAATTACACTGGAAGAAAGCGCCCATATTTCACGTAAGGCATTATGGCAGCTAGGAATAGTGGATATGTTGTATATTTTGGGCCCCACGTTGTGGGTTTCTAGAGGCTTGACTCCGCTAAGAATCAAATAAGGTTGACTGGTTCCGAGGGCTCATCGACGGCTCAACAGTATTAACCTCTTCATTTCCCACCGCTGGGTCTCTGTTTTCATTCTCTCTCACCCTTCCTCTGTCTCTGTCCATTTTCCCATGGTTTCCATTGAGTCCTGGTACCCTGAGGCGAGCATGGATTTAGGCAGGTGAGATAGGCAGCAGACTGTGTTTATCCTGCCTTGCCTGGCTGTGTCCACACAGCTGCCACTGAGCATTCTCTCACTTGGCTGGTCCAAACTAAACTCACTCTACAACTTCACAAGGGCTTAACGAGCCACTGCCTTTCATTGGCTGTTTGGGTGTCATGCATTCCCAACACAGTCTTGTTAAAGGGACAGTTCACCCCAAAATCCTAAATACACATTTTTCCTCTTGTAGTGCTATTTATCCAGATCGTTGCTGACCTTTGGAGATATGGGCCGTAGAGGTGTCTGCCTTCTCTCCAATACAATGGAAGTGGATGGCACTCGGCTTGTGGTGCTCAAAGCGCCCCCAAAAAATACAATTTAAAAACACAGCAGCAATGTCTCTTTCCAGAAATCATAACCCAGTTAGGAACTATTTTTAGCTACTCTTTTGTTTCGACAAAACTACACCCGCCAACTATCTCACAGGAAGTGTGCATCTAACGTTGGAATGCCTTAAGTAACCTTAGGTTAGCTTTAACGTCAACACGCTTCCTTCTTCACGATGTGACGGTTTGTGTCGTTTGGTTGGAAGGAAATAGTTCCTACATGAAACTGCTCAGAACAAGGTCTGTGGATTATCTTGAGTAAACTGGGTCATGACTTCTGGAAAGAGACATTGTTTCTGCTCATCCATCTCCAGAGTCCCGACCTCCACACCCTTTCTTTCCACTGTGATATTTCAGTGCCAAAGTCACGTCCGTTAGTTATACGAACCAAAGGATTTCATCCACCATTCTTTTTTCCATAGACATTCCGTAAAATGCTTATAAAAAATAGTTTGTTTCACTTCGTCAAACCAAGTTGATTCAACTATATTCAGAATTCAGAGAGACCATAGAACATTTCACTCAGAAAAAAGGCAGATTATTTTTCAATGTTCTTTTTTGGTCTGAGTGAAATGTTCTAATCTATGGTCTCTCCTGATTCTCTAAATATTGCTGAATCACATGGTTCGACAAAGTAAAACTATTTTTATAAGCATTTATGTCTATGGAAAAATAAATGCCAGATTAAATCTGTTGGTTCGTATGCCTAACCCGGAAGTGGGCATGACTTTGGCAATCTATTTCAATGTCAAACTAGTTCCTCATTCTAATTGTGTCTCCTGCTAAATTGCATTTCAAGACATCCAGTCCATGTCACCTTATAGCGATGAGATCCAGTCCCATGTTACCTTATAGCGATGAGGTCAGCCCATAGTCTAATGAAGGCCATCTGAGGTCCAAAGGCTTCCAGGATGTAGGTGTAATGTCCTCCAGACTTCTTAATACAAGTCCCCAGCTCAGCATAAGACAGGGCTCCTGGAAGCACATACAGTAGGGGACGGATCAGCTTTGGCTAATAAACAAGCTGCATAGGACATGAGACCAGGGGATCTTAATCTGTCTTGGCTGCACCCATACATCTAGTCTACTCCTTTGGGCCCCATTCATCAAAATATACTCATCTTAGTAGTTTAAATTGGCTAAGTGGGCTCTGTCTGTCTGTGGTGGTGGTGGTGGTGGTGTCAGTCACGATTTGTGACGGAAGTGATGTCACAGTGATATCATGTCACTTGAGTGTGATGTAGAAGGGTGGTGTCTGTCTGTCTGTCAATCACGATTTTGAGAGCCCATGGAGCAGGTGATTTCCATAACTGCAGCCATGGCGCATCATCTCCAGAGTCTCCACCCTTCCTAGTACTCTATATAACTCTGGAGTCCTTTGGGATCTCAGCCCATGGTTTAAGACTGTAGGAGATCTCAGCCCATGGTTTAAGGTTGTAGAAGGCAGAAGTTTAATTGGAAGTTCAGCACAGGGGTGAAGGAAGGCAGGGAGGGGGTTAAGGAAGGGAGGGAGGGGGTTAAGGATGGGTCTTTAAGGATGAAGTGCTTGGACCTTTCATCACAGTGCAAAAACAAAGGGCTTTAAGATGCACTACAGTAATATCCGTTATAATATACAGATGTGCACACAGCACTGTTGTCACGATACTAAAATTAGCAGGCTAAAGTGAAGATTTCATTGTGTGGGTCCAGACCTTTGAATCCTGACCACTCCACTGAGTGGAATTTTGGCTGCTTTTGGTCTGGCATCATGATATGCAACAGCTATTTCTTCAGTTGAACAAACGATTATCCAATCAGTGCCGACGGAGACTAACGAGTAGCCAATCAGCGTCAATAAACGGCCAACGGGCGGGACTAAGCCATTGTCAGCGGTTGTCAAGCGTGCCGAGGAGTAACGTTAATAACAAGAATGGCGCCGGCCCCCAGCCGAGACACACTGTTATCGAGGCTGTTTTAAATTGATTAAAAGTACCAATTACTTAATGGCACACTGCTTTGAAGACATTTATTCAAAGGGGAGATGTTGTTTTGCTTCTCATGACTGGATTGAGTAACGATAGATTCAGGCGATATGTTGGGCACTAGTGATTGGTTAGGGAAAATTTAATTCTGGGGGAATCTCTCATAGAAATTGGTTAAACCGTGGGCAATCCCAGTGTTTGGTTCTCAACCTGGGGGTCAGGACCCCTCGGGGGGTCACAAGATTACTTTAAGGGGTCACGGGATGACTGTTAAAAAAGAAGATTTCTTTTGTACCATGATGATTAAATCTTCCATATCAATGATTTAATGTACAGTATTATACAGTATATAAAAATATATAAACTGCAAACTCTATAAAAAGATTTCAGTGAGTGAGTAAAATCAGTGTGTGAATGCGTGTGCACTGAGAAGGCATTGGTTTGGGCAACGATGGGAAGGGGGGTCGCGAACCCCAGCCTAAAGGTTTTTGGGGGTCGCGGCTGAAAAAGGTTGAGAACCACTGGCGTAGAAGATAGTGTTGTAGTAATACGAATAAATAAAAACTTTTTTTATGTTCTTTTTTGGTAACGCTTTAGAATACAGCCAGCAAATTACCCTGTAAGTACAGGGTAACAAGATCTGTACTTACAGGGTAAGTACGGGGTACCACACCTGTAATTACAGGGTAAGTACGGGGTACAAGAAGTGAATTTACCCTGTACGTGTCGTACAGGGTACCAAATCTGTACTTACAGGGTAAGTACGGGGGACCACACCTGTACTTACAGGGCAAGTACGGGGTACCACACCTGGGTACAAGATATGAATTTACCCTGTAAGTACAGGGTACCAAACCACACTTGCACGTACAGGGTAAGTATGGGGTACAAGATGTGACTTTACCCTGTAAGTACAGGTACCACATCTGTACAGTTTACAGGGTAAGTATGGGGTACAAGAAGTGAATTTACCCTGCGTACCAAATCTGTAGGCACAAGTGCACCTGCTGTGATGATGATGATGCTACAGTGACATCATCGTTGGGGCACTGGTTTGAATCCGGCCCGTGGTTGTTTGGTTTCATCAGTCGGCATGAGAGGGCCTTTTCTACACACAGCATGGGGGTGATATACCACGCCTGTACTTACCTGTACAGGGTACAAGATGTGAATTTACCCTGTAAGTACAGGGTACCAAATCTGTACTTACAGGGTAAGTATGGCGTACCACACCTGTACTGCAGGGTAAGTATGGGGTACCACACAGTTGACACCTACCGTAAGGGCAAGTATGGGGTACAAGAAGTGAATTTACCCTCTAAGTACAGTGTGCCCCGTACTTACCCTGTAAGTACAGATCTTGTTACCCTGTGCTATACTTACAGGTTAATGTGCGCTCTGTATTCTAAAGCGTCACCTTTATTTTGAGTTAAATTAAATTGTGTGTGGTCCCTCCTGATTGTAGATATAGCTGAATCGCTTGGTTTGACCAAGTAAAACCTTTTTTTTTTGCATTTTGTGAAATGTAGATGGGCGGGGGTGGGGGGGTGGCAGATTAAATCCCTTGGTTCATATGCTGAATGCTTCATGAGTTTGGCACTTTTTTCATTTATTGTTTATTTGCATAGGGACAGATACACATACATATAACATTTAGCAAGAAACGTCTGATGTCATGTATCACAACATTTGTAATCTAAGCTAATTTGCAATGCCCATCCCTACAGTAGATGTTATTAAAAGCACATCTTTAAAGCCAAGTACAGTCAAATACACAATAATCATAAACAAGGATATCATAAAATCAGTCAATCAAGCAACCAATCATAAAACAACATAAACAATCGTACACAAAGGATATAGACAGCATAGGTCATCATGTTTACACCCACACACCCACAGAATGATCTGATGAAGAACTGACCGGGAGCCAGATCACGTGCGGACTTTATTTCTTTTTTTACTGGTTTTAAAATTATTCCAACGATCCTGGTTAATGTGTGTGGGCCATGAGTTCCACATTTTAACCCCCTGTACAGAGAGGGCTGTTTGTCCTAGGGAGGTTTTTCAAACAGCACTTTACAGTTCCCTGCTACAGCACCTCTATCTGTTCTCTCCAGCTAGTTTGAATTTACATCATGGCCCTGCATGCCTGAAGAAACTCCGTGGAAACCAGTCTACCCAGTCTGGCAGAGATCGATGCCACTATGTTCAACATGTTTCTACTGTACTATTTGCATTCTGAATAGTACAGTAGAAAAATGTTTCACGTAGTGGGATCGCTTGCTGCCAGACTGCCCCACAGTATTTACAATATCTAATACGATCAACTAAATGCATGCTCAGTGGTGGAGGTGCCTTGTGTACAATGCACCTCTCTTAACTGTTATCTGAGTAAGCATGACAATGCAAATATTTACATTTCCTTAGAAATTTCCCTTCTAAAGTTGAAGTTTGAAACCTGCACCTATTTCAAGAATTCCCTTGAAATGAATGGCAATACATTTCAAGGGAATTCTTGAGGGAATTCTTATATATATATATATATATTTCTCTTAATTGTTTAAAGTTAAAATGACATGATGCTACGCTAGACTGGTTGACTTAAGGAGGGCATTTTTGTAGCATTACAGCCTACACTTGTCACACACACACAATGCGTTGTTGGGGAGGAGTTAACTATGTAGTTTAATTACTAGTTCAACTACAATTTGCAGTAGTTGGGTGGTACTGTAGTTTAAATATATTCAAAACTCAGAAGTAGTGAATTAATTAATAACTATTAGTCGTTAAATAGTTGCTTTTAGTAGTTAAATAGTTAACTACTTTGCCATGTAGTTTAGCTAGCGTAGTTAACTACAAACTACATACTAATAGTATTATCTTGACGTTTTTGCCATACAATATCATGGCACAATACCACAGCTGCCTACGTGAGGACTGGCCTGGTCAATTGAGATTGTAATAATTTATCGTGATGTAGTTTGGATGTAGTTGAACTACTTTTTGAAAGTTGTTTTAGTTTGACATGTTTTCTTTTTAAAGTAGTTAAGATGTCGTTTAACTACTTTCCATTGGGAATTAGCTAGTAGTTTGGTAAACAACAGATGTTGCCTGTTTCCAGAGGCACTATTACCGCTGAGGCAGTAAGTGTAAGCGTTTTTCTTTGGCTGCTAGTTCAGTGAGTTTTGGTCGTAGAGTGATCAGACTATTGAAGCTATGGATTTTCAGCTTTCATTTCACATCTTGTTGGACTCTTACTGGTGCAAATAAACCAACCATTATCATGACCATTTGACATCTTGGACTCTTACCAGTGCAAATAAACCAACCATTACCACGACCACTGTGGCAGTACTTTTGCGGCGGTAGTTCCCTCAGAAACAGAAAATCGAAACAGTTTTAAAGTCATTTCCCCAACACTGCAGATTGCTTGGGCGTCTAGCGAATGTGCCCCGCTCACCCACTCACCGAACAGCGACAGCAGGCCGCAGGCAATCCAGACCACCAGAGACATACCCACGCTGCCCCCACAGTGCTGGAGGATCCCTTTGGGAGAGATGAAGATCCCGGCTCCGATGATGGTCCCGATGATGATGGAGACCCCTCGGATCAGAGTCACCTTCTTCCGCAGTTCCACCTTCTTGATCGGACCGTCAGCGTGCTGGAGGTTCCCGTCGGGCTCTGGCTCAGTCCGGTTTGGGAACTTTTGGGACAAAGCTTTTTGTCCGTTTGCTGCGACTCCATCTCCAAGAGTGGAGGCAGACCTTCTGGTCATGTTCTAACACTGCCTGATGCTCACTCTCTCTCTCTCTTTGAGATGGACTCTGTGCAGATGTCCCTGTTCGAGCCTTAAATTTTCAGCCTCTGTGATCGATACTAAGCTGAGTTACAAAACTTCATGAGAACCAAATCCCAGGGAGAAATTACCTCTCTCTCTCTCTCTCTCTCTCTCTCTCTCTCTCTCTGTTTGTCTGTTGGTGTCTCACTCTGTCTGTCTGTCTGTCTGTCTGTCTGTCTGTCTGTCTGTCTGTTGGTGTCTCACTGTCTGTCTCTCTCTGCCTTGCTTATTTTCATTCATGCCCTTCTGACTAATCTCTCACTGTAAAGTGCCGACTGCCTGTTGCTCTCCCCTCCAACCACTTCACTCATGATCCAAAAGTTTCTTTCTCATTTCCCTACACTATGTCCCGTCTTTATCTTCCTCTGTGTGTCTCCCCTTCTGTCTCCTCCTATCTTTTCCTTTGCCCCCTCCCTCCCTCCCTCCCCCTCCTTCCCTCCCTCCCTCTGTCAAGTATTGTAATTATCCGTCTACTTTTTGCGCTCCTCCTCTTAAACTAGCAGTGATTTACATGTTCTCCCCTTCAGAGCGAGGTGATGACGCAATGTAGAGGGTGGTAAACCCAGACCTGTTTTCAAAGCATGACTGTCAGCTCACTTCCGGGTGTGTCTAATATCATGCATGTTCCTGATTCTACTCATTGCACTGACTTTATTTGCAATGAAGGGTTACATACATTACAATGACTTTTATGAGCCGACATGAAACTCGTTTAAAACTCATTGTACAGCTTAAAGAATATAGGCATTTGGTATTACTATATGGTACGGGTGTCAATCTTTTTTTTAATTAGGTCTTTGAAATGGGGTCTAAAGACGTCTATTGCTCAGTGGGTAGGTACTGTAACAATTCACCTTATGTTCAGACGCGGGGGTGGGCCAAATTCTTCCGGGTCGTGTTAACACTTCCGGCGGTCACGGCGCGAAATACGAAAGAACGTCAGAAGAAGAGAGTTGTTTTTGTAGCGGACAGTGCAGGGGGTAAAACAAAGAACGTAGCGTACTACTTTGAGCTCGGTACACAGCAAGCAAGCGGAGTATCCACTGTTAGCCAGGTCAGCTATCGTTAACGTTATCGTCGACAATGACGAGCACTTTCTTGTAAAACATACCTGGACTCCAACAAAGAAAGCTTCAGATGGTTTTCTCTACTCCGAGAGCCATTTACATCTATAAGACCTGCAGATGTTAACGTAATTCCCTGGAATGCGAGAATTAACGAGCCAGTTACATGGCATTGCATTCTTAGACATTGCCATTTGCTTTTATTTGGTATGTTGCATACAATTGGCTAAATTATTAGTTAATTCAGAGTTGGATGATATTGGAGCAGCCGGCCTTTTTATTATTATTATTATTATTTTTTTTTTTTGCCGGAAGTTGTCACACACAAGTTTTTTCCACCTTCCTCCCCTATTTTCAACCCCATCAGCCACCACTGATTTGTAGCCTACACTATAATAGATTGTGTAGTTCATAGCATGCTAGCTGCAGCAGCTCTCCCTCTCGTCAGGCAGCCAGAGTGAGTGAGTGACTGAGTGACTGAGTTGCTATGGTTACGGGGCGGGGACGCTCTGTGTTTCTGCCCCTGAAACCGCACTTCAAGCTGAAGTCAAAAGGAACTTGTCGTAATAGTTGTCAAACTAGGTGAGAAAAGACCACACAGGGTGGCATGCTAGTCTTTTCATCGGGGTGTCGTGAGGCGTCCCAGATGCCCCGACACTGGTCTTTGATTATGTCACAGGTGAAGATGGCCGTCGTCTTTCTCAACGGTCATATTCAGGCCTGACGCTCGAAATGTGTCACCCCCGACCCCCATTATTTTTTCCGGGTTAGAGCCCAGCCGCTCAGCCCAGCGCTCAACAGCGCCACTCTGGTCGAAAGCTTGGTAAAAAATAATATCACCAGCACAAACTTCGGATGAAAAGAGGCATTTAAGAGCAGCGTCGAGCTTTCTAACCCCGCCATCGAGAAGCTATGAACCCTTCTTCTCAAGTAGTAGCTTTGAAATGTTTCTGTGACACTTGTAAACTTGTAACTACGTGCGTAATGCTGATGTAGACAGCTTGGGAGCGGAAGTCGCATGCAAGTCTATGTGGGCACACGGGACTCTTTCTAGCTAGCATTAGCATAGCTAGCAGAACGAGTACCAAACGGGGCTAGGGGGATCCGAGACTGATCATGCTTACTGTCGTGCCTATACATTTTGACTTTTGGGTTCGTGTATAGGCAGGGTTATCCTGATCTCAACTATAAGTCATTGTCAGGATTTTTACTTTCATTTTTGGAGGGTGGGCCAGACTCTGCAAAATACACTTCTGCATTGTGGTGCTGCTGCAGACATCTTGTATTAATAAGAGGAACAGAAACGGGCCATGATGACCAGCTCTCCAGGCATGGACTGTTAGGGCTGTTGCAACATCCACACATCCACACATACCCGCTACCCCCCCCCCCCCCCCCCCCCCCCCCCACACACACACACACACACACACACACACACACACACACACACACACACACACACACACACACACACACATCTGTCACATGATACAAATGATGCCAACAGTTCAATCCAGGTCAGGTCAGTACCATTGTTACCCCGACAGGGAAATTAGCTTCAACATGTTGCCCAATTCTACAAAGCTGAGATACATGCGTGTTTGTGCAGCGAAGTGAGTGAGAGATTCACCCCGCACAAGAAAGCGGACGGGGCGGCTCATGCTCTCATCTTCCTCGTGGGGCTGGTGCTTCTTGGTACTCGATGCTTGGAGGTCTGGGGGCATATTTGATGGCTGAAATTTACCTTACTATTACTTTTAGTACCCCCCCCTTCCGAAAGGGGGGGGGGGGGGGGGGGGGCGCTGTAACTGCAGTATCAGTGTCCTTGACATCACTTCCTGCTATAGGCAATTGAAAAAGGTTGAATGGGCATTTTTCTCTAGACCATTTGCCTGCTGTAGCATAGGGAGATAACTAGCTTGGTAGTAAATGGTCTGTGGTCATGTGACTTTCATTTTTGTAAATACATTTAAGAAATTTACAATAGGCTATCAAATAGCATATGTCGGAGTGTCAGATGTCGGACGCAATGAGATGTGAGCGTGGTGCCAAAATGTGACATTTTCACTTCAAACTGTACTCTTTGATTGAATGGTGATATTGACACATAATTCGCGAGCAGACGACAGAGATTACAAAGAAATATTTTTAATTTAATGACAGAAATCAGTTCAATCAAGGTTCAAAGTTCACTTTATTTCTCTCCCATGGGAGAAATTTGTCTTGCAGTAAAAGACAAAAAATGCTGCAGTACATACAGACATAGCCAATACATTAAAAACACCTAGGGGCACTGCGGGCCGGGGATATTTCAAAGTCTCACTCCAGCCAAATACCCAAAGTTGGCAACCCTGGGTTAAATCCATGTTGTTGTCCCTGGGTGCGAGCGCTGTTTGAACGCTGCCTGTGTATAATGAGCGTTGACAACTGCTCAGCAATGTAGCTAAGTAAGCGACTCCATCCGTCACAAATATCACAGAGAAAAGACCAGAGTGAAATGGTGTGTGTGTGCGTATGTGTGTGTGTGTGTGAGTGTGTGTGTGTGTGTGTGTGTGTGTGTGTGTGTGTGTGTGTGTGTGAGAGAGAGAGGGGGTATGGTTGACAAAGCAGAGACGGCGGAGAGAAAATACGACACCAACGAGGGAGGAAGAGCTGGACCCCGGGGAGCGAGCGAAGGTAGACAGACAGCCAGCGAGTGTGTGTGGGCGAGTGAGATGTAAAGAGAGAGACAGGCATTGGGAGATAGATAGATGGAGAAGGAGGCTCAGCTCCTGGGGGACACCAGTGGAGTTTTATTATCTCTCCTCTCCCCTTCACCTCCTCCCCCCACCCCACTCCATTTCTCTCTCACACAGACACACACACCCCTCGCTACCCTCTTGGCTATTTTCCAGCAATTGTGACCTGTCACCACATCCACCTCCCAGGGACACCGGCAATTAAAGATGGAGAGAGGAAGACGAGAGAAGACAGAGGAGAGAGACAAGGAGATCGAGGAAGAAAGAGGGACATATCAAATCCCCCCCTCACACACACGCACACACACACACACTCACACACACACACGCACACACACGCTCTTCTTTTGCCCAGGGAAGTGTGAGCGTGTGCGGTGGAGTCAGATGAGGAATGGCTAGCCTCATGCTATTAGCATTGACAGGTCATCCTTAATGTAAAAACGCCATAGAACATTTGTCTCTGTCCGATGCTCTTGTTTCTCACCAATGATTCTCGCTCAGCGAGAAGGCAACCCGGCGCTGCCTGTGCTGCCTGTGCTGCCTGTGTGGCCTGTGTGGCCTGTGTGGCCTGTGTGGCCTGTGCTGCCTGTGCTGCCTGTGCTGCCTGTGCTGCCTGTGTGGCCTGTGTGGCCTGTGTGGCCTGTGTGGCTGTTGATGGACATGGATTAGTCGTCTCAGTGGGGCGGGGGGCATTTTCTCCAGGTCATTTAATCAATGGAAGAGTTTTTGTCCGTCCCATTGAATGTGGACTGTTGGTGGCGGTCAATGCTGAGTAATGCGGGGGGGTCTGAATGATGGCAAGCCAAACTCCAAGCCACCTCACCTCTCTCTCTCTCGCTCTTTGTGTCTATCTTTCCCACTCTCTCTTTCCACGCACTTTTTCCAAAAAAGGTGCACCTAATGCGTGAAAACTGGGAGAGCGCGAGACGAGAGAGACGGACGTTTCATCATTTTTGTCTGTCGTGCATTAGTCTTGCTGGCCAGCCTCCCCTTCCTTCCGTGAGAGGAGTCTGGCGGCACGGAAACAGGCTGCTGGCATAAGCCCTGCCCTGCTCTACAGCTGCTCTCCCATTGGTAGCGTCGATTTCAGATGCTGCCGGATTTCCACTCCGCGTTTAAGAAGCTCTGTCATTGGCTCCGGCCATGAGTCCCCTGCCGCCACAGTGAAAACAACAATGCTAACTAGCTAGCAAGCTAACGGCTTGCTAACAGCTAGCTCGTTGCTACACGCTGAAAATGGCAAGTTGGATTGTTGGAAACTATTTTCCAAGGGCACTGCCGCTAAGCGCCGCCCATCGCAATTCCATAATGGTGACCAGCGCTGCCAGACTCTCACGGAAGGGAGGGGAGGCTGGCCAGCGAGACTAGTCGTGCATTAAAGGTGCTGTAGGCCTTACAATAAGGGTCACGAAGTTAAGGGTTAGTTAATGAGTAATAAGCATGAACTAACCCTTAATTAACAGTTAACTAATGTGTCTAGTAATCATTTGATAATAGTGTTCATGTTAACTAATGTGTCTAGTAATCATTTGATAATAGTGTTCATGTTAACCACTTATTGATTGATGCATTATTGAATAGCTTAGGGTTAGTTAATGGTTATAGGTTAGGGTTAGTTAATGGCTAGGGTTATTGTTAATAAATATTAACTAAGGGTTAGTTAATGCATATTAATGCTTATTTAGCATTAATTAACCATTAATTTAGTGACCCTTATTGTAAAGTGTTACCAAATTAAAATAAAATAAAGAAAGGACGCAATTACCAATTTTGTGGGATGTCACAGAAAAGTAATATACAGTAACGACTCCGAGTATAATATAACAAATTACTTTTGGCAAGGAGTAATAAGTAAAGTGATAATATTACTTTTGAAAAGAGTAAAGAGTAATGAGTAATATATTACTTTTTTAAAGTAACGTTCCCAACACTGGGTTTTAGGTCTAGCTGTTAAGTGGTTTTAGGTCAGGCTGTTACATGGTTTTAGGGTTGGCTGTTATGTGGTTTTAGATCTGGCTGTTACGTGGTCTTAGGGTCTGGCTGTTACATGTTTTTAGGTCTGGCTGTTACGTTGTTTTACGTCTGGCTTTTACGTGGTATTAGATCTGGCTGTTAGGTGGTTTTCGTTTTGTAAATGGCCCATATCTGTGAAGATCCTTGGTGCTGTCGTGGACAGTGACATCATCGGTGATGTCATAAAGCACCAATGACGTCTGCACCTGATGTCATAGGCATTGCGGTGATGTCACAGACATTGTGGTCCTTCGAGCTACTATGACATCATCAGTGATATCATAACCCCTTCCCGGCTGAGGCTATATAAGTGGTGGGAGGATTGCATTCATCTACGTCGAAATGGCTGATGAGCTAACAGAGGAGCAGATTGCTGAGTTCAAGGAGGCATTTTCGTTCTTTGACAAGGGTGGTGATGGCACCATTACGACCAAAGGACTGGGTACTGTCATGCGTTCTCTGGGCCAGAACCCCACAGAGGCAGAGCTCCAGGACATCATCAGTAAAGTGGATCCAGATGGTAATGGTACGATAGACTTGCCAGAGTTTTTGACCATGATGGCCAGGGAGATGAAGGACACAGACAGCGAGGAGATCAGAGAAGCGTTCCGTGTCTTTGATAAGGAGGATAATGGATACGTCAGTGCTGCTGAGTTGCGTCACGTCATGACCAACCTCGGAGAGAAGCTGACTGACGAGGAGGCGGATGAGATGATCAGGGAAGCAGAGATCGATGGAGAAGGACTAGTGAACTATGTAGTGTTTATACAAAGGATGACGGCAAAGTGAAGGCCTTGTACAGATGTCTCATATGTATATATAATTTACCTTTTTTTCTTTGTGTAATCTATCTGTAAAATCTCATTCCATTCCAGGGTTTCTGACCTTTTTCAGTGATTTTCCGGGACCCACCGAATATTTTCTTCTATGACTATATAAACACTGAATATCCCAAAAGACCGAACAAAGTCTCTACTTTCATGAAAAAAGGATTGTTTCTGCCTTCTTCCATTCTTTAGTTATTGACACTTGAATGTAGGTCGTTTTCACCGAAAACTGTCTCACCAGGAAGCCGAGATACATGCCTGGTGTGGGTCACACTCATGTTCCTGGTACTCGATGTGTGGAGGTCTGGGGGCATATTTGATGCCTGAAATTTACACTATGTGAGGATTCACAAAGCAGATTACTAATCTAAGTGACAGGAGAAGTGATTTTACCATACTTCTAGTGAAAGAAATCTGTGATGCGGCAATCATTACATTTTAAGGCAACTTTGGAGACCGTGTTGGCAAGTTTCTGCATAATATTTTACGATCCCGGGGCGATGCCAATGTGTGGGATGTGTTTATTTGCGTAAATCCGCTTGCATGAAAAATAACATTACCATTCAAGTTCCAAACAAGACAAGAAACATTACGGGAACATATTGCTCACTACATCAAACATTGTAAAAGTTGGTTAGTAGTCTTATATCATTCAATGTAGCGTACATTTTTCACTTAATAATCGAGTGGATTTCCTTACCTTAGAAGAAAGAAGGCTGCTTCAAGTCCATGTTTGTGTGTGTGTGTAGAGTGCTGCCCATTGACTATCCCCTAAAAACCCAACCACCATACAAAATCAATTGAAACTTCAGCTCTCTCAACAATACATTCAAAATAAACTGCATTAAACAATATTCCATGCTACTTCTGGACTCATACCTGTCCATATATATACTGTATATATATATATGGACAGGTATGAGTCCAGAAGTAGCATGGAATATTGTTTAATATATATATATATATATATATATATATATATATATATATATATATATATATATGTGTATAGTTGTGCAGTTTGTGAAGGAAGCGTTAGCTTCACACGTGGGCACACATGAGGTTGATGACAACCTGGCCAGGTCACTATAGTGATGTCCTCTATCACTGATGAAGTCATAATGTAGGGGCACATTTTGTTCACGCTGGAGCAATTTTGATGTCATCGGTGATGATGTAATCAGTTCTCTCAGCGACCTGGCCACTTTCTTTTGTGGGGACATACAGACAGACATATGGACACAGACCCTAGACACCTCAGCCCTAGTGGCCACACCGTAAAAAGCCACGGAGTATAATAATGACATGGTTTCGCTGCCATCAAGTTTTGAAGGTGTTGCCACTAGGGGCCGGTGACATCTTCCCCAATGACATCACAATTGGTCGAGTGACATCACCAATGGTATTATCACTGATGACATCATTACTAACATCACTGATGACATCACAATTGCTCAAGTGACATCACTGATGAGGTCATCACTGACATTGAGTACAAATCCTGAAACACAGACAGTGAGTTATTTTTAAGATGGACCTTGCATCAAAGACAGGTGTCAGCACAGAGAGGGCATCATACATCTCCACCAGGGGGCTATGGAGGGAGCGGGGCATCAGAGGCAAGCTTCTGGAGAAACACCTCACCCAGAACATCAGTGAGAAGGTCCATGCAGAGTTCAGCCCAGCGCCTCCAGAGGCAGACTTCTGCTCCACCACACAGAAGGACTTCACTGTGGTGGGATTTGTGCCTCTCGACCCCGAGCCATCCTACGTTTACAATTACAAAACGGACCAGGCTGTTACTTTCTGGAGTGAGAATCACCAGCGGGTGCAGGGTGTGAGCGCGGTACGCACCTCCGACACTCCTTTCAAGAAGACAACCATGTTCAGCACACCTGTTACTGAGCAGCTAGAGCAACTCGTGCTCTAGAGTTGGGCTACCTGACCCGAGCCCGTTGGAACTGGGCCGGGATTGGACAATTAATTAAAATAGAGAAGGGGAGGAGAGAGAGAGAGGGGAGAGAGAAGGGTGAGAACAGGGGGGAGGAAGGGAGAGAAGAGAGAGAACAAACAGGGTATATTTGAGCAGGGCGATACAGTTGAAATCAATATCACGATAATCATAGGGGTTATTCTCGATACCAATGTATATCACAATATGGTTCATGTAAGCAAAGTCACGTTTAATTAAATTATCATATTATTATCATAATATAATTACCAGTGGAGATGTGAATTGATTTTTAGAGTTAATAACTTTGCACCACCACTCCTGACAGAAGACTAATTTATTGGATAGTGACCAGCATTTAGGAGACCAAAAACTGATAGACTAAGATAGACACTTCTTGCTGATACTAAAGGTGCGAGCTACTAAGATGAAGTGGTGAGGTAGACGTTGCAGGCCTGATGGAGACAAAGTTATCAGTGTTGGCAGGTCCAATATCTCTAGAATTCATGCAGCTGTGCCCACGGGGAACAGAATGAGTGGAGGAGGCCCCAACCATCATTAAGTTAGTGGAATCCCTGTGCAATTTAACAGCATTATCTATGTGGCCCATGAAGTGTAGCAGGTATAGAGGAGGCACGGATACTATCATTCCCAAAATGGGATGTTACATTCAACCAGTGGTGTAGTGGTCCCTGGAGAAGTGGGTAGACTGTAACTTACGCCCCCCCCCCCCCCCGGCCGCTATATATATATATATATATATATATATATATATATATATATATATATAAGCACAATTAATACAATATTAATACATCAGTATTATAGACCTATAGCTGTTTCAATATTCATACATCAGTAATATAGACCTATATGGCTGTTTCAATACATATGCCCCCTCCCCCCCACATACCCTCGGAAGTATGCCCTCACCCCCAGCCCCCCCCCCCCCCCCCCCCTCCCTTCGTTCAGATGCGTTCCGCGGTCTATGGTTTCGTGTGTGTGTGTTTAGGGGTGTGTGTGTGTGCGTCTCTGTCTGCATGCATGTGTGTGTGCCCGTGTGCATACATGCCTTCCCAGTGCCAGCAATTTCCTTTCGCAGGATGCTGCTGTCAGTCCATCTGATGGAGAAACACAATTAACTTTCTTTTTCTCGTTTAGTTTGTCCTTTTCTGCTGTCAGCTGCCTCACACACACACACACACACACACACACACACACACACACACACACACACACACACACACACACACACACACACACACACACACAGCTGCCTCCCTGTCACCTCACATGTTGTTTTTTTAAGTTATCATTACTCCCTTTTTCCCCTCTCCTCCTGAAACAGCTCCTTTCTCCCCAGGAATATAATGGCTATTCGCCAATTAAGAGACATACACATGGTCTTTTTATTGTCCTTTCCTCTCTCTGTGGCATTGACGCTGTTCTAAGAGACGTACACACAGGGCTCTATTCTCCCCCTGGCCTTAAATTTGCATTTATGGCTTGGCGCAGCGCTATTAGTGGGCGTGGTCACGCGCATTCCCTAATTTTTCCTTGGCGTTAAACGCCAGAATGCGCAGCGCTAACCATTTAACCATGCCTTTTTAAGCATAGAATTATTCACAAGTGTTGGATTGGTGATCTCCAGTAAACCAATCACATTATTCCCTTCCAAGCTCCAATCTGCGGAGCGACTCCAGTCCGGTCAGAAAAGCCCTAGAAGCAAAAATCATGTAAGTCAGGAGGGGATGAGAAGATGACTGGCAAAGATGTGAAAGAGAGAGTGAGAGAGAGCGAGAGAGGGGGAGAGAGAGACCGAGAGGGAGAGAGGGAGTGAGAGAGAGAGTGCAAGTGAGTGAGAGAGAGAGAGAGAGAGGGAGAAGTCTGTATCAGACGAGCATGCAGACACAACTGATAGTTGCTTTGGAAAGGAGCTCGCACCGCATCGTCAATACACGTTCGCTAATAAAACTGTTTGTTTTGCCCGCTGGGAGGCTCAAACTGTCAATAGTGTCTAGCAACATGGAAATAACTCTATATATATTTAGTTGATTGATGGATAGTTTCCCCATTCAGTCCCTCTGTTTTGGCCACTTCTTCCTTTCACTTTTGGGACATGGAAGAATTGTCTCCAGCACAGCGCTGTTGATGAGGCGAGAGAGGGGGAATCTTGGTGACACAGCACGAGCTTCGCTGTCTTGCCCCTCTGTCTGCTCCTCTCTTTCTCCTCGCCTGCTCGTACGCCCCGGGGAATAATATTCAGGTATACAGTCACTTCTCCATGCGAGCAGGCGAGGAGAAAGAAAGGAGCAGACAGAGGGGCAAGACAGCGAAGCTCGCGCTGTGTCACCACGGAGGTGCCCCGGCGCACTGAATAAGGCCTGGTTTTGAAAAGCGTTAACCGCAAAATTAACGCCCGTTGGGAAGATCGCTTTAGGTTGGTATTTAAGGCCGAAATGCCCATTCTGGCCTATTCTGGCACTGCGCGACACCTCTTCAGCGTAAAGCGCTTTTCGGGGCGTAAAAATATGATGGTATCCTCCCGAGTCAGCGGTAGGCAAGCGTAAAGCATGTTTTTTTGCGTTTAAGGCCAGTTTAGTGCCTAAGGCCAGGGGGAGAATAGAGCCCACAGTCTTTGTTCTAAGAGACAGACACACAGTCTTTTATTGTCCTTTCCTCTGGGGCATTGACACAGTTCTAAGAGATGTACACAGTATTTTATTGTCCTTTTATCTGGGGCATTGACACAGTTCTAAGAGATGTACACACAGTATTTTTATTGTCCTTTTATCTGGGGCATTGACACAGTTCTAAGAGATGTACACACAGTATTTTTATTGTCCTTTTATCTGGGGCATTGACACAGTTCTAAGAGATGTACACACAGTATTTTTATTGACCTTTTATCTGGGGCATTGACACAGTTCTAAGAGATGTACACACAGTATTTTTATTGACCTTTTATCTGGGGCATTGACACAGTTCTAAGAGATGTACACACAGTATTTTTATTGTCCTTTTATCTGGGGCATTGACACAGTTCTAAGAGATGTACACACAGTATTTTTATTGTCCTTTTATCTGGGGCATTGACACAGTTCTAAGAGATGTACACACAGTATTTTTATTGACCTTTTATCTGGGGCATTGACACAGTTCTAAGAGATGTACACACAGTATTTTTATTGTCCTTTTATCTGGGGCATTGACACAGTTCTAAGAGACAGACACACAGTCTTTTATTGTCCTTTCCTCTGGGGCATTGACACAGTTCTAAGAGATGTACACAGTATTTTTATTGTCCTTTTATCTGGGGCATTGACACAGTTCTAAGAGATGTACACACAGTATTTTTATTGTCCTTTTATCTGGGGCATTGACACAGTTCTAAGAGATGTACACACAGTATTTTTATTGTCCTTTTATCTGGGGCATTGACACAGTTCTAAGAGATGTACACACAGTATTTTTATTGACCTTTTATCTGGGGCATTGACACAGTTCTAAGAGATGTACACAGTATTTTTATTGTCCTTTTATCTGGGGCATTGACACAGTTCTAAGAGATGTACACACAGTATTTTTATTGACCTTTTATCTGGGGCATTGACACAGTTCTAAGAGATGTACACACAGTATTTTTATTGACCTTTTATCTGGGGCATTGACACAGTTCTAAGAGATGTACACACAGTATTTTTATTGTCCTTTTATCTGGGGCATTGACACAGTTCTAAGAGATGTACACACAGTATTTTTATTGTCCTTTTATCTGGGGCATTGACACAGTTCTAAGAGATGTACACACAGTATTTTTATTGACCTTTTATCTGGGGCATTGACACAGTTCTAAGAGATGTACACACAGTATTTTTATTGTCCTTTTATCTGGGGCATTGACACAGTTCTAAGAGATGTACACAGTATTTTTATTGTCCTTTTATCTGGGGCATTGACACAGTTCTAAGAGATGTACACACAGTATTTTTATTGTCCTTTTATCTGGGGCATTGACACAGTTCTAAGAGATGTACACACGGTATTTTTATTGTCCTTTTATCTGGGGCATTGACACAGTTCTAAGAGATGTACACAGTATTTTTATTGTCCTTTTATCTGGGGCATTGACACAGTTCTAAGAGATGTACACACAGTATTTTTATTGTCCTTTTATCTGGAGCATTGACACAGTTCTAAGAGATGTACACACGGTATTTTTATTGTCCTTTTATCTGGGGCATTGACACAGTTCTAAGAGATGTACACACAGTATTTTTATTGTCCTTTTATCTGGAGCATTGACACAGTTCTAAGAGATGTACACACGGTATTTTTATTGTCCTTTTATCTGGGGCATTGACACAGTTCTAAGAGATGTACACACAGTATTTCTATTGTCCTTTTATCTGGGGCATTGACACAGTTCTAAGAGATGTACACACGGTATTTTTATTGTCCTTTTATCTGGGGCATTGACACAGTTCTAAGAGATGTACACACAGTATTTTTATTGTCCTTTTATCTGGAGCATTGACACAGTTCTAAGAGATGTACACACAGTATTTTTATTGTCCTTTTATCTGGGGCATTGACACAGTTCTAAGAGATGTACACACAGTATTTTTATTGTCCTTTTATCTGGGGCATTGACACAGTTCTAAGAGATGTACACAGTATTTTTATTGTCCTTTTATCTGGGGCATTGACACAGTTCTAAGAGATGTACACACAGTATTTTTATTGTCCTTTTATCTGGAGCATTGACACAGTTCTAAGAGATGTACACACGGTATTTTTATTGTCCTTTTATCTGGGGCATTGACACAGTTCTAAGAGATGTACACACAGTATTTTTATTGACCTTTTATCTGGGGCATTGACACAGTTCTAAGAGATGTACACACGGTATTTTTATTGTCCTTTCCTCTGTGGCATTGACACTGTTCTGGATTCTGTTTGGGGAGGAGGAAAGCTTCCTGCTTGTTCCTACAAAGACAGAAAGACATTTCAGTTGAGAGTTTGAATCCTCTGACTTTGATCTGCCGTCTTCACTTTAAGACTTTTGACATAAAGATGGTTGCTGCCCACGCTGCATTACACACTGTTGGCTCACTGCTTTTGAGAGAGAGAGAGAGAGAGAGAGTGTGAGTGTGTGTGTGTGTGTGTGTGTGTGTGTGTGTGTGTGTGTGTGTGTGTGAACCTCTGTGGCAGTCTGACTACAGCACACTTCTGTGAGACAACAGTGCCCCCTGCAGTCTAAAATGAAGCAAACTATTGTCCTCTAGCACAGTGATTCTTACAGCCCAAACACAACAGACACGTATCCGACGCTGAAGCAACACCTCGCGGAGGCAGTTTAATTTCGCCGTCCTTGTTAACAGGAGTTACAGTAATCATACCGGCCGCAGCACGTCGCCTCACAAGGCAGCAGCGAGAGTTTCGGTGTCAGGTCTATTTTTGACGCGTGACACGAGTGGCCGTGTGCAGCCAGCCATGATGTCAATACAAGTTGTGACCGGCGCGAGGCAAAACAGATCGAGGCGTGGAGCAAAACAGAGAGCTTCTGGTGTGAATGGCAAGGCTCCTGCTCGATGCTTCCATGACCCGATGCTTCGGAGATGCCTCTGGTGTGAACCAAACATTGGGACTGTCCACGACTCAGAATTACAGTATGTCACTCAGTTGGGATTCAGGTGTTCAATATGAATATTCAACTTCTAAAAAATAAAAAATAAAGATTGGCAATCGGAAATTCCATTGGGATGAGTCAGTGATTATTTAGACCACATTAACAAAGTCAAACGAGTCATGAGAACATATTTTTGCTGACATGTATTTATCAGAATGATGAGACAGGCAGGACACGTGTATTTCTGAGTAAAAGTCAAAAGTTGTCAGAAAAATAAATAGGGCCTTCTCAGTAAAGTACAAATACCTGAAAATGCTACTTACATAGGCTTACATACCTACTTACATAATAATACTAAATAATAATAAGACAATATTTTGATAAAGGTGTTTACATGAGATGCTTATAGAATATTCCATTCATATTCCTGTTTACACGCTACAGAGCAGGGTCCCATTAATGACTGAAGACATGCCCACATGACGTCCTATGTCACGTTTCTATACTGAGTTTAACCTGAAAGCCTTTCTGTCATGTACCGTGTTAGGGACAACATGTCGGGACTTCACTACTGGCAGCCATTTCTTCTTCTGTCATGTTTCTGCCGTGTTAGGGGTAACATGTCGGGACTTCTTTTTACTGCTGGCAGCCATCTTTTCTTCTGTCATGTTTCTGCCGTGTTAGGGACAACATGTCGGGACTTCTTTTTACTGCTGGCAGCCATCTTTTCTTCTGTCATGTTTCTGCCGTGTTAGGGGTAACATGTCGGGACTTCACTACTGGCAGCCATTTCTTCTTCTGTCATGTTTCTGCCGTGTTAGGGGTAACATGTCGGGACTTCTTTTTACTGCTGGCAGCCATCTTTTCTTCTGTCATGTTTCTGCCGTGTTAGGGACAACATGTCGGGACTTCTTTTTACTGCTGGCAGCCATCTTTTCTTCTGTCATGTTTCTGCCGTGTTAGGGACAACATGTCGGGACTTCTTTTTACTGCTGGCAGCCATCTTTTCTTCTGTCATGTTTCTGCCGTGTTAGGGACAACATGTCGGGACTTCTTTTTACTGCTGGCAGCCATCTTTTCTTCTGTCATGTTTCTACCGTGTTAGAGACTTGTTGGGACTTCTTTTTACAATGGCAGCCATCCTTTCTCCTGTAAACAACTTGGCAACACTCGCTGGAACCTAGAGCATGTGTTGCCAAGCAGTATGTCGCAAAATGCTGAAAAACTCGATAGGACGTCATAGAGTGTTTAAGATGATTACATGTCTACAATGTACCTCACTAATGTGGTGAAGATCGGAATACTCAACGTCTTAATTCCACTATTGCTTATGACCCTGTCCGTATTCCGGTTAAGGTAATCAGGAAATGCTGTTTACATGGCAGTGTATTATTCAGAGTAGTAGTTGTCCATAGACAGCATTTTTTGTTTGTTTGTTTCCATAGTGTAACGCTTTGGATATCATGACCAAAGCGCTTCCAACATGCACAGACACACAGTGCACAGAGTTGACTCTGTAGTTAGTAGCTAACGTTAGCTAGCTAGCACACAAGGTAAATAGCAGCACTCAGCACTTGAACAGGGCAGTCGCTTTATTTCTCGCTCTCCCTTATCTCCCTTCTTTCCCTTTTTTCCCTCTGCCTGCAACAACACCCAGAGCAAATTTGCATTCGTCTACTTGAAATGACAAATATGGATTTACTAAGCCGGTCTCTCAATGCAAATCAACTAAACTTTGAAGAATGCGGAGTCCGGGGAACACCCACCCTCTGCCCAGACGGATCTTTCACCGCGGGGCACGGGAAGACAACAGCGATTGACCCTAGGCTGTGACGTCATGAAAATTGAGATGGGCGGTCAGTGAATTTGAACTGTGAAAAATGGATCATATCTGGATATATCATAGAAATTCCACTGATCTAAGGAGAATATGAACTAAGTTTGGGAACCAGAGACTTGACACCGGCTGTTGACTTTCTGGTCTGTGTGACCCTGGTCTGTGTGACCGAAAGGAATTCCAGGCAACCAAAACATTCTATCCTAATCTGGACTCTCGTACTGCCAAGGACGCAGCTCTCCTGATTTTTCGTCTGCAACTGAGCTCTTTCCCCCCCAAACCCCCTGCCTTGTTAGCCCCTGCATCCTCCTCCCCCCCACCCCTGTTTTCCTCGGCAACCCCCCCCCCCCCCCCCCTGCTGGTAATCCTGTACATTTACAACAAATGTATATGTATTGTATAATATTGAAGTGTGCCTTATTACTTTTCAAACTAGTAATAATGTGAATTGAGTGTATTTCATCCATTTCATTTAGATGCTCTGTTCAATGCAAGACGGCGCCGCCCATGGCTGCTGTGGCGTTACTGTGCTCTTATGTGAAAAAAGATTAATGCACCTTAATGCCAAAACAAGTTCCTATATGTTACATAACATAATGGCGAATAAATGATATCTGATTCTGATTCTGATAGCAAGCTAACATCAACTCAAAATAATACAATCAATAATTATCCTGCCGGAGCCATCTTTTTAGTCTCGCCTCTTCCTAGATTTTTATTGATCAGTCGATTTTTACATGTCTACAATGTACCTCACTAATGTGGTGAAGATCAGAATACTCAACGTCTTAATTCGACTATTGCTTATGACCGTATTCCGGTTAAGGTAATCAGGAAATGCTGTTTACATGGCAGTGTATTTATTCATAGTAGTTGTCCATAGACAGCATTTTTTGTTTGTTTGTTTCTAGTGTAGCGCTTTGGATATCATGACCAAAGCGCTTCCAACATTGACTCTGTAGTTAGTAGCTAACGTTAGCCAGCTAGCATACAAGGTAAATAGCAAGCTAACATCAACTCAAAATAATGCAATCAATAATTCTCCTCCGGAGCCACTCCGGAGCCTTTTCCCTCTTTTGATCTTTTTAGTCTCGCCTCTTCCTAGATTTTTATTGATCAGTCGAAAAAAGTGACATTGATCAGCAGCGCTCTTCTCCAAAATTCATTTTCATTTCATTCCCCTGTTCCACACCTTAATCCCACTATTCAGTCCAGTCTCCTGTTACAAAACAGGGGCAGTGGTAGCCTAGTTTAGAGAAGCGAAGTGACCAGGAAGGTCAGTTCAATCCCCGGGACCGGCAGTATAAATCAGGTTGGGGGAGGTGAAAAAGCAGAGCTTGTCCCTCATTCCCACCACTGAGTTGCCCTTGAGCAAGGCCCTTAACCCCAACCGCTCCAGTGGAGCTGCTCAGTGGCCAGATCAAACTGTAGTGGCACTGGTTCGCTTTCAGGTGTGAATGAGTTAATGTGAACAGGGCGCTCCTGAAAAAGAGAGCATTGCTCTGTGAGCCTGTATAAATAAAGGTTCAAAAAAACTTGGGTCGTCGTGGAGGACGAGCCAGGATGGGAAAATGCAGTGCCTCTAATCATGTGTGTGTGTAATGTGTATGTGCATGCATTGGTGGCAAAATAGACAGGGTTGTCTGTCCGGTACCCTTGATCAATATTATATGTTGTTGCCACAAAGCAGGGAAGGATTTATGACATCACTGATCGCAATTCTATATTAGAATTGCATGTGTGATCTTACTGTGTTCCCGCGTGTCATCACTCTTTTTTGTATGATGTCACACCGATTACATCACAATTGGTAAGATAACGATTGCTAACATCACTAGTAGTGGCCGGGTCGACCGCCAGGCCTCATCAATGTGACATGATCAGTGATTTATGACATCGGAGATATAAGACATTACTAGTGACCTGGCCACCAGGCCGAGCCGTCTAGAACTGCACTCAGCACCTAGTGGCCACGTATGACAGCATCGACGACCTTGCCACTTTCTTTCTTTCTTTCTGGGGGACATACATACACACATACATACATACATACATACACACACACATACATACATACATACATACTGTACATACACACATACATACATATACATACATACATACACACATACATACATACATACATAGACAGACAGACCCTCTTATAGATGCATCTGCCCACTAGTGGCCATGCCGTAAAAGAAACTATCGCAACAAAATGTCTCTATCCGTCCTCCCTCTTCATCACTCCTGTCCGAACCCCTCCGTCTCCTCGATGGCGAACAGCAGCTTCTCTCTCAGCTGCTCCAGACTTCTGTAGGGGGGCAGGTCCAGACGATTAAAGCAGGTGTGGCTTCTTGGAAGCCAAGTCTCCTCCCCCACCTTGTCTAAACAGAACTTCTGGGGACCGATAAGGTTGCTCCCTATGAGTTCAGCGAAGCCTCCGATGGGAAGCCGGCAGGTTCCTGTGACAAACTGCAGGAGACGGATTCTCTTCTCGTTGTCCATCTCCTTCACCACCTGCCAGAACCAGTGGATCTGCTTGCTGTTCTTGGTGTAATGTCTGTAAATCGTGTTCTTCTGCCAGTCGGCCAAGTCGATCTCCTGCATGCCGCACAGCATCAGCTCCAACTCCTTCTCGTCGAAGTAGCGGAGCCACTCCAGAGGCACCACCTGGTTGAAGCCGTCCAGGAAGGCATTGGTCTGCTCCTCCACGCCGCGCGTAAACATCCAATCAATCAGCAGGCTGAGGTACTCCTCCTTGTTTTTCTCAGTGACCAGCTCGTTTTCTCCCTCATCCTTCAGCTGGTGAGTGGATACCTTCCCGAGGATCTCCATGTCCTGAGCGAAATACAACTCCACGCCATGTTCCTCCAGGCTGTTCTCTTTCACCCACATGATGGAGTTGTAAATCTGTGGGTCTATGGACTCCAGGTCTTTGAGCGTGGGTTTCTTGTTCAGCATTCGCTTGTAGAAAGGCAGCGTGAAGCCGGTGTCGATGAACTTTCCGTGGTACAAGGCCATGGCGATGAAGCGTCCGATGAAACGGAAGTAGGTAAGGTGGTCGGGGGTGATGGAGGATGCGGGGTTGATTTTCAGACAATAGTTGTTCTCACCAGCGTACTCGAACAAGCAGTACATGGGGTTCAGCACCTCATGGGACAGGAGGAAGAACCACTCCCTGGCGATGCCACCATAGTCCAGCCCCTCCTCTCCTTCCATGATGATGTAAAGTCTGCGACGCAGGTCGTACGGCTTAGCATTCATGATCTGTTGAAAAGAGTCCTCAAACAGCGTCTGTCTGGACACCGAGATCTTCACATGCCTGGGCATGGCATTGGAACGGCACAGGAAATGGAACTGCTGGTATTTCCACTTGAAGCTGCGATCGTAGGAACCTGGTGAACCGCCCTGCGGCGACGCTGAGGCAAAGCCAGGGCCGGGGTATTTAAAGGTGGTGGTGCGCGAGTTATGGTCCACAAAATATCTGACTCCCTCGTAGGTGTGCTTTATCTCCCAGCCTGGGGGCAGGGGGGGCTCCTGGATCATCCCTTGGGTCCTTGGATCCTCCCACTGTGTGCACCGCGTGTTGTGGTTGACGAAGTACACCCTCCCATGGTCCTGGCGTGTCTCCCATCCAGGAGGCAGTGTGCCCTGAGGGTCATTTTCCACCGGGGCGCCGGCTGACTGGTAGAGGAAGCGCTGGCTGAACTGGTGCATGGCGCGCTGCAACTGGCTGCGCTGGCTCTGCCACTGTTCGTAGCTGTGCACCGACTTGGCCGTAGGCCTCTGCCAGGTGGTGGTTCTGGTGTTGTGGTCCACGTAGTAGAACTGGCCCCGCTGGTCCACACGCTTCTCCCAGCGAGGTGGCAGGGGTCTCTCCCAGGTGGTGGTTCGGGTGTTGTGGTCGACATACCGGTAGTACACTCTGGCTTGAGGCAACACCCTCTGCTCCCAGCCAACTGGGAGGGAGTCTGCGGCGGGCTCTGTTGCGGCGGGCTCTGTTGCAGCCTGCTCAGTGCTGGAACCACCGGCGGCTCCGGGCTTGGCGGGGCTCAGGGCATCCTGACCTGGGGAGGGCCTGGGGGCCGGGGATCGCCCTGACGGGGATGATGGGGGAGGGTTGAGGCCGCCCTTGTCCAGCCCATTGGAAGTCAGCTCTATTTCACCTGCGCTGCTTCCAGGGATGCGGTGGCTTAACCCCGATCCACTGCTCTGCTCCTCGCTCAACTCCCCGTTGGTCAGAAACCCCACTCTGGAGCACCCCGGGGAGCCCCCTTCGTACCCTCCTACAGAGTGAGTGTTGTTTCTTTCGAGGGGTACATCTGCACTGTGAGTCTCCTCGCACTGCGTCCCCCTCAGGTTGGATGTGTCTGACTGGAGCACCTCGTCTACTGCTGTGCTGCCATTGGGCAGGGAGCTCAGATCAACGACCAGGCTGTCCAAACAGACATTGAGCTCGCATCCCGCTACAACCCAGCCTTTGTTCTCCATCTGCAGCAGCAGATTCAGGTGGACGTTCTCTATCTTGCCATCGTGCATCCTGAGTGTGTGAGGCAGGTCTATGGTGGTGCTGCCCAGGAGCTTCTTCCTCAGGATATTCCGGCTCCACAACTTCAGATGCAGTCGACTCTGAGGTGTCACGTTAAGGGTAAGGTCCTCATTCCACTGCAGCTCCAGGTGTCCGCTGCATTTGCCTGTTTTTTTTGTTTCGCTGGTCAAGCCGTCGGCCGTCACCTCGACAAAGGCGCTGAGCCGAGAGTGACGGTTTGGTAGCTTGGGAGAGCTTGTGAGGAGCTTGGCTGAGACCACTTTCAAGGTCAACTGAAACTTGTCAGTGGTCTGTGCAATGCCATGTGTGCTCATGGTGTGCAGCTGCCATGGCATAACAGCTCCTTTTCAGCTGTGGTCCGCTGCTGTCCTATTTCACTTAAATTTCTGCCACTCAAAGATGACATCAGAATAGCTTGAGTGCCTTCACTGATGACATCATCACTGACGACATCATCACTGATGACATTGTTACTGATGACATCATGACTAATGAAATCATGACTGATGACATCACAATTGCTTGAGGGACATCACGGATGACATCATCACTGATGACATCACCAATGACATCACTGATAACATCCACTTTTAACATCATCACTGATGGCATCACCGATGACATCACAATTGCACAAGTGCCATCACTGATCACATCATCACCGATGACATCACATTTGCTCAAGTGACATCACTGGTGACATCATCACTGATGAGATTATCGCCGATGACATCACAATTGCAAAAGTGACATCACTGATCACATCATCACCAATAACATCACAATTCTCGAGTGATGATGACATCACTCAGTGATTGCATCATCACTGATGACATCACTCACTGATAATATCACTGTATGACTGTATGACATCATCGGCAACCTAGCCACTTTCTTCCCTTCGTGTGACATACAGTACATGGTCACTAGGGAAAGAAAGTGGTCTGGTCACCGATGATGCCATACCGATGACATCATGTGATGTTCTATGTTGGAACCTGGCTTATGTAATGTTTTTTATTTTATTTTATTTAACCTTTATTTAGACAGGCGAGTCATTAAGAACAAATTCTTATTTACACTGACGGCCTGTGGGTCTGGAATGTACTGGAAACAAATTCCACCAGCCTGGTGTGTGGTCAATAACGTATCTAATCTATCACCGATGAGATCACACCGATGACATCACTGGTGACATCATCACAGATGACATCACAATTGCTTGAGTGACATTAATGATGACATTATTCAGTGATCAGAGATTTTATTACATCACTGATGATGTCAATGACGAACACAGAAGTCACTCACACGTTAACACAGTGAGATCACAAAAGTCGGGTGCGAAGAAGTGAGATCCCGTGCTCAATTCTAGTAATAAGCTATAGAATTGCGATCAGTGATCAATATCACTGATGATGGTGAACAAGGGCAAATTCGTCCCAGGACCCCACGTGCGTCATACAGATGGGAAAAGTACACACTTTCTTTACTTAAGTAGAAGTACAGTTAATTGTGTAAAAAAGACTGGTAAAAGTAGTACTGATTCAACTTTATTACTGAAGTAAAAGAAGAAGAAGTTGTCAGTTTTTAACCACATGTATTCTGTGGAAATGCATTTGAACTAATTTTACACGGTATCGATAAACAGATGGGAAAAGTAAAAGTAAAATTATTTTTAGTTAAGTAGAAGTACAGTTACTTGTACAAAATAAGTATTTCTACCAGCTGTTTCTGTGCAACGCTAATAGAAACTCACGTCATATTAATATCATTCAAAGACTATTAAACTCAAAAGATCCCCTCCAAGATGTATAAAGACTATACTTTGAATATTAATTTGTGTGATATGGTTTTTCCACAAAAAAGGTGCACATAATGCGTAAAAGCTGGAGGAGCGCAAGACGAGAGACAAACAAACATTACATTATATTTGTCTGCCATTCATTAAAACTAAAGTAACTGGCTTGTTTCGAAAATGTAAGGAGTAGAAAGTACAGATATTTGCCTTAAATTGTAGGGAGTAAACGTAAAAGTTTGTCAGAAAAATAAGTACTCCGTAAAGTACAGATACCTGAAAATCCTACTCAAGTACAGTAACAAAGTATTTGTACTTAGTTACTTCCCATCTCTGGTTGCTACATGATTCATGTATACATGATTCATGTAGCAACCAGGCAACCTCATGCAACTCAAGCCCATTCGACAAAACTACATGTTTCAACAGCCCAAGTTTGGCAGGTTTAAAGATGTTTTCGATATCTTCAATCTCTGGCAGATGTTCAGCTGTGTAACACTGGAACAGAACCATCACCAAGGCAACGACAGAACATACGCATGAACTTCTCAACAGAATCCGTTTCATGAAAAACATGAGGACCCCCTGTAAATTGACTTTTGCTAATGTCATTTTGTCTGTCCTTATTTTTATTTTATTCTAACATGTCAAGTTGTCTTTGTAAACATGAATTATTGTATTGTTCTATGTCTTATTCATGTCTGTTTGTTTATAGCTCTTAAGTATGGTGATGTGTTATTGTCTGTCTGACATATTTTGTACATCTATATTGTTAATAAAAAAGAAAAAGAAAAGAAAAATCCATTCCTGACTGAATGAATGACAGACAATGTCCAGGAACTGATGTGAACCGATGATGTCACTTATGCATAGACATAGACATCTTCATCAGTGACATCAGTGATGTCATGAATCACTGATGATGTCATCTGCATTGTGTCCTCATCAATGTCAACACCCTTAGGTATATGGTATAATAAGCATATACCACAGCCTGTCGTGATTGCAGGTCTTTCGTGCCCACCGCAATAACCATACAATAACTGCCCTACATGCAGACTCCTCCCTCTCCCTCTCCTCCCCTCCTATGACACTAGTAACCCCACATTGCTCATGCACATGGCACACTTGTCCACTTTGTACTTAGTTTACAGTCATAGTAATAGTATTATTATTATAGTAGTAGTATTATTAGTATAATTTATGCTCTACAGTGGACAGTTCGGGAAAAATGCAGGAGCCCTGTAGTAGTTGTGTTAATATGTATATACTGTTTTTCATTTCAATGTGTTTTTCTAAGTTCTCACCGACACCTTTATTTTATTTTATTTTATTCGTTTATTTGGATGGGACAGTGCAAAATTAATGAACACAGAAACCACCGAACAGATAGTAAAACCTGGAACATAGTAAAAGTGTAAAAATTGCCGGATTTAGCACGAGGCTAATTTCCATCCGTTGTCCCATAAAACATAAAACACAAAAAACAGAGCGTAAAACGTAGAACAGAATAAAAACATACATAAAACATAGGTAGCAGCAGTACACTCTAAAACTACGTAAAACATAAGTAACAACAAAACACTCTAAAATACATGGCAGCAATTACACTTAGAAAAATAAAAATACATAATAATAATAATATACACAAAAAGAGAAGAAAAACATACTACCTGTGGACACATGACTGGTTTGTTTTCAGCCATTTTTTAAGTCCACCTTTAAAAGCGGCAAGGGTGGGGCTGTCCCTTATGGAGACGGGGAGACTATTCCACTATTCCAACCTACCTCTTGTGTTTTTGATATAAGTTATGTTGTTGTTACTGGCATTGATGCTACTGCTGCTGTAACGTCAGAATTTCCGTCCGGGATAAATAAAGTACTCTATCTAGCTCTAGGCCAGTGATTCTCAACCGTTTTCATATAAAGGACCCCTGATGGTCCACATCCCCGAACCCAAATCTGAAAATATTTCTAGATGTGATTTGGTCCAAAGTTCCATGACTGTCTGTATTGTAGGTAGAGATATAACAGTGAAACTATGATCGTAAATGATTCTTCCACATTCTCTGTGGTCTTGTCAATGAATAATACATAATTCATCAATTTGCTGGGGACCTCTTGGAACCCCCTCATAACCAGCTGAAACGTACTATTACTAGACTACACCGTAACACCACGGCTGTTGAATTGAAAACAAAGCAGGAACTGAGATGTAAATTGAAGGGTTTCTTTTATATTTCCTCTCCTCTTGAGCTGCTGGTTGAAAGAGAAGCTCAGTGGACTCAGGTGATGAGAAATGAAGAAACAGCGCCACCTGCTGGTCTTAGAGACACAGTAGAGAGCTGAGGTGGTGATTGCAGTACAAGTAGCCACCATCAGGCAAACCATGGCAGTGGAAGGAATCCTAACAGGCTCTGACTCCACCCCCTCTGCCGATCTGGGGAGAGTTGTAGACTAGCACATGCTTCCTCCGATACATGTGCAGTCACCAGCTGCTTATTTTCACCTGACAGCAAGGATATTTTGAAAAAGCAAATTGGCAAACACATAAGAACTGTAACAGCAGCAGATGATAAAAGAGGCATGTGAATTGGACTTGGATCTTGGACTTTATTTTGTATTGTACGGTCACAGCTACACTCCTTACATTAGAAAACTGCCTCAAGTTTGCTGGCTGAACACCTTTCATTTACAAAGCACCGCTTCAGATTTCAGGAAATATTTCAACAATTTCAGAAACTCTAAAACTATTCACAGTAAGCTCAGTCTGTTGGCCTATAAAGTTGCACGTTTTAAAATGACATGACGTGTCAGTTGAATAGAGACAGTCCGCATGTCTGGGAACGCCCATACAGGCTCTAGGACGCCCACAATAGACGCTGGTTAGCTGGTTCAGCCTGGCTGGGGGCATGGTCAGGGTGGGGTAAGAACCCCTGTTCTATCCATTCAGCAAAGTTAGAATTTAGCTGATAGCCCAGCCCAGGCAGACACGATCGGGGATTTAACCACCGCAGTAAACGCACATCTGAGCAGACGTCTTGTGTTCTGCTCTAGAACCCCCAAACCAGTAGTTTAGAGCCGCAGCACCGTCTTTTGGTGAGTCAGCCCATGAGATATATCGGCGGTTTTACCCCACTCGCGCGCCAGCCATTTAACATTTTGTGGGCGTTCCCAGACATGCTCTATGGTTTCTCTATGGTTTTAAATGGCTCAGATAAATATTGTATTGTACAAAATGTTATACTGCTCAACACCTGGAGGGGATAGCCTTGTTGCAGCTGCTGCTTGAAAGTATGTTACATATAAAGTCAGATGAAGATAGTCACAGTGAAAACTGAAAGCAACAATAAGAACAGAGTCAGATCCTAGGTTTAGAAGCACTAGGGCTGTATTGGTATACCTTTAAGGCAGCCATTCCCAAACTTTCGAATCTGAAAATCTTCCGGAGCACACCCAACTCTGATCAACACACGAGATCAGAGGAAATATTTTCCTTATATATTTTTTTATTTCATGATCAGAACATGTAATTTAAATATGTCATTTAAATCCCATTGCTTTGTTTTATTAGCTCTGATTTCTTTTTATGTAGATAATTAATAAGTATTTCATGGTAATTTCAAACTTAATTACAAAATTGAAAATTAAAAACTGCCAACATTAATTAGGCTGTGAAAAATCCTACCTTATCTGTCAAGGGAAGTCTAACCCATTTTCATTCAGATATCTTGAGGTGAGGGGTCAAGGGACCCCTTTGAAATAGTTTTTCCCTCGCCAAAATGTAGCCTAACTTTGGAGCGTTATTTAGCCTCCTTCCCGAAAGCTAGCATGACATGGTTGGTACCAATGGATACGTTAGGTCAGTGGTTCCCAAAGTGGGGTCCGTGGACCTTGTCCAGGAAGTAAAAATAATAAAGTGCTGTATCCACTGGTGATTTTACCATGTGTACAGTACATGTAAACGGCCACCCACATCCGTGGCTGACATTACTGTCTTTCAGAGGCTGTACCGGGCTCATTTTTAAAGTTTTAAAGAGTGAAGATGTGTGTATCATATGAAACTAGAAGACCTAAGGCATCCGCTCGCACCAACTATATCATGCTAGCTTGTCGGGAAGGGGGCCAAATAATGCTCCAAAATTAGTAGAGGGATGGTTTATTGTCCAGAGGTATTGGATCTCTGTTGTCACTGGCCAGTGGGAGCCTGGGCGTGTGCCTGGCGGAACGCCTCCAGCTCCGTCTTGTACCAGTCCGGTGCCTCCGGTCCGGCCTTTCCCGTGGGCTCGTGGTCGTAACCGTAGGCAACCGTGATCTCCTCGTCTCTCTGCACGGTGCGCAGCGTCCGGAGGCACTTGATGGGCCCGAAACGAGGGTGGAGGAACCTGCAGGACCAACGCACAAAAACAACAGGTCAAATTTTCATTTCATTTCATTTATTGAGTTTAAAATTACTAGTCTGTACTCTACTCATGGGTCATATCTGCAGTTGGGGGGGTGAAGGAGTGGTCTAGTCTGTACATGGGTCATATCTGCAGTTGAGGGTGAAGGAGTGGTCTAGTCTGTACTCTACTCATGGGTCATATCTGCAGTTGAGGGAAAAGGAGTGGTCTGGTCTGTACTCTACTCATGGGTCATATCTGCAGGTGGGGGTGAAGGAGTGCTCTAGTCTGCACTCTACTCATGGGTCATATCTGCAGTTGGAGGCAGAGTCCTGCGCGGGTCTGATTTTCAAGACCCGGTCCCGCCGGCCCCGCGACGTGCAGTACCGACCCCGCTCCGCGAACCCGCACATATGATCAATCAGTACCGCAACCCACCCCGCCCCGCAGACATGAGACCCGCCCCCCGACCCGGAACCGCATATATATAATAACCGTTAATCTGCAGTGCAAACATTTTGTAGTGAACCTAACGAAACTGCCACCGTTTCACACGGCGAACAGCAGTCTTTCTGGCCGAGACTCGTCAGCTGATGTACATTAATTAGCTTTTAGCAGCTGCTAGCTCACTAACCAGCTGGATAGCTCTGCAATCAGACACTACAGCAAGCAAAGTGACTTACCAGCTATTTCCAATATGTCCGGTATAATCCATACTGCCTTTATGATTGCTGTTGGAGGAACGTAAATCCACGTTGGGATGAGACCTCTCCACTTTCACGCTATCCATCCATGACATGTTCTTGCCTGTTGCTATGAAAACAGCCAGTGTGTATGTTTGACTGGAAGCTAACGTTAGCCTACTATATTATCTGTCCGACTCGTATTGTCTCCAATCAATCACCTTGACCGCAGCTGAGTTTTGAATGTTTTGTGCAGTCCATATAGCGTCACACATTGCACAGTATGTGCATACTTTAAACGATGCCAGTTATGTAAACAAAGCGAAAACGTGCGTCAGAAACTTTTCTCCTGTTCGAGTCAGACCAGCTGCCAGACACCCCGCCTGCCAGACACACCCCCCCTGCCTCCATCTGAGTGCAACAGAAAAGCTTCCACCCGCCGCCCGTCCGCATTTAGTTAATTTTTACCCGCCGCCCGACCCACCAATTTACAGAAGTGTATTTTTTACCCGCCCTCTTTTTTTTGCGGGTACCCGGCGGGGCCCCGCGGAGCCCCGACCCGGTGCAGGACTCTGGTTGGGGGTGAAGGAGTGGTCTAGTCTGTACTCTACTCATGGGTCATATCTGCAGTTGAGGGTGAAGGAGTGGTCTAGTCTGTACTCTACTCATGGGTCATATCTGCAGTTGAGGGTGAAGGAGTGGTCTAGTCCAGGGGTACTCAAATACAAATCTTAAAGGTCCACAATGTCAATTTTCAAAGGTCCAAAGGTCCAAAGGTTCATTTATTAAGGTCATTCAAGCATACAACTGGAAAAGCTGAAATCCTATTGTGAAAATATCAACATGAACATCATCAATTATTCTTTATCTTCTTTTCAAACAATTCACTGATGATAATAACTTAAATAATAATAACTTGAAATAACTTAAAAACATTAACTTAAAAACAAAGATTTTTGGTCTGACCTTGTTCCTATTGTGAAAATGTCAACATGAACTCCATCAATTGTTTGTTATCTTCTGTTCAAACAGTTGACTATCTGAATAACAATAACTCAAAATAGCTTAATAAAAACAAAACATTTTCTGTTCTGACCTACAAATCACCATTTTCCCACCCCACCAACTGGTTCAGACACCAAACCACTAAAGGTGAATCAAACAACAATGATAAAAGTCAAAAATAAGTCCAAAACTATATTGCACATTGTGTGTCAAACACTGTTGCTCAATGAGAGAAGTGGCTCCTTTTGTCTGCTGCCAAGGCTTTGAACTTTGGCACAAAAGGAGTGATGGCCAGACGGAGACACTGATCCAAGTGTTCATTGGTGAGTCGGTTGCGGTATTTGTTCTTCACCATGTTCATTGTTGAGAATGCAGACTCGCAGCTGTATGTTGAGCCAAACATTGTGAGGATGTGAAGTGCCATCTTATGCAGGAGAGGGAAATTAGCTGCAGTAACCATCTTCGTCCAGAAGGTGGGCATGTCACAGTCAGCCTCTTTCAGTGCAAGGTTTTCCTGGAGGTCAACCAACTCACTTTGCAGAGAAGCAGCACTGACCCATGGGAAGATTTGTTGTGCTTCTGTAGAGAACTCTGTGACATTTCTGACCAGAAATGGGTTTTCAATGCACAGTAGGACTTGTTTTCCTAATTTGAAGTCATCAAAGCGGGTCTTGAAATTTTGAATCAGCTTCTCCAGGAATTCAGCATGATCCTGAAGATGTCCGTCTCCTTTTGTCTGTTCCAAAAGTTTGGGGAAGTGGAGCAGTCCCTCCTAGGTAAAAAAGGAACACTGCTTAAAAGGGTGAAATATCAAAAAGCTGTTTATTTGAATGTCACTTTTTATTTACTGTTTGTATGTGCATGTGTATTTGCTCATGTATGTATGTATGTATGTATGCCTTTTTTTCTTTCTTTCTTTTCTTGTGTCTGAGCTTGTTGTTTGTATTATTCTAAGAAAAACTGAGAAATAAAATATTGTGAAAAAAATTGTTCATTGGAATCCAGCGGATGTGTGTGGTAGACAAGATTAAAAAGGCTTACCTGTAGGTCACTTTTGTAGAGCTCCAGTTTCCTCTGGAAAGCACGCACTGCTGACATCAGCTCACACACTGTGTTGTTCTTGCCCTGTAGCTTGAGATTTAGGTTGTTGAGATGAGATGTTATATCAGCCAAAAACGCAACAGCTTCCATCTTTTCTTCATTTTGCATGAATTCCATGAACTGCTTTGCTTTTGCACTCTTTTGGTCTGACAGAAAGACTTGCAGCTCTTTCCTTACTGCCCAGAACCGCTCCAGGACCTTGCCTTTACTCAGCCACCTGACATTGTTGTGCAGGAGCAACTCATCAAACTCTGCACCAACCTCTGCCAGGAATGTGCGCACCAAGCGATGCTGCAGTGAAGATGATGCTCTCAAAAAGTTGATGAGTCTCATCACTGTTGCCATGATGTCAGAGTACACTTCTCCAAGACTTGCACAAAGGACAGACTGGTGGATTATGCAGTGGTAAGATATCAGGTCAGGGTTGTGCTCTTTCAGGCGCTGAACCAGTCCTCTCTCCCTCCCCATCATGGCTGGAGCTCCATCAGTAGCAATTGATACAACTTTCTCCAAATTTATCCCTCTTTCATTCAGCATCTTCATTATTGCATCATAAATATCTTCTCCCCTTGTGTGTCCACTGAGGCTTGTGAGGCCCAACACATCTTCAACAAATGCCCCCTTTGACTCATCATAAAACCTCACAAACACCAGCAGCTGAGCATTGTCTGTGATGTCAGTGGACTCATCCACAGCCAAGGAAATGCACTGTGCATGTATTATTCCACCACGAAGCTGTTTGAGCAAATCATCAGCCAGGACTGCTGTTCTTCTGGTTGCTGTGCTGTCTGAGAGGGGGATTTTCTTTATCTTATCTGTGATTTCCTCTTTTTGTTTGCCTTCAAACATGGTCTCCATCACTTCAGTCATACATTCTTTTATAATTTCAGCATCAGAGAATGGCTTCTTGTGTTTACCCAACACCCATGCCACTCTGAGTGAGGACTCTTTTGCTTTTTCTTGCAGTGACATTGCTGTAACAAGAACTCTGTTTGTGGCTTGATATGACAACTTCATCCCATTGATTTTTGTGGTTCTCACAGCTGAATTTTGTGGATAGGTGGCTTCAAAATTACCGTGTTTTGTGTCATAGTGGCGTTTCAAATTGCCACTCTTCACCAGAGCTACTGTTTCTTGGCATATTAAGCACATCGGTCTGGTGCTCGCTGGTGGGAGGAGGAACGCATATTTCTCGGTCCATTCTTCTTTGAATTGACGGTTTTCATCGTCAACCTTTCTCTTGGCCATCTTGGAACATGCCATTTTAGATGAATTGGTTGGTCTCAAAAATCGTTTGTTATCTAACTGCGTAACCGGCTCGTTACTGACGCTGCTGCGCTGCTGTGCTGTGCTGTGCTGTGCTGATGCGCATTCCACAGATGCCAGTCATTCGGCTTTGTAAACACACGTGTAGCGCGGCTCTATGACGTTGCCTCTGCGAGTCGCTGCGTTGTCATGGAGATGACGGGACGCTGAATGTGACTGAACGGACGAACCCAAAGCAGGGCCGACTAGGGGAGGGGCAGACATCCTCGCACAGACAAGAGCTCTCAGAGCGCTGCTTGCATTGGAGAAAGTGGAGACTTTTTGCGGCCCATTGCGATGGCTAGCAGTCAGATAATACAAAAAATACATGTGAAAACTAGAATTTGCTCAGAGTCAAAACTAGAATTTGCTCAGAGTCCGGAGACCGGTGTGGTTCGGTCCGGATGCGGACCGGAGTCCGGACTTTGAGGATCGCCGGTCTAGTCTGTACTCTACTCATGGGTCATATCTGCAGTTGAGGGTGAAGGAGTGGTCTAGTCTGTACTCTACTCACGGGTCATATCTGCAGTTGAGGGTGAAGGAGTGGTCTAGTCTGTACTCTACTCACGGGTCATATCTGCAGTTGAGGGTGAAGGAGTGGTCTAGTCTGTACTCTACTCACGGGTCATATCTGCAGTTGAGGGTGAAGGAGTGGTCTAGTCTGTACTCTACTCATGGGTCATATCTGCAGTTGGGCGGTGAAGGAGTGGTCTAGTCTGTACTCTACTCACGGGTCATATCTGCAGTTGGGGGTGAAGGAGTGGTTCCCCTTGTGTCCCAGAGAGGCACAGTATCTGTCCATCTGGTCCCACGGCACCGGGACATCAATCACCGTGTCCTCGTCCAATGAGATGGTGTTCCCATTCAGCGCCCAATCTCTGCTATCCACCTGATGTCAGGGGGGCGGAGACAAATGCTTTCATTAGAACCAACAGGGGAAATGGTCCCAGGTAGCTCCAAAAACAATCCAAGATCTAAACTAGAACGACCGCAACGCGGACTTATGCCTCCGCCATTAGTTGATTCTGGAGTCCAAATCGCCATTTGAGGCAAATTGGAAGAGATTCCGTCAAGGCGCTCCTGTGATGTTGCGTTACAGAGCTTGGAAATTGGGTGTGTGAGAGGTCACAGTGACCTTGAACTTTGACCACCAAAATGTAATCAGTTCATCCTTGAGTCCAAGTCGATATTTGAGAAAAGTTTGATTAAATTCCGTCAAGGCATTCCTGAGATATCGCGTTAACAAGCTTGAAAATGGCGTTCGAGAGCTCACCTTGACCTTTGACCACCAAAATCTAATCAGATCATCCTTGAGTCCAAGTCGATGTTTGAGACAAGTTTGATTAAATTCCGTCAAGGCATTCCTGAGATATCGCGTTAACAAGCTTGAAAATGGCGTTTGAGAGGTCACAGTGACCTTGGCCTTTGACTTTTGACCACCAAAATCGAATCAGTTCATCCTTGAGTCTAAGTAGATGTTTGAGGCAAATTTGATGAAATTCCGTCAAGGTATTCATGAGATATCGCGTTAACAAGCTGGAAAATGGCGTTTGAGAGGTCACAGTGACCTTGACCTTTGACCACCAAAATGTAATCAGTTCATCCTTGAGTCCAAGTCGATGTTTGAGACAAGTTTGATTAAATTCCGTCAAGGCATTCCTGAGATATCGCGTTAACAAGCTTGAAAATGGCGTTCGAGAGGTCAGTGACCTTGACCTTTGACCACCAAAATCTAATCAGTTCATCCTTGAGTCCAAGTCGATGTTTGAGACAAGTTTGATTAAATTCCGTCAAGGCATTCCTGAGATATCGCGTTAACAAGTGTGAAAATGGCGTTCGAGAGGTCACAGTGACCTTGACCTTTGACCTTTGACCACCAAAATCTAATCAGATCATCCTTGAGCCTAAGTGAATGTTTAAGGCGAATCTGATGAAATTCCGTACAAGCGTTCCTCAGATATCGCGTTAACAAGCTTGAAAATGGCGTTCGAGAGGTCACAGTGACCTTGACCTTTGACCACCAAAATCTAATCAGATCATCCTTGAGCCTAAGTGAATGTTTAAGGCGAATCTGATGAAATTCCGTCCAGGCGTTCCTCAGATATCGCGTTAACAAACATCGTACGGACGGACGGACAGCCGTACGGACAGCCGTACGTACGGACGGACGGACAACCCGGATCCATAATGCCTCCGGCCTGGCTATCGCCGGCGGAGGCATAAAAAGAAAAAGTACACTTAAATCCCCATTATGTAACTCTTTACCTTAATATAACTATAGCCTTTTTAATCATTTTGATGGTACACTGACTTCTAATAGGGAGAATGGTGAATCTATTATTCCCACAGCGCCCTCCCAACGTCTGTTACGGCACTATGTAGGTATCTGCATCCCGGAGCCGAGGAGCCTGTCAAGTTGCCTGGAACTTTTATAGTGATGAAGCGCTACGTGAGGACGGTAAAAGGGCCAGGCTGTGTGACACGGGGAGGAAGAAAGCCAGCGAAGAGCTCCAGCTAAACATGTGCGAGTGGATCCATACCATGCGGGCACGTCACCTAAGAGTCTCCCACAAAATGATCAGAGTGAAGGCTAAAGAGATGTAGACCTATGCCTCGGTGAGTGACAGCAGGGATGGGGAAGACTTTTCGGGCTCTCTCTCTGTGTGTTGTACCTCTGAGTGTGTGATGCGTACTCCGTTGTAAAAGGCCACCACAGTGTCTGGCTCAGCGTCCTGCTTAGCAAACAGGCCCTGTCCTGCTCCTCTGATCAGAGAGTCTGCTACATACACCCTGCACGAGCGCACACACACACACAGGACAACATGGATTTAGGCAGGGGTGTCACAGAGGGCTGTCCCAAACGACTATTTTCTTCTTGATTAATCTAACGACTATTTTTTAGATTAGTCGATTAATCAGATTTTTTTTTTATACTGAACCTCAAATTCAAAAGGATTCCTGACAGATTAATGTTTAAACTATAGTAATATGCAGTTAAGATAATCACTGGAAAATAAATGTTTTCATTAGTTTGGGGCAAGGAAAGTAATTGAAATGATTTAACTAACATTAATTTACAGGGATGCAAAGTCATGGGTAGTAAAAAAGGTGACAGATACCAGGGGAGACATAAAACCACTCAGAAATCCTATTTTAGGATGAAAAAGGTGACTGGTTTGCACCCCTGTAAGTGACTAACATTATACTAACAAACACGTTCCACGTGTTGATAATAATATGCGTGGCCAAAAAGGTACGCTACAGTTACGTGACGTAATTTCCAATTTGCAGTGTAACATTACAGAGCACTAGCAGCACATTGTTGGGTGTCAGTCTAACATACTCCCACACTTTACGCAACCTTGCCCGACTCAGGAGCCACATTGGGGGGGGGGGGGGGGGGGATATTTGCAAGAGCCATCGTCTATAAAAGGTCCCTTTCCTCCCTTTAAGATTTTTATTTATTCGTTTATTTTGCGAAGGACTTAAAGAGCCACAACTACCCATAAAGGAGCCGCACGTGGCTCTAGAGCCTCGGGTTGAGTATCACTGCTTTACCTAGCCAGCTTTCCTCTAGCGAGACGATACGACTTCCGGTCGCATTTCCAGGATAAAAACCATTGTACACAAGTCTAAAGCACACAGAAGCCATTAAAAAGTTTTATTTTGGAATCTGGTATTGAAATGGAGCAATCTAGTGTATTAATGATCTTTGCTTCACTTAATTTCAATGCATCGATGCACATTTATGCAAATCGACGCAATTACCGTAAATTCCGGACTATAAGCCGCGGCTTTTTTCCCGTTTTTTGGCCTTTTTTGCCCCCTGCGGCTTATATAACGGTGCGGCTTTTCTATGGATTTTTCCAGCAAACGGCCACTCGGGAACCTCCAAAATCTATGGATGTTGGTATGAGGCAGAACGAGAGCAAGACAGACATTATGAGAGCGAGACCCTGATTGGATGATGTTGCAAAAAATGTGCCTCGCGACCTGATTGGAGCACTGTGCCACTACTCTCTCTCAGCCACTACGGTAAAACACCCTCCCTCCTTCCTCCCTCGCTCCGGGGGGAAAAAGGCAGCGATTGAGCCTGTAAGACAGTCTGAATGAAATTGAATGTAACATTCCCAATTCTATGTATTACATTCTAAAAAACTAACAGCAACATTTTGGAAGGCTAAGCCACACAACTAGCTCGTTGTAATCTAACATCATGCTTCAAAAGATGGAGAACTGGCTGTGTTACGACGATGGCGGCGATTGAGCCTGAAAGCCATGTCTGAGACAGTAGCGAGACAGGAACAACAACAGCAGCAGCAGCAAAGGATCATGCACAAACCCGAGACGAAAGGGACTGTCCGTCAGGGCGCGGACGACTGTGTGTCAGCAACTCCCTCCCGACTACCAGGAGAAAATTACAAACTTCGGCGAATTCACACAAAGAAAGATCAAGGAATATTCCATCGGACCGGAGCAGATCATAAATATGGATGAAGTGCCTTTGACGTTCAACCTGCCTCTCACTAGGACTGTTAACAAGAAAGGTGAATCGTCCATCACGTTGAGAACCACAGGTCACGAGAGAACGAATTTCACTTGTGTTCTTGGCTGCACAGCAGCTCCCGCCGATGGTGATTTTTAAGCATCTCACAATGTGTGATTTTGTCTGGGGATTAGTGACCTGACTTTTGTTTTGTTGAAATGTTAATAAATGGGAGCTTCCCCAAACAGCCATCTCTTTCCCGACAATCCCCTCTGTGCACGAAGCCTTACATATGGTAATTAAACATCAAAACACCCGCGGCTTATAGACCGGTGCGGCTTATAGAAGAAAAAAATAGTCACCTTTGAAGGTGCGGCTTATAGACCGGTGCGCCTTATAGTCCGGAATTTACGGTACCTAGTCAATGACGTGGACGCGTCGGGACAGCCCTACTGTCAAACTCATTTTAGTTCACAGGCCACATGCAGCCCAATTTGATCTCAAGTGGGCCAGACAAAGACAATTAATGCATAATAACATACAGACGGTTTCAACTCGACAACATAAACATTGTAAATTGCCCCACCTTCATTCCTGCTGCAGTGTTTGGGGAGTAGAATATCTGACAGGACATAAGCTAGGTTCCAAACTGTTCCCTAGCAATACAATTCTGTGAAAACAGTGTGCCGTTATAGTGTAAAGAGTTACAGGTACATTTTAATAACACGTTTTCACATAGGGTTAGCTCAGCTACCATAGGCCTATCAAACAAATGATCAAATCTACTGATGTGCATTACAATTGACAGTACTGAAATTGTTTATCTTTTAGTGATGAATATAGAAAACATGATTAGGCTACTGAATATTTAACTTGGTCCTGAAACCTGCCACCTCTTAGCCTTCACAAGTGCATCTATTGGATTGACGGACTTCTCAGAGCAATATTTACACTTTGCAAAGTCATCCTGTGGGCCAGTTCTGGCCCCTGGGCCGTATGTTTGACACCCCTGATTTAGAGGCTTTAGGTTTTGACCGGTTTATAAAATAGATTAGGACAGTGCTGAAATGGTGATGGTGAATTATCTCTCTCTGACCTACCTTTGGCTCTCATAAGGGTCAGGCAGCAGGCCGTGGGTGGCGATACAGGTGGAGGTGGACTTGTCATACGAGTACACAGGGCCTTCAAAAAGAATCAGTATAGCATCTTTTTAGCCAGGTGTTTCCATGACTGGCTCCTTCCTTTATGCCTGATATGGAAGACTAATGTTTGTGCGTTTCTAATGACGTCATAACATCAAACTGTCAGAATCAGAATCCTCGTGGTCAACTTACATGAAAAAGTGTCTTCATACATGATTCTAGGCGCTATGGTTGAAAAGTTCATTTTTCTAGATGGTGCCAGCAGCCATCTTGGATTGGGCCCTGTAGCAAAAAAGCCTGGGATTTTTGGGAGGGACCTGGGGACAAAATTCTACATTCTTGTATGACCCCCCAAAACATGGCCATTCTGAACTTTTGAGCACCTCAGAAAATCTGTAGCTCGGTTTATATGCAAATGTGCACATATTTAATGAGATATTGCCTAATTACCATATTTAGACAAAAAATACAAATACAAAGTGTAATACATTTTTATTTTCTTAATGTGAAGATTAAACTGGTAGAAATTCATGGGGATATCTTTAAATGGGGGGAAAACCCTATTCACCTGTTGTGTCAAAAGGGCGTGGTCATTTCCGGGTTTTTTTGCCCCGGATAGAGATTTTGGCACACATCCCAACTTATTCACTGGGGTCATATTAGCCTATAACAGTTGAGTTATTCTCTCTTAAATTAAGTGCACACATATCTAAGCCCACATTCACATCATACGCCAAAGCAACGCTCAACCTACGCTGAAGTCACAAGTTTCATTTCGGTGTCCTTGTTAACAGGTGAGGCTGTTCACACCAGCCGCACGTGTGCCTTGCTCAAGCCACGCTGAAGCCGCGCTGAAGCGATTGTTCAGGATTCAGTCCTATTTTCCAAGCGTGAAGCATTAAGTTGCCAGGCATGAAGTAATGGAAGTTGTGGGCAGGGTCAAGGTGCGCCGAGCGAGGCGCTGAGGAAAAGAGAGTGCTTCTTGTGTGACCGGTTAAGCGTGAGCTCAGCTTCAGCGTGGCTTTATATATACCGGTATATATATAATATATAAAACAAACAAGTACAGGAGTATCGCCACAACCGCAGAGTTTCTCGGCGGAAAATATGTTTTTGCTGTTCTCCCGAGTGGATTTGGGTTTGGCTGAAGGAGTTGTCTGTCAAGGCAAGTACACCCGGCCAACCTCCACCCACTGCGAAACACTGGGTGAATGAAGGCTTAAGGACACACCCACTCCCCCCTGTACTGTACACTGCAGGGAAAACCACACCTACTCCGCCCAGTACACTGCATGGCAAACCACGCCCACCCCAACCTGTACACTACACGGCAAACCACGCCCACTCCCCATATACTGTACACTGCACAGAAAACCACGCCCACTCCCCCCTGTACATTGGATGGGAAACCACGCCCACTGCCCCCTGTATGGCAAACCACACCCACTCCCCCCTGTAATACTACACGGGAAACCACACCCACTCCTCCCTGTACACTGCACGGCAAACCATGCCCACTCCCCCTGTACACTGCACGGGAAACCACTCCCGACCAAGTTCAAATTCGGCTCGACTCTATAAAATGAGTCGTGCAGCTCACAAATGGGGTCAGAAAGGGGGTCAATTCATACAGTGTATGCCTGGCATTACCCAATATTACTGCGCTCTGACATCATCACTTTCTGTTGGGTGACATCATCACTTACCGTTGGGTGTGACTGTGAAGCGCGGCCGGCCCGTCTTTGTAGAGACGGCAGTGGCGAGCTGAGCCTGGATCAGCTCTCCGTCCTCAAAGTGTCCAAAGAGCGTCGTGCTGCCGTCAGGGTAGACATACGCCACCTGTTTACCGCTCATCTCACCGACCTCGTTCACCTCCCCGAACACGCAGGCTCCGTCCTACACACACAACAAACACACAAAATACAGAGATCACTCACCAACACACACAGACAGCGTGAACAATGCACACACAACTGAAGGATGACACAGAGATTCTGAAAAAAAACAACTTTACTCATTCAAAACGGCTTCTACACTATAATATAATGCCAGCAGTGTCGGTCTCTCTGTCTCTGTCTGTCCTTCGCGTATCTCGAGAACCATTGGTCGGATCGACTTCAAACTTGGGGAGTGTCCTGACGGAGTGCAGAGCCCTGTTTTTTGTGCAATTTGGACACAAAACACGTTCACTATTAATGAATTTGTGTTCAATTCAAACCCCGCCTTGCAAGTTGCGATGCTGTGTCTCTCTCTCGCTCTCTCTCTCTCTCTCTCTCACACACACACACAGCAGCCGTATGTGCACACTCATTCTACATATGTTGTTTACCTTCCACCGGTCTTGAGGGCCGCGGCCTCAGTTGAGATCTTTAAAAAGCAGACAGGCATTTGTTGCCTAGACTGGCCTGATGTTTGGTTTCTCTGTAACCCTGCTATCCTGTATGCTATTCCTCCATCTCACTGTTTTACTTTGTATGCATTGTCCTATTTTTGTGTTTATTTTGTGTGTTTCTTAACCTGTGAAGCACTTTGTTAGTCCTCTCTGTGATAAGTGCTATATAAATAAAATGTACTTACTTTCTTACAGCTGGCTAATGTTAGTTCATATCCGCAAGCAGTGGTTGCAAACATGTTTTGAGTAAATGATTACCTTTGCGAGACAAACGTGAACGAAGTTGTGCACTTTCTACGCTACTCAGAGACCAGCGCTAAAACTAAGTGTGGAGATGCCTCTGGATATGTGAGACTAACGTCAATTGATGATTTACTCCGCAGATTAGATTTACTCATGATGAACCATGAACCATTAAATGATCATTAACCATTTATTTAGTCATCTGTTGCCTAACATTATGTAATGATTGGTGGTCGTAATTGTGAATGTTTACATACTGTGATTAGTGACATATCCCACAGTGTGCTGTGAAATAACCTCACTGTGCAGACAGTGAAAATCACTGAGCAGAGTAGCCCTTAACGTTGCTTTGCCATTTGTTTAAGTTGAAAGCATAGCCAAACCGTAGCAGATATCTGCTCTTAGATGGTCTAACATTAGCTAACAAAGAGAATAGCCAGATTCTCAACACATTTTAATGATCTTGAATTACATGTTGGGTAACGTTATTCCTGGAATTTGCTTGATAGTTAGTTAGTGTGACGCTAGCTAATGTTAGCGATGCTAACATTTTTGGATTGTTGCCTAATTTCTTTCCAAATCCTTTATTTAACTTTCTATCAAGGCAAAGGCCAGCTACTTTAAAAAATATAAAATATAATATAGCTTTGATTTTGTTTGACTCTTTTGGTCACAGCATAATTCCATTTTGTGTTATTTTGTAGTTTTGATGTCTTTACTATTTGGTAAAAAGGGAAGAAAAATAATATGGTCTCAAACCTTTTGACTGGTAGTGTATCTTAAGATGGATATATGCAAATGTTCTAGGAGAGTATTTGTATAACTGAAATAAAAAAATTCTGGGTGACCTGGCCAAGAAAAGCAGCATGTAGTTACAGATAATACAAACAAACATTACTTTAAATAACATTACTTTTATAGAGAAATAAATTGTGCAAAGCATAAACTGTTATAGAAAAGTAAATCTGTGCAATGCTCTGGCCCAGGGTGTGACTCACAGGGTAGTAGAGCCAGCACTCTCCACAGCGGGTGCTGTGTTTGTACTGGCCTCTGAACAGGAGCCGTCCCTGGGCGTCGTGCTCCTCGGCGGGGCCATTCAGCTCTCCGTCCTCATAGGAGCCGTGGAGGACGCCCCCGTCTGAGTAGGTGTAGGTGCCCTGACCCTGTAGGGCATCATCTACATAGAAGCCCTCCAGAATGCTGCACAGAGGAGAGACAGAGAAGAGATGTGTCCATATGGAACTTCAGCTAGCATTAAGGTCTTTGCACAGTCTGGTTTTTTGTATGGATTTTTTTAAATCAGTCACACTGATTACGCACAAGAACTTTGCACACTGAGTTCAATGCATTTTATTATTACTATAAATGTTGCGCATTTATAGCGTGTCTCACGCGGAACCGCATATGATCGCGGACAGAATCGCGGAATTGGCCAGTAAAAATGGAATCAACTGTAAAACATGGAATACTGCAGAATTTGCCATAATTGGGCTGAAATTCCGTTTTGGTGGAGAGGAAAATGACCGGGGGTCACTCCTGCGTGTTACAAGCCGTACGTCACTTCCATGCCACTTCACAAAAGCTCACAACAATGTCGAAACGGCCAGCTGCTTCCCCTCCAAAGTCATCAACAAAGCTAAGAAATTGCCCTAAATTCAGAGCAGAGCAGTATCCTTATCCTAATGACTTTTATGACTCAGGTGATAAGCTTTCAGAGCAGAGCAGTATCCTAATGACTTTTATGACTCAGGTGATAAGCCGTTTTGCAAATTCTGGCAACATTCCGTTGATTGGACCCGCACAAATACGTGCAATGATCACTTACTCTCTAAAGCCCATGTGAAAAACACTGTGCTGCCCAGAACACCAAGCTCATCTGCCCCATGTGTTTGACCAACATAATAACTGCTGTTTTAGAGAAGATCCGTGGGAAGTAGGGGTGGGACAAAATATTGAAATATCATGATACTTCCTCTTGCGATACATTACATTATCGATACACTCGAATAAATTCCATCAAGCAACCCGAATCCATAATGCCTCCGGCCTGGCTATTGTCGGCAGAGGCATAAAAATGCACACTACATGCCTGAGTGCTTTTCAATGAGCTATTGTTATCGTATCACGGCGAGTGAATGGACAACTGCTGCTGGTGAAGATAGCGGAAGTGCGCATCAACATGTTCCGGGGTGGCGGCCATGTTTGTGAAATAGGCCTATGGTTTGACATAAAGAGATGTGGAGGACGTCTGGGTAGTGTAGAGGTAAAAGCACTCTCCTATCCCCGCAGAGACCCGGGCTCAATCCCCGGCAGCGGTACCTCCGGCTTGGTTAGATGTTCTTACAGACACAAATGGCCGTGTCTGTGGGTGGCAAGCCGGTGGGGAAAGAGTCCTGGTCGCTGTACTAGCACCTCCTCTGATTGGTCGGGGGGAGGTACTGTAACTGGGGGGAATAGCGTGATCCTCCCACGCGCTACCTCCTGCCAGTGAAACTCCCTGCTGTCAGGTGAAAAGAAGCAGCTGGCGGCTGCACATGTATTGGAGGAAGCATGTGCTAATCTACAACTCTCCCCAGATCAATTAATAAGTTCTGTGTCTTATCCTCACAGCAGCCTACCTCCCATCGAAGAAGAAGAACTTGCCCTTGCCGTTCTTCTCTCCGTGGGTGAAGTGTCCTTCAAAACGATCGCTGGACGAGAAGGTCACTGTGCAGAACCCATGGGGTTGGCCATCTTCATCCAATGGACCTACACACACACACACACACACACACACACACACACACACACACACACACACACACACACACACACACACACACACACACACACACACACACACACACACACACACATCGTTTGGAATGGTCTAGTGACATACACACAATATCAATATCAATCACAATAAAAATGACTTTCTAAATTCCTAGCAAAGTAATATTAAACATAACAAGTCTCTGTTTTGTGAAGGGGGAAAAATACCAAATTTGACCAATTTCCACGACAGGGGTATCTCAATCTCCTTGGACTGTAACCAGCTCAGCATATCTCTCCAGAAGGTCTGTGTACTAAATTACATTGGAAAAATAGATGTTCCAAAGTTTCAATTTCATTTTCACAAAAGACACAATTATTTAGCTCCAGATTAAATTTGAGTTGCAGGACTTCGTTTGCAGGATAAATCTCATTTAACATTTTGAAGTTAACTTCTTTCACTTTGGGAAGTAAAGGAAATGAAATATATTTTGTCCTTATTTTCACCGCCCCCTCATGTTCAAACTCTATGAGGATATAATTTATTCTTATTGGGTTGGGATGATACTCCTTCAGTAGAACGTCTCTAATCACTCTATTGGTACATGTCATTACAGTACATGAGAGAGTGTAACATGTCACAACTGCTGCGGTCTTCCGCATTTCCAGGGAGTTGTGATGTCACGCTGATTCGCCCTGATACATACCGTTTGAAACAACTCAAGTATAAAATAGCAGCGTGATTATTCCTTATATCCTTCCTGTTGTTACAGGAGTTGTGTGTCCAGACTGCAAACACGCACACTTGGCCACAGAGCGCAGGCTATGATGTAACGTTAGCGCACACAGTCAGCCGCTGGAATAAAAGCTACATCATGTCGGCTACATTTCAGCTGCTACCTGCCTGGTGCCTTACGGAGCTCCAGAGACCAGACAGAGTGCCAGGCCGCCCTCACTCCACTGTTGGGCGGGTTTCCTTCACAAATCAAGCCCCCGGCGCCTCCGAGTTATTGTCGATACCGAGGCCCTGGTAGCACAACATTAGGCCACAGGAAACTGGCTTTTAAAAGGAAAATACCAGAGACGTTTCGTATGACCGCGTTTCTGTTTGGCCATATTGGACCAAATGAAAGAAATCAAAGCATAAGGTGACGTACCGTGCACCACCTCCTCCTCTATGCTGTCCTCATCGCTGTCCATGCTGGCCGAGGAGGCTGCAGGGTGACTGACGGGAGAGAAGACTCGTGTGGCAAAGTCACGCCCTCTTCAACGTTCAGCATTTGAACCAAGGGATTTCATCCGCCATATATTTTTCCATAGACATTTCGTAAAATGTTTATAAAAACAATTGTAGGCTACTTGGTCAAAATCAACATTTTTAGTGTTGAGCCAAACTTTGGCTTTTGCCAGATTTCTTCTGCCCAGGATCATGTGCATTTAGCCCGGACTTGGCATTTAAATTTGAGATAATTGTTTCATGTAGCCCCTGATTGACGTATATTGACTTTTATATATTATGTTATATTATGTATTCATTATGTTTAGATGCTTTACTTTTATAGAGAGAGGGGGGGATGGGGCGTTTTCCGGACGTCATCTGCGTCATATGTTCTTCCAACAAGCGCACTTTGGATGACTCACTTCACTCCTCTGACGCTGGTGTTCCGTGACTTGCCACAAAACTGATGATGATGTAACTTTTGCCGGCTTCAGCGTGCTTCACTGGGTACAAAGGGATCAGGAGCACGCAACGTGTCAGTGTTTAGGCTTTAGGAATATTCTCCACTCTGTGCTGGTAAATGGCTGCTTCTCTGTGTTGGTGAGTGAAAACAGCGGGTCAACGCCAGCACAGCGCGTCTCTGCCGGAACGGGAATGAATCCAGCCCGGCGCTGTTCACAGCTTCTCATCAGCCAGCTGTGTGCCTCCTCTCGGGGGGAAGCGACCGCCGGGAGAGCGGTCACACGGGGTGGACCACGGTACTTTCAGCCCGGGGTCAGACCGGGAGGAGGAGGAGGCACCAAGCCGACCAAGGTGACGCTGAGCGGAACATCACCCACCGGGGCAGCAGCATCAGGTAGCCCATTACATTAGCTTGTATGCACTGGCACCTGTTAGTGATGGCTGTAGTTGGACCGTTAACCAAATTCCATTCAAAAAGCAGTCCATTTAAGCGGCTGCGGCCTTGCTTTTAACTGAAAATGCTTTGTTTTCAAAATCGTTGGGAGCCAGTCCCAAATTCTGTATTCATATACTCCACCAAGCAGCCTTTATTTATTCATTTATTTGTCTATTTATTAATTTGCTTGCTTGCATATTTATTTATTTATTTATTTGCTTATTTATTTATTTATTTATTTATTTATTTACTTATATATTTGTTTGTTATCTCAGTCAACTTTCCGCCCTAACTTTCTTCCACTGAAGCGGACTTGCTTCCTTGCACCATACTGGCTCGTATCCAAGGTTTGTCCTATTAACTGGAACAGCGACCATTTCCATTACATGATAAGCTGGCAGGATGGTAATTCTTGTTCCAGGTGTTGGTCTGTTTCTAGCCCTCAGGCTCTTCTATGTTTCGTCTCAAGACTACACGTAGTAAGAGCCCTCGTATGGACCAGCAGAAAATCGTTAGGGAATTTGTGTCGGGCATTAAACTCACCTTATTTCTGCACTTTGAAGCCACAGGTAGGGTCGCATGGGGTAACCTTATTATATCGGAAGCCTAGTTGCGCCAAAAAGTGAGCGGTTATTCTTTTAAAAGACAAAGTTTGACGAGAATCGTTTAGTTGCCTGGAATGCCCAGTATTGTGTTGTGTGTGTGTGTAAGGTATCGGTAGGTGGCGCTATGCCAAATTCCACGGAATTCGGCACTGAACTCCATCAGGTCCCCCTTAGTCTGACTGGCTTGAAGCAGCCTGGTGGACTTAGCTCTCCCATTGGTGCCGACCATTTCAGTCTGTGCCAGATGGAAATCCCATTCCGCTCCCTGCAAGCTCTGCAATTGGCTCCGACCCGCTCTGACTGATCGGCTGCGACCATATATGGATTTCCTTTCCGCTCCCTCCATATCTGATCTGCGGATCTCAAATGCCTCTGCTGCTGTGCATGTCGAATCTGCCGATATCAAATGCCTGCGCTGGCCGCTTTGCAACAGTAACTACTACAGCACAGTGCTAGCTTGTTGCTACACGCTGAAAATGATTGATGTGGATTGTGCAATGAAGCCAGCCTGCATCATACTTTCGGTGGATGGCTGTAAAGGTATTAAACAGAGCCTTTCCCCCACTAGTCCACAGTGAAGCTATTACCAGCCAGACTCTCCCCTGCCAATTGAGGGGAGAGAGTCTGGCAAACGAGACTAGGTCACCCTAAGCATACTCCCAGAGTTTGAAGTCGATCGGACAAATGGTTCTCGAGATAAACCAATTTTCGTGTTTGCCAGTAGCTGGCGCTATGCTGAATAGCACGAAATTCAGCACTGAACTCCGTCAGGTCCCCCTAATCGCACTCCCCAAGTTTGAAGTCGATCGGACGAACGGCTCTCGAGATAAACTGCTTTTCGTGTTTGCCAGTTGGTGGCGCTATGCTGAATAGCATGACATTCAGCACTGAACTCCATCAGGTCCCCCTAAGCGCACTCCCCAAGTCTGAAGTCGATCGGACAAACGGTTCTCGAGGTAAACCACCTATTGTGTTTGCCAGGTGGTGGCGCTATGCCTAGTCTGTGTGTGGGGGGGGTGTGTGTGTGTGTGTGGGAGGGGTGGCGTGGTATCGGTCGGCCCGGCCGATGTCACGAAAGAACAAAACGTGACGCAAAATACACTATGTGGCCCTCCACACAGTATTGGTTAATCAAGCAACTTTGCGTAGGGTCTGCACCAAAATCACATCCAGTCAAGAACATAGGCTCTGCACCAAACTCACATCCAGTCAAGAACATAGGCTCTGCACCAAAATCACATCCAGTCAAGAACATAGGGTCTGCCTGGAAAAATATGGATTTTGTGTGTGTAGGAACCCTGCCAATCATCTCACATATTCTGGTGGCTGTGAAAACAATCTTCATCAATACAGTGATATGACCTAGGTAGCAGGGCCAAATTATGGCTATCTGCCTAAATCATATTGAACACCAGACAAAATCTTCAAAACTAATCAAGGTCTGGAAAAAGTCGAATGTTTCAGTTGAAAATGGGGAACCCTGTAGAACAAGGCCTCATTCATTTCCCAGCCCTTAATCTAATCTCCTATCTAATCTAATGTGCTGAATGTCATGTGCTAGCCTCACTCTGCTGATAAATGATCTGGAATGTGATCTGTGTCTGTGTAACCAAGAGCAGCCGAGCCCAGAGAGCTGTTAGCCAGCTAGCCACCAGCACCCACGTTATATTCAATCGAGTACCACAGGAATTAGTCCTAAAACCTGCCTAAGCACTTCCGGTCCCCTCATCTCAAAGTCAATGGGATTTTTGTATGGGGGTTACTGGGATTTTTGGTTAAATGCGTGAAATAAGGTCTGTGATTAGCTAAAGTTTATGAAACTGAGACCTTTGTCTTAAGCAAGATAGTCTTCACAAATGAGGCCCGCTTTTATGCTTTTTGAAGTGCTCTCTGAAAATCATGTTAACACGTTGAGTGCCAATGACGAGATATCTCGGCTTACAGAATCCAACCGTTGAGTGCCAAAGACGAGATATCTCGGCTTAAATTTTTTTTTTTTTTTTTGACGGTGGGACATCGATCAACCCCTTTTACGTCTCCTATACCAATATTGGAGGAAGAGAATGTGTATAATCTATTTTACCGACCAGCTAAGTGGCGACAGTGCTCTCCAGACAGAGAGAAAGCCGAGCAAAAACAGCCGCGGGAGAAAGCCATTCTCAAGGAAATAGCTGGGCGAAAACGCTTTCGATTTCACACACACACACACACACACACACACACACACACACACACACACACACACACACACTCACACTCGAGTATTTTGCACTGCAAAATAACTTCCAAAAAACCTGTTAGAATATAACGAGAGATGTTCCCGCGAGTATGCGTGGCGTTCACATTGTTTATGTTATGTTGCTAGGCAGCGCAAACGGCGTAAAAAGGCAGCTGCGTTTCACTTCCGCGTTTCACTTCCGGGTTACCCGGTCCGGTCGCTCTAGAGAGCCCCCTGTTGGCGCGAGTTTAGACAGACTATAGACTTAATAATCACCTAAGGGAGCAATCTCAGATACACACGGCTTTGGTCTCGTCGACTATTAGAGGTAAGATGTGATGCATTGATATTAAATTTATACTGTTTAATAACAATCGAAAAAGTTGCTCGTAGCTGCTTTAAAAAAAAAGATAATTTCTCTGCATTTGGATTAATATTTCATCTTGTGGTGAGTACACATGTAGCACAACATGTATTTTGGCGCTATTCTGCGTTTTCGGTTATTTTGAATGGGTGTACCATTGGCCTCTATTCTAAGGCATGGTGTACCTTGGTTATGTGGGGGGATACGGCAGATGAGCTAAACTACGGAAAAGGTGGCGTATCCCTTTAAGATTACATATGGAGTGAAACTGTGGCTGTAAATCATTACTCAAAATTAACATTAATGTGAACGTTACAATAAAGGTTTTATTTTGAAAGTCCTGAAGTGGATTACCTACTTACATTCTGACTGACTTGACACTGGTTCAGTAAGTGCTGCACTGAAAGTCGTCTCATCCATGAGACGCTTTTTTTTTTTTTTTCTGTCAGCATATTCAATCAATGTAAAGACATTTTAAAGTAATTAACTGTTAAGAAAGTGAAATTTCAGCCTGTGGGAATCACTGAATCGCATCGGAAAAGGGTCAGCAAATACATTACATCCAAAGGAGAAGAAGAGGGGCGGAAAATAGCGCTTTGGAACACCGGCAACATTTATATCGCCAGCCGTTCACAGCCGAGGCATTGATCACCCGGGACAGTTGCAGGGTCGTTCTATCGGCTAAACGCAACAACTTGGCAACTTTTAGACTGAAGAAAAAGCCAGTAGTTTGTGGATATTAGTGGGTTTTTGGGCCAATCTAAAAGGGGCTTTAGAGAGAGAGAGAGAGAGACACACACACACACACACACACACACACACACACACACACATACAGCATTCCTGAATGGGCCAGTCAGTTAATGACTCACCTCCTTCATCTGGCTGCCACAATAGGAATCACTGGGATTGTCCCGTGAGAGTCACACTGTCCTCGCCCACAGACAGACAGACACACACAGACAGACACACACACACACACACACACACACACGCAGAGACACACACACACACACACACACACACACACACACACACACACACACACACACACGCACACGTAGAGACACACACAGACACACCCAGGGTAACGTGTCTGCTCCTCTGGGTGCTCTCATAGCTGCAGCAGAGCAGAGTGCAGGGATGAAGGAGAGATATTTTGGATGTTTGGTTTGAGATCGATTTGAGAGATCTGACATATCTGCCTCGTCAATTCTGTTCTGATCATGTGAGTATTTTTTTGCCGTTTGGGGCCAGTGTGAGTACTGTATTTAAGTCCAGCGGCGCTTCAGCCAAGTTTGGAATAAAAGGGTCCTGGTGCAACAGTGAAGGACAGTGTACATAGAAGAAACTTCTTACCTGGGCACTTCACACTAGTACCCAAGTAAGACACTGGAGCACTCGTTTCCGTCTGCATGTTTATTAGGGCTGTGAATCTTCACTGGCCTCACGATTCGATTCGATTACGATTCAGAGGGCTACGATTCGATTATGATTATCGATGCATCTCGATGCATCTTAACTCATTCACTGCCAACAACGTATGAACACGTTTTCAGAATCCAGCTGTTCCCTGCCAACAACGTGTTTACACGTTTTTGGCATCGATTTTTTTTTTTTGACGGTGGGTTGTGCATCTAAGCCTTTTACATCTCTTATATAATTATTGGAGCCACCGAACGTTTACAACCCATTCCACCGACCCACTAAGTGGCAACAGTGCTCTCCTTGCTAGAGGAAGGAAAGCATTTTTTTAACTTGTCAAGCCATTCTCAGCCCAGCCATTCTCCTTTTCGCGCTGATTGCTGGCGATGCGGGATTGCAAATTTACATAATAGATTCAGCCGATCTACTATGATCGGGTGATAGATTACAGGTGGACGAACACACTTTGAAACACGCAGCATAAATATGACCAGAATCGCAAAAGCTTCTCTCAACCAAAACTCCAAACGAGTGAGTCCATCCCGACTTCCTCAAACAGCGGCTGTGCAGACAGGCACAGGAGAGCAGCAAAGCACTGACTGGTGACAAGCTTGTCCGCCCACGGAGGGCGGAGTTGAAGCAACTCGAGAGGGAGGGAGAGAGAGAGAGAGAGAGAGAGAGAGAGAGAGAGAGAGGGAGGGAGAGCGAGAGGGAGGGAGAGAGAGAGAGAGAGCGAGAGGGGGAGGGAGAGAGAGAGAGAGAGAGCCAAAAATGAATGGTTAAAGTGACAGTTCCATCCAATTTCACAAAAAGCCGTTTATCTCTGAATATTCTTTTTCACGCTAAAACCATGCTGTATTCAACTGCTAATGCTTACATAACTACTAACTCTACAAACTAACTCTTTTAGACAGAGAAAGTACACATTCTATTAGTACTTTTGAGATATTGTATGTTCACAAACTCCAAGCTGAAACGAATCCTCGGCTCTTATAAAATGAGCCATAATCCTCAAAAAACGGCTTGGCAGAAGCTATCTACAGCAAAAAAAAACGTCTGGCAGTCAATGTGTTAAAGGAGAATTTCGTTTTTTTTACACCACTGTCCTCATTTCCAGCTTAAAATATGATGTTTTACTCACCGAAATATGTTTGGCTTCATTCGGATGCCCACGGAAGATTTTGAGCTCCGAGTAGTCTCCTCAAACAGGCTATAACGAGAGCCTGCGGCGAGTGCTGGGCATGCTGCACACGCTCTCTAAATGACACTTTTTCTGTCAGATCACAGTTCATTATGGTTGTAAATATAATTATTTAGCTAATAGCTAGAAGCTAAGCTAACAACAACACAACAGTCAACGTTGATCTGCCCCGGATGGGGTCACAGTGCCCATCTTCCCCCTCTGTGAAACCACACTTCTTCAGAGGAACCAGAAGGGGGAAGATACGCACTGTAACCCCATCCGGGGCAGATCAACGTTGACTGTTGTGTTGTTGTTAGCTTAGCTTCTAGCTATTAGCTAAATAATTATATTTACAACCATAATGAACCGTGATCTGACAGAAAAAGTGTCATTTAGAGAGCGTGTGCAGCATGCCCCGCACTCGCCGCAGGCTCTCGTTATAGCCTGTTTGAGGAGACTAGTCGGAGCTCAAAATCTTCCGTGGGCATCTGAATGAAGCCAAACATATTTCGGTGAGTAAAACATCATATTTTAAGCTGGAAATTAGGACCGTGGTGTAAAAAACTGAAATTCTCCTTTAAATCGATGCATCACTTTTTTTCCGCAATTTATTTTTTCTCACTTTCTTTTTTCTCACTGTGTGGCTACTTTTCAAATAAAAGTGCATTTGGAATTGCATTGTATTATGATCCATAATTAAAATAAACAACTGCATGTACTTCCATTATATTTTATTTGATTATAAAAAAATTAAAATTTATAATCGATTTTTGACATTTGTGAATCGATGCAGAATCGTGCACGTCCGCATCGCGATGCATCTTATAATCGATTATTTTTGACACCCCTAACGTTTATTGTAGGGGGTGACTGACCTTTCGACAGGTGTCTGTCTTCCTCAGAGTCAAGGTTAGTCTGTGTGAATTGCCCAGGTAAAATCTCTGAGTACTGTATTTGTTGCCGTTTGGGGCCAGTGTGAGTATTTGTTGCTGGTCGGTGTGCTGGGCTCCACCTCTGATATGATTGATTATGGGTTTTATATAGGGATGCATGATCATAGCATGGCCGATGAAGGCTTTAAAATGAAATCTCGGCATCGGCCCGAAACATTTTTGCAGATATGACACCCCGATGAAATGATGCTTTAATCATGTTTTAATTATGTTCAATTCTGTTTTCATTATGATCTAATTATATTTATTTCTTAATTATTTTATTATGGGTACATTTTGAAAGCATTGTATTAACGTCTGATCTGCCAGTGGGCCATCACCATAAGAGTAGAAAGTCTCGCCATCGCCAGATTGCCCACGGGGCCTGCCGCCTAAGGAAATTAATTCCCTGTTAATTTTCCCAGACATTTTGTAAAATGCTTAGAAAAATAGACTTACTTGGACAAACCAAGCGATTCACCTATATTTAGAATCAGGAGAGATCGTAGAACATTCCACTGAGACTATGTTTCTCTCTCGTGATACTTGACCAGGTTACTGCACAAACCAGGTTACTGCATTAACCAGGTTCAGAAAGGGAATTCTTTGTGCCTGTGATGTGAATACAACCCACACACATTAGATGGCAGCATAGTCATCTACAGCCTCTCTCTCTCTCTCTCTCTCTCTCTCTCTCTCTCTCTCTCTCTCTCTCTCTCTCTCTCTCTCTCTCTCTCTCTCTCTCTCTCTCTCTCTCTCTCTCTCTCTCTCTCTCTCTCTCTCTCTCTCTCTCTCTCTCTCTCTCTCTCTCTCTCAGACAGGCTTACTGTCAGCTAACTGCAAAAGTCACTCTGGGGGCAGCGTATGGAAAGTGTAAATGCAATAAAGTTGTGTAGCCTCGTCTGATATAGATGATCTTGGTGTCAAATCATACATTTCTTATGATGAGGAATTCAAATCGGAACTTTAGAATTGCTCATAAGCTTCCTTCTATCTCACAATTCCAGAGGATAGGTTTGGGAAGTTATGGCTATCACTTATGTTGAGTCTTGAATTGTGAGATAGAAGGAAGCATCTGAGCAATTCTAAAGTTCCACATTTGAATTCCTCGTCATAAGAAATGTATGATTTGACAGTGACACCAAGATCATCCATATCAGACTAATCTACACAACTTTATTGCCGTACAATTTCCATAGGCTGCCAGTCTGTGGCCTTTTGTTTTTTCTCTCCCCAAAATTCATGATGCCTCCATATATCCAGTTCTTCTTGGAATGCCTTTGCTATAAGAGTACCTAATGGTATGCTTTTGTCGCAAAATGCACATGTTATTCTTAACTGCCCCACTGTCGTTTCCATATTTACTTCAGTTGAGATGCTGGCTTTGAAAAGGTCTTCAAAGGGCTTAGGACTTACAGACAGACTTTTTCTTTCTGGTCTCTGTCTCACACAGTTTCATTCTAGGAATGTAAGCAAATACTCTTATCTGGTCAATATATAAGGAGAACAAGGTCAGAACAACACTGCTGCTAATACAATAGAAGAAATATAAATTCCTGGAACCAGAGTATATTCATGTTTCTTCAAGTAACTAACATTCACTCAAGATGGCTCCTGGTGATGGTAGTCAGTGAGTCATAGCCTGCAGTCTGTCTATCTAGTGCAGAGGGTCTCAAAGTGGGGTAAGGCAGGGGTCCGTTAGACAATGAGGAATAGTCGAATTTTACCCAAATTTAACACAAGGAATTATCGTTATTAGAGATGCATAAGAATGATATACACATAGTGTGAGTGTAGACAGTTAAAACAGTCCAATACTAAAAACCAACCACTTCCCTTTAAATGGCACTGGTCTGTGGCTGTAATATGGGTATTTTGGGGGCAAGGCACATTTATTTGTACAGCACATTTCATGCACAGAGGCAATTCAAAGTGCTTTACATAAAATGGATACAAATAAAAGAGCAATACATAAAATATAATAAAGAGTGTTACAAGGGAACATGGACATGTTTTGAGAAGCCCTGCTCCTAGTGAATTCACTCATGTTTTTTCCAAATAAAAATGTTGCTAAAATGTCGAAAAGGCAGGGTAAACACAGGTGCAAGCAAAACACTGAGGGTTTCCAACTTCCAATAATTACTGTTTTGCTTGCACCTGTGTTTACCCTGCCTTTTCGACACAAAATGGCCCCAGTGAAAAGGGTCTATAAACAGAAATGTGACAGAGAAAAGCCTACATGCTTTTGTATGTCTCCAGCTCTGTCTGTGAGCCTTAAGCGAGGAACATGCTCCAACGTCAGCCTCGCCTTGGAGCCTTGCCGACAGCAGCTAGACATACAATATACTGTATATTCGAACAGAGTCCCCAGCAAAATGAGTCAATTGTGTGATTGCACTAGGATTTTAAAGACTAGAAGTTAGCCCAAGGAGAGAATGTAGTCCCTATAGACCTATAGTAGTTATCTGCCATATACATTATATTATTCTTCTGCTGTTCATGTCAGCTGCGTTGAGTCTCATCATGGAGATACTCGGATGACAGAACAGCCTTTGTGTTAAGCTGCTCATTCACAAAAACCTCAGGAATGCTCTTCACCTAGCTCCTCACCTGTGTGTGACTCACTCGTGCGTTGTTATGGATCCCACTGGCCTTGGGGGTAATGAAAATAATGGGTAACTTTGCGTTTATATGACATGACACGTCCACCACCACCTTGCCTCAAACAGGCTATTAGATTGAGGTGAGATGAAAATACCTGGTGCGCTACTCAGACCAGTCTGCATGGGCACCTGCCTGGCCAATCCTGGCGCTTGAATGCGGCGTAGGGCCAGTGGGATCCATAATAATGCGTGATACCACATTTTCAACAGACATGAGAGACACAGGCTTAGTGGCCCTACACCACCTGCAATACAGCTTTAAATGTCAATCTTAATGTTAGGTGTAGGGAACCTATGAAGACTTGAACTATAACCTACTTGTGTAAACTGTGTTTAAATATATGATATTAGAGGCACACTGTTCCTTCTCTCTCCCAGTGTGTCCGATGGGCAGTAACGGCAGCAGCAGCAGGTTGTTCGGCACCTTGGCCCAGCCCCACCTGTACTCAGACCAGGACCTGGAGCGGGACCAGGACCAGGACCAGGACCAGGACCAGGACCCGGGGGCGGAGGGGGCAACCAAGGCAGACCCAGACCAGCTGCTCAGAGAGTGTGAGGAGGTCCTGCAGAGACGTCCAGCCCGGCCGCACAGACATCTAGTCTGTCCCAGGGGCCCCGCGGCCCCCCAGCACCACCACCAGCACCCCTCCATACGGGTCATGCAGTGGAACATATTAGCACAAGGTACGGCTCTATCTGTAATAACATTGGTAGGTGGAGGCGGGCGGGCGGGTGGTGTGAGTCACCACCTGTGTCACGTGGCACATGTAGAGCACATGTGTCAAACTCAAGACCCCGGGGGCCAGACCCGGCCCGGCACCTCATTTTATGTGGCCCGCGAGAGCTAGCAAAGAATACAATTTGCGCAATACAATTCTTCGCAATATGACTTAAAATAGCTATTGCTAAATGGAATAATAGTTGTAGGCTACTAGCTGTCTGTTTGCCATTGTTTTCCCTATAATTCTCCTTTCAGAGCTAGTTATTAAGTATTAAGTTATTACTAAAAAACAATAATAACCAAATCAGAGGCAATTATGAAATATTATAACACCTAGGCTAGATACATTTATATCGTGTTACATTTACAACCGGCCCTTTGAGGGCAACCATAATGCTGATGTGGCCCGGGGTGAAATTGAGTTTGAAACCCCTGTGAGAGTAAAACACACACACACACACACACACACACACACACACACACACACACACACACAGACACACAGACAGAGTAGCACAGGGTTTATAGAGGCTTCCTTATGTCTCCGGTGAGTCGAGTGCCAAGAATGGATCAGGCCTAGAGCAACTTATGAGCAGCGATATTGGTAATAACTGATCAATTCAGAGGCTTTTCATGCTGCCAAAAATACAATTCTAGGACAAACACTATCCTGAAGCACTTAAAAGATCGATGTATACATGTTACATTACATTACTATATACAGTACATGTAACCAATTATTATTATTAAAACACCATCCTGAAGTACTTAGAAGAGCATTGTATACATGTAACCAATTACGTATTCTTATCAAAAATATCAGTATTTGCCTTAAATCTGTATCAGCCGAACCCTAGAATGGTATGTATTTCTGAATCCTGGAGAATTCTGATCACTGATATCTCTTTTCTCTTTGTGTCTTGACCCCTCTCTTTTCCTCTTCTCTTCTCTCCCCCTCTCCTCTCCCCACTATCTCTCTCTCTCTCTCTCTAGCCCTTGGTGAGGGGAAGGACGGCTTTATCCGTTGTCCTCTGGAGGCTCTCGCCTGGCCGGAGAGGAAGTACCTGATCCTGGAAGAGATCCTCACCTACCGCCCCGACATCCTGTGTCTACAGGAAGTGGACCATTACTTTGACACCTTCCAGCCTTTGCTGGCCAGCCTGGGCTACCATAGCAGCTTCCTGCCCAAACCCTGCTCTCCCTGTCTGGACGTCCCATGCAACAACGGCCCTGATGGCTGTGCCTTGTTTTACCGCCACGACCGCTTCTCCCTCCTCAACACGGCTCACCTGCGGCTGTCCGCCATGATGCTGCCCACCAACCAGGTATGACTTTTTTACTGATACTTTAGTAAACAAGTTGCATCAGTACTTCTACTTTTACCAATATTGTTTTACACAAGTAACTGTACTTCTTCTTAAAGGAAGGCTTTGCCGCTTTTCAACCAGCTTTGTATCATTATAATGTGTGTACATCTCCCATGTCTGCAGGTAGCCATCGTCCAGACGCTACGTTGCCGGATGTCTGGCCGGAGTCTGTGCGTGGCTGTGACCCACCTGAAGGCTCGCAGCGGCTGGGAGAGGCTGCGCAGCGCACAGGGAGCCGACCTGCTGCACAACCTCCAAAGATTAACGTCGCGTGGCAGAGAGACCGTCCCTTTAACGTCCCGTGGTGGAGAGACCGTCCCTTTAATTGTGTGCGGGGACTTTAATGCCGAGCCGTCGGAGGAGGTTTACCGGCGCTTCAGCTCCTCCCCCCTCGGCCTGGATTCGGCCTATAAGCTGCTGAGCTGCGATGGGGGGGTGGAGCCTCCCTTCACCACTTGGAAGATCCGTCCGTCCGGAGAGAGCCGCAGCACGCTGGACTACATCTGGTACTCCACACACGCCTGGAGGGTGGACCGCCTGTTAGACCTCCCCACCGAGGAGCAGATCGGCCCCGACCGTCTGCCCTCCTACCACTACCCCTCTGACCACCTGTCTCTGCTCTGTGACCTCAGCTTCAGGGAGCAGCCCCATATATAGGGCTTTTCACACTACACTTAGCCGAGGCTAAGGGATTCTCTTAGCCTAGGGGAGCTGTTAGAGCTGTAAGAGAATGCATTGTGAAAAGCCCTATAGGCCTATGATGGCTGTCTGTCATGGCAGCTGGACCAATAGGACTGAGTCAGTGAATTTGTTGATCTTGGTCACGATAGATTGAACTGAAGTGGCAGTTAATGGATCCACCTGGCCCTCTGGCACAGGACTGCATCTTGGTTAAATTCACCAGATCTCCTTTGAATTCACACAGCAGATTGTTCTGACAAGATGGGGGAAATATGAGATTCTTTGACTTCTTACTGGGCTTTTAACACCAGAAACCAACTGCAGTTATTTATTGTTTGACTCGATGTCTGTTCTTATATATGACATTTTAAACGCACTGAAGACTTCCCCTTCTCTCAATCAATTCTATTAAATTATTCTTAATATTTTTCTATTGTTAAAGAGTTGGTTACACCATAACCAACTGGTTATGATATTGAATATATTGTATTGAAAGTGTTTTTGTTTTTTTGCATCCCAAAGGTTTTGCAATGACATTTTTAATCATGACAGTGCTGTTGCTGTGACCACATTGCCAGTGAATATGAGGGAAAATGTTAATTTATAAAATAAAACATTTATAGACCTTATTGTGACCGTTGTAGTTTACTGGTTGGTTTACAGGTCTTCTCTGTAGACTGTTTTTTATTCTGATGCCATGGTGCTTTTTAGAGATGTGGGCTGCTACTCCTCAAAAGGAAACAGGTCTTCTAAAACATAGTCTAGTACTGGCTGTTCTTAGTGCTCTGCCGCCCTTGCTGCCATCTCCACCCTCGTTTCTCCTAGAGCAGTGGTTCTCAAAAGGGGGTCCCCAGCCAAAAGGGGGGTAATTTATTTTCGCTATAATTCCATTCATAAGTAACACAATTACTATTTTGGTCATGGGTTTTATACACTTTCTGTAATAAAACATCTAAAAGCATCAATCTTATTATCATATGGGGGACCGTGGGACATTAGTTAATGATTATTTTGTAGGTATATCAAAGCTGTTCACTCCAAAGAGTGACTCATTCATTATTACTTAACACCACTTACCTTTATCGTTCCCCCCCTTAAGTGCTGCTCCAGAGTTGTTACTGCATGAGCACCGAATCATTACTTACTTATTACCTGACCATTAGTTATTCTTTTTGTGTACCCTAATGTAAAGGGATGCATCATACTGAGTAGTCAACAGTGTTGGGGAGTAGCGAACTACATGTAGTTGAACTATGTAGTTTAACTACATTTTGTAGTAGCTTGCTGGTAGTTCTGTGAATGGTGACAGCCAGAGGAAAGACAAACGTGCCCAGAGAAGATTTGTGAGTATGAGCCATGAACATCACACACATGGACTTAGATTTAGACTCTTAGATCAGCTTACTAAGTTAACTAAGCTCAATTATATTGAGCTAAAATTGTCCAACAACAGAGGAGAAACACAGCAGCAGTGTCTTGGTGGCACACTGTGTATGTCAGTTGCCTACTGAGGTAAGGTTTGTGAGGTCAAGTCCAGGATGTCCACATACGTTTGGGTAGCAAAAAGATTTGTATTTAAATAAAAGTGGCAATAGGCATACAGTAACAACCCATTTTTTTGTTTTTATTGCATTTCTAATTAATTGAAGATATTAAAGTTTTAAAATAAATAACCCCTAACCCTTCATAAGGTCCATGACATCATCAGTGATGTCACTTGAGCAATTGTGATGTCATCAGTGATGCGAGCAATTGTGTGCTGCACATGCCAATAGAGCAGGCGAGGCCACGCGGACGCAGCAGCCGAGCTGCGGGTGAGGCCGTGCTCGGGGCTGAACCCTAGTCTAAAACAATCTCAATAAGACTGTATGATTCTCAGTTTCTAAATTAAAAGCTACTGCAATCATCATTTGGACCTTGATTTATCTTACATTGTTTCATGTAGGCGAATGGTAAGAGAATCCATGGGCATTTTTCCATGTGTTTGCATACCATCAAGGTCCAATTTGTAAGATTCCTCCACAACAATACACAAACACAAAGTCTTGCTACACCTGTTGCTCAAAGATCGTTTAAATAATCAGACTGCATCCTTCTTTAAGTCAGTGGGCCACACCTTATAGAATAACACTGTTTATCTCTATGGGATATAGACGGTATAGAGATAAGCACTGTGCCGATCTCTATGGGATTTAGATTGCATAGACATGATCGGATGGTTATGATGATGAACCCAGGTTTCCTGAGGGGAGACTTCTCTCCCTCATCAATTCCATTACCTAATCCAGCACAGCTGTTGTGGATTACCACTTTAAAACACTTAATTAGCACCACCTGGGTATGATTGTTCAGGTGTGGCTGGTTGAACTTTTCACAGTGCACTATGAAAAGTTCGACCTGTCTGGTTTAACTTTTTACAGTGGGCTATTCAGCAAAACCTCTCTCTCTTTATCACTCTCTATGTCTCTCACCCAATTTCAACTGTAAAGCAACATACATCTGTCAAAAAAGTATACAATGGCTGAAAATGTATTTTATAAATTATGGATGGAAGACAAAAAAGCACAAGTTAAAGGAAAATAACAAAGAATGTGATGAAAGCACCTGACTTTAGTGTAAATATAATTGAACTTAATTTATTATTTAGTGTTATTAAAAAAAAACTGATTATCTGCACTGTCAAAATATTTATTTATTATTATTATTACTCTAATTAGAAGTGCAATAAAAACTAAAAGAAGATTGTTATGCCTATTTCCACTTTTATTCAAATACAAATAACTTTGCTGCCTCAAAATCAAAATGGACCATTGGGGCCGATGTACCGTAGGCGATATTTTTTTTCCCATGATGGCGAAGGCATGACCCGCCCCTCTCTGCCTCTGATTGGCTAACTGTACTCGGCTGCTCCCACCTTCTTTCCAGGCAAGCCAGATGTATCTCAAATGTGAGCAGCAGGTGCAAAACAATCATTAAATCAACAAGCATGTTACATTATATGGAACGTTACAATAGCAAACCCTATATGTGAGTTATTTCGCCCTACTAAGCCTATTGCACAGACGTGTAATTTTTTCTTGTCATTCCAAATTTAATCACATTGTTGCTCTGATTAATTAAGTAGAAGTACAGTTATTTGTGTAAAAAAAGACTGGTAAAGCAGAAGTACTGATTCAACTTAATTACTCAAGGAAAAGGAAAAAACTACAGGCTCTGAAATGTACTCAAGTATAAAAGTAAAAGGTGTTCTGTGCAAGGTGAATAGAAACTCATGTCATATTAATATAATTCAAATACTATTCAACTTAAAAGATCCCTTCAAAACATATTTTAAGATGCATAAAGACTATACTTTAATCTTCTAGTCTGAATCACTATGACCCACTAGCTCAGAGAGCTCAGATTGCTGCCTAGCAGTTTGGCGCTTGTGGGTTTGAGCCTCAGTGACCTTTGAGGTTGTGGGTTCGATCCTCAGTCAGTTTTGAATGTCGACAGCCAGAGGAAAGAGTCATTTAAAGCCCTGAGAAAACCTCATTCAATCAGTCTGACTTGGTGGCACAGAGAGTAGGCTTGCTGCCTGGCAATATTGAGACCTCAGCCACTTTTGTGATCGTGGGTTCAAGCCTCAGTCAGTTTTGAATGGTGACAGGCAGAGGGAAGAGACAAGAGTGCCCGGAGAAGAGCTGTGAGTGTGAAGGGCAGCTGGTGGTGTGAAGGAATAATACACACAGTGACACTGGGGCCAGAGGTTGTGGGTTCTAATCCCGTTCCGCTGGCACTGTGTCGCTCTGTGTATCTGCCTGTAGGAGGCGCTACGCTGGTGATGTTAAAGACAGGGCAGTGCTATAATGTCTCCTCCATCAGGAATCGAACCAACAGTCTACTTGTCAGACAGAGACACAGCCGCTCAGCCGACTGAGCTATGAGCTGTTGGGAGTTAAGCTTCTGATTTCTACACACTGTATTCACACTGACAATAACACAGCATAAAGAGTGAGACAGGTGAGATTTGTACCAGTGAGTTGAGCTAGAGTCAGGGACTGACTAGTCTCCTTCATCAGCTTATTTCTATCAGTGTTCAAACTACTGGTGATGATAAAGAAGGATCACTGCTGCAGCTTATAATGTGAGTACTTTTTAAGAAATTGCCTGAGGCTGGGATTGAACCAACAACCTTTGCATATCACACAACATTCACATGTTTATCTGAGTGAGCTACAATCCACTTTCACTCAAGCTCTCTCAACCTCATCCTGATTTTATTTAGTCAAGTTTTCGTCAACTAAGTGTCTAAGTATTTTCATCTCATTTTAGTCAAAGAAAACCGTAACTATTCATTATAATTTCCAAACTTATTGTAAAGATATATTAATTTGTTATTCTGGAATTGTTTTAAGGTTTGAATGTGCAATACAGACACAGATGTTTTAACGTCTTCTTCTCTTCTGATTGGATCTCTTCCCAATTCGTCCCTCCCTAACATTTTTAGTCTAGTTTTCACCAGTGAAAATAGGTAGTCAACTAACATTTTTCCTCATAGTTTTCGTCTATGAAATCAACACTGCTATGGATGCATGTCTCCACCTAGTGGTGCACTCCTCTTCCAAACTCACACACTTTTCCACAACTACACCATGTATCTGAAACAATGTTTACTTACTGTCAATCTCATCAAAGTTTCTGAAGACCATCTCCACGTGATCCCACTCCATAAAGCTGCATTTCCCAATGAAGGGCTGGGCAAACGCCACATACTGATACATATTTCAATTGAAATACATGTTACTCTTGTGCTAGAATGAGTAAATGGGCATTGACAGTTTATATATAACCCTTGATCAATTCTCATTAATCTTTTATCTTTTCTTTTTTCTAGTCCTTAGGCTACATACGTGCACTGCCAAGAGTAGCGGCAGCATTATAAACCAGAGACCATATATCAAAAACATAAACACAGTGGCGTCTTTCATGCATGCTAGCAAGCGAAACTGTCTGTCTGACCACAGACTGTAGAGACGCAGGATAGCCAAGCGAACGTGATTGGATGAACGTTTGATGGTAGGCCAATCACAGGCAGAGAGGGTGCCTCCAGCCTTCGCCATCATCCGTAAAAAAAATATCGCGTACCGTAGGGGGTCTCGTGTTGTCCATTATTTTGAGCAGATTGTGCAACATCCTTCTCTCCACAACCACCTCCAGGGGCTCCAGAGTAGTGCCCTACTCTGTCCTATAGCCTCTTCCTCTGGCAAATCAAAGAATTAAGTTTCTAGCCAAAAAAGCGACCTTTCTGGACAGCTCAATTCTTGACACAAGCTCTAGTTCTAGTCATTTCGATTATGCTGTCATCTCCTGGTAAACTGGATAATCTCAGCACCTCAAAAACAAACTGCAAAGGCACAAAATAAATGTACCTCCACATAGATCATAAATATTCGATTCAAAAGCTTTATGGGTAAAAACACATTCTTCTAGTGCCACAGTAGAGTGGAATAATCTGCCCACAAATCTGAAATCCGAGTAAAACCCAGTCTGGAAATGTTTCATACCAACACGGAACATTAGACGCTTTTGATGGATTTTCAAGGCGAGTACTACGGAAAAGGACTGCGAAACAACAAAGATCACAAAAGACAAGCTGTTTTAATTCACATTTGTCTTTTTTATAATACATATTTGAGTAAAATCTACTTCAATACACTGATAGTACAAGGGGGGAAAAGCATATACTTCAAATATGGAGCACACCATCTAGTTTACCTTGACGTAGACGTCCCCTTCACTCCCTTTTCATGAGCAGTAAAAAAAAAAAGAGGAAAAAAGGAAGTAAAGTGTTTGGAGAAACCGACAGTGCCGTGGAATAACAGTAGCCTGGTAAAAACCATCCTGATCAGGTGACGTCACATCCCGTTTGGCTCTGTCTGAAATCACTGTGAGCGGGACTACTTGCCTTGACTGACAACTCCTTCAGCCAATCAGCGTCACCAAATCACTCAAAACGGTAAAAACTTTTTTCTTCAGAGAAACTCGGCTGGTGCATACTCTTGTTCTTGTTTATTTGTTGTTATTGAGTCTATTTCTGCAATAACTGCAGTGGTTTACTAACATTAATGTTACCGCTCGCTAATTCAGGAGCCACCATACTGTTTTTCCGGCCTTGATTGGCCCGTGCACTTTGTAATTTCTGTAAATCTGTGGGGGCGGGCTGGAGGCCAGACAGATCTGCAGAACCAAACAGAATGTGAGGTCACCTGATCAGGATGGTTTATCAGGCTAGAATGACAGAGCGTCAGACAAAGCATAAAGACAGGAAACTATGTCTGTACTGATACATACCTGCCGAGTATCAAAAAACATTTCATTTTTCTTTACAACAAAGTCTTGTCAGGCTTTTTTTTTTCTCCTTTATATTTTGTTTGATTAGAAAAAAAAGTATTTTGTTTATTTTACAATCTAAGGCTGCCCATCTTCTGGGTAGTATGAGCTCTGAAGGATGTGTGTTCGGGTCCCTTTTAGAGTTTTTGGGCTTCCGCCCCAAAAAGCAGTTCCGTTATGAGAGCTGGCTTCTCATTGGAGAATAATTTCAGGTCAAAGGTCAGTGGGGTCGGGCCTCAGACAATCAGAGGGCAGCTGAGCTCTGTGGAAGTCCTCCATTTTGTCAGCAGTCCAGAGTCACTTCCTGTACCTCAGCCAGGGGGCAGAGCCTCAGCCTGGGGGTGGAGCTCTCAGGATGCCGGGGTGTCTGCTGATGGGGGGCTGGGCTGGAGGTCCTCTGTGGAGGGGGGCAGAGCCTCTGATTGTGCTGCTTGGGAGGAGGGGGAAAGCTGGAATTGGTCTGGGGGCTGGGCGGGTGTAGTGGGCGGGGCCTGGAGCTGGGCAGGTGTTGTGGGCGGGGCTGGGTGAAGCTGGCCGAGGACAGAGAGCTGTGGCAGCACGTGGGCCATGGTCGCCGGTTTGGCCAGGATGAGCTGCGGCACGGGCCGGCCCGTGGTCAGCTGGAGCGTGGGGGCACCGGGCGGTTTGGCCTGGATGAACTGAGCTAGCTGGCCAGATGCGTTCGCCTGGATGAGCTGGGCTAGCTGGCCAGACGCATTGCCCTGCATTAGCGAGGCTAGCTGGTTAGCTGGTATGGTGATTATGGTGATCTTCTCGCCTGCCTTGGAGCCGCCTGGCAGCATGGTGGGCAGGGCCTGGATCACCAGTTTGGGCGGGGCGCTGCCGCCGACCGTCACCGGGACTCCGGAGGTGGTGAGGATGGAGGAGTTTAGTGTCACCTGACCCAGAGAGTTGGTCATAACCATAGGCATGGCTCGGATGGTCCTGCAGGCCAAATACACGAAGTTAGAAAAATTACTAAAGAAGTTCTTTCCTGCCTCATACAGAGGAGTGTAACAGGAAGGGTACAGAGGAGTGTAACAAGGGTACAGAAGCATGCAACAGGAAGGGTACAGAGGAGTGTAACCGGAAGGGTAGAGAGGTGTGCAACAGAAAGGGTACAGGAGTGTAACAGGAAGGGTACTAAATTGTAGAAGAAATTACACCGCTCCTTACATATTACTTTAATTTGCGACAGGGGAGTTTATTTTCCTTGAAATGTTCCTACAGTATGCTGTAAGTCAGTGGTTCCTAAATGGTGTGCTGCCGTGGCACACTTGTGTGCGATGAGACAAGCCCAGGTGTGCCATGGGATTTTGTGACAAACGGGGGTTAAATTGAGCTGCCTGGTGCCATCAACCGAAAGGGGACTCAGACAGCTATATATTTATTATGAAACATAAAATGATGTCACTATTCTAACTGATTAAACCTCGAAATTACGTGCAAAAGGGCCCAAAACACTATTAAAAGAAATATTTTTCAATCAATGACACCCCTGTACTCTACAGATGAATGGACTATTCCTATTATTATTATCATCATCATTAATAAATAATAATAATGTAGCTGTTTTAATTAGATTTGCTGTCATTTGATGGGAGAAATGTGTTTACGAAAGATGATGGTGACTGAGGAAACTTAACATTAGGCCAGACAGGGTTCTTGCACCATTTTTAAAGATGCAATATGTAAATTTAAGTAAGATTATTACATTAAATTACCTAAGAATGAGTAGACATATGTCATGCACTTTTTCTGTTGTCTACTTACATTATCTAAAATGTTTTCAACAATGTTCCAACCCAGAGAAATCCTCAATTCTATTCAAAGACACGTTTGGAGCGTTTCACATGATCGCATGTAGATGACGTCATCGCCTCTTTCCAGCAAACGCTGATAAAAGGAATAATTTGTTTTCTTTTTGTGCTGAGTTTGCATGTTCGTTTCCTCCAGATAGGAACCCCCCACTAAAAATATATAATAATAATAATAAAAAAGAAAAAGAAATCGGCCTTGTGATCGCAGGCAGCGGCCGATGCCGATCGGCCTGATAAATCGGCCGGCCAATTACCGTAAATTCCGGACTATAAGCCGCACCGGTGTATAAGCCGCACCTTCAAAGTTGACTATTTTTTTCTTATATAAGCCGCACCGGACTATAAGCCGCGGGTATTTTAATGGTATTTTTTTTTTTTTTTTTTTGTGTTTTAATGTTTAATTACCATATGTAAGGGTTCATGCACAGAGGGGATTGTAGAGGAAGCTCCCATTTATTAACATTTCAACAAAACAACATAACACAACACCACCTGTGTTGTTTTTTACAGTGCACACAGTGTCATACAGTGTCATACAGTGTGGTGAAAAGAGGGCAAGAGAGGAAATTAAAACTTATTATAGTTATATAGGATTTATAGTTAGAAAGAGTGCTAAAAAAGAGAGTTGTTTTTCTTTTCTTTTTTTTGGGGGGGAAAAAATCCATAGACAAGCCGCACCGTTATATAAGCCGCAGGGGCCAAAAAAGGCCAAAAAACGGGAAAAAAGGTGCGGCTTATAGTCCGGAATTTACGGTAATCGGTCGGCCCCTAGTAATGAGTGTTGCGTCCGTCTCACACACTTTCTAATGACACTGCCGATATGTTTCAGCTGTGTTTACATGTGATCAACTCCGCTGAAAATGGCTCACATGTTTTGCGTCATCAATCAGTTGCAACCCGCAAATAAAAGCATAAATCGGAATTCTCCGATCTCATATCTAGGCTGAAAGTCAGCCGATTCCGATCACTGGGTGCATCTCTACTATTGTGGCTATGTGTCTTCCCCAGAAAATGTCTCAAATCCCTGAAGATGTCAGTTGAACTGGTGTTGGAGGCGTTACTGACCTGGTGTTGGAGGCATTGGTGGGGATGACGGTGACGTAGGTCTGTTGAGGCTGGCTGCCTGCGGGGGGCTCAGACGCCCCTTGCTGGGCGGCCGTCACCCCGTCCTCCTCAACCTCCTCGCCCTCCTCGCCGTCATCGATCACGCGGATGTTCTTAGGCATGTCTTTGAACTGGTAGGCCAGCCGCTGGCCTTCCACCTTGGCCAGGATGCCACGCTGGTAGTAATACCTGCACACACAGACACACATATTGCCCTGGTTGACGAGTCCAAAAGTGAGCATGCATATCAGCTTAGTTTGGTACGAGCATTCAAACAATCATATGATGGTGAAATGTGATTTTTGTTTCGCTCGTAATTTTCCTCTAATTAAAGAGCTGAAGGTCCCAGACCGGTGCTGCCATCAGGACCACATCGTCTGCAAAAAGTAGCGATGCAATCCTCAGCCCACCAAACTGCAACTCCTCCACCCCACGACTACGCCTCAAAATCCTGTCCATGAATATCACAAACAGGATAGGTGAAGAGGCGCAGCCCTGGCGGAGGCCAACCACCACCGGGAATGAGTCCGACTTGCTGCCGAGAACCCAGACACAGCTCTCGCTTTGGGAGTACAGAGATTGGATGGCCCTGAGTAGTGACCCCTTACCCCATACTCGCACAGCACCTCCCACAGTATCTCCTGGGGAAGCCGGTCATAAGCCTTCTCCAAATACACAAAACACATGTAGACCAGATGGGCATACTCCCAGGCCTCCTCCAGGATCCTTGCGAGAGTGAAGAGCTGGTCTGTTTTTCCACAAACAGGACGGAATCCGCATTGTTCCTCTTCAATCATCCATGTGTCATCCATGACAGCCCCTCAACACCCAGAGCCTTCAGCATTTCTGTTGTACGCTATAGACCAAATCAGCGGGATGTTTACATTTACTTCCGGGTACCCCTGAGGTCCACACATTATAATGGCGGTGGACGGCACAAACTGACGTGTTGAAGACAAAAACAGACAAAGAAGACAAAAATGGTTCGTCCGTGTTGTGTTGTTGTTTAATATCATTCATAACAACACTTTCACTAACGTTAGTGGAGACCAGACTAGCTAATTTACCTGTTGGACCAGACCAGAGTAGACTTGACGCTAAATTAAATTAACGTGGCGTCAGTAGCTCTGTTTGTAACGTTAACGTAACCTCGCGTCACCAGGCTCTTCCACGTTAACGAGTCTGCAAAACAGCGAGTTTGACAGACAAACAAACGTTATTAGCTAGCTAACACTACATAAAACAAACACAGAAGAAAGGCTAGATACGTCGGACAAGCATGTTTACCAACCGTTTAACCATTTAAATTGAAAGGAGTCGGCCGAAAACAACGAGAGGGTTTGACAGCATTTATTTGACAACACGCACATTTAAACCTGCCGCCTTCCCCAAGTGGTACCCGGAAGTAAATTTGTTTACATGGTGACGTCACGGTGATTTGGTCTATTCACCTTATGTCGCCTCGCCCACTTTTTCCCTCCGTGTCAGATGCAATTGTATTTGTTCTTCGGGTTCAGCGTTAGCTGGCCGGTTGCATGCATGTAAACATCGATAAACTATATTACCATAAAGTATGAATGAAGTTTGGCAACATTCAGCAGCTACACTGCAGCGAGTGTGGCCAACTTCAGTTACATGCTCATAGCGTTACTGCTTCAAGGAGCTGATGGCTATACCCGGTCGGCATAATGTTAGTTACAAAAGCACACAGAGTGTTTTCTCACTGACAGTAGGGGTTGACAGTAGGGCTGCACAATTAATCGTATTTTCATCGTCATCGCAATATGAACATGCGCAATAAACACATCGCAAAGACTGCCTGAAACGCAATAATAACAAAAGTGGTTTTATTTACATGCGTCATGCATTCCCACTCAGCATCTGATCATTTTATCTCGTGTTGTAAATCCAGCGTACACCTTTCCCTTGCAACAGTGTGCCCCGCCCCTCTGCCGAAGCCCAAACACTGTGTGTACAGTAGTTTCAGCTAGAGTCAGTGTGTATTTCATTTCTTTATTCAGTGGGCATAACCCTAACCCTTAAACTTCAACCAATTAATACTATCAGTTAATCAGTTAAAAAAAGTTCACTTTACCCCAAGTAATTAAAAAACACTTGCTGCATGGTAAAAATGGTAAAAGAAAAATAGCTATACAATCGATCTCTTAAATAACTCTTGCAGGCGACCTGCTGTGTATTGTGTAGGCCAGCGGTTCCCAAAGTTTTCCGCCCAAGTAGCACTACGTACCAAACCAAATTTCCCACTTCCACTGCGTATACCAAGCCCCCCCTTCCCTAAAATTAACTTTGCTGATTTAACCATGCAATAGCAGCAGAAAGACTACATGACAATATAAGGCTACTAGCTGGTTCAAAACGGACACACACCTGCCAGCATTAGGCTGTGAAAAAGAGGACCCCGTTGAAAAAAAAAATCCCTCTCCCCTTCTCAGGCAGGTGTAGCCTACATTAGTGTGATAATGATTGTGGTTGATAGTAAAACCTTACATTTTCTTCACTGGCAATCGTCAATTTATGCTGCTCAACGCTCAACATGCGGTGCGGTGGAAGATTTAAGAGGATGACATTTGAATGTGAAGATAGCCTACACAACACAAACACAGCACCGTCCTCGCCTGCATGAGTCATTTAAGAACTACCTAGATTGTATAGCTTATTTTTCGTGCAACACTTTTTTTTTTTAACTTGGGGTCAATTTATGTTTTTGTTATGTTTTCTTTTAAAATTATAAGATTGTCAGCTACTGCTCCTCATGGCAGAGAAACCTAATGTTCAGAGTAAAATATTTCGTAAATTCAATTTTTGAGTCTATAGCTGTGTTTCCATTACCCTCAGAAATGCGCAGAATCTAAATATCGCAATAAAAATCGGGTAATGGAAACACGTAAATTTCGAAAAACCTCCCAAATATCGCAAAAAGTTGTTGCGCTCTCATGAGGTGGTTTTTCAGACGTGTCGATATAGCAGTTTATCGCAAAAGTGTAATGGAAACACATTTTCCGCATTTGCACGTCACGTGACGCAGTTCTTCTCCTTTGGAAAATGAGAAGTGAGGGAGAAAGGGTTCGATAAGTCGTGGCAAAACCTCCGCAGCAAGTGGAAAACTTTGAAGCAACGCTACCTAGCAGAAAGACGAGTGTTGTGCAAAAGCAGAGCCGGGGGAGAAGAACAGAGAATTTTTAATGGCAGAAATTGGTTAGAATTAAGTAGAGAATCCATGGTGACAGGCTGTGTGTGTGTGTGCGCATTTGGCACAGCGGCGAGATGAGGGGATGAAAGGCACTGCTGACTTAAGTGATTCAGGTGCAATGTTATAATACACAACATTCTGATTATTGGACCAAATCAGCCTTTTTTTCCATCCATCTCTAAATCGGACCAGTTTTATTTCCTTTTTTCCTCTGTCTGTCGCGCTCACTGCATTCACCGCAGCCAGCAACATGTTGCCACTCATTTTCTTTTGAATTGATAATCAGGCTTGTTTATATGCGTTGTAACTTCATGTTGTGATTTGCATTGACCATTGGTTGGATTTGAGCATGCAGGGGACGGGATATCGGGCAGATCCCCGTGCGTAATCACTGTGGCAGCTGCTGGTAACGGGGAATTGCGTTCAGGTGTGCGCGCCGTCACTGACTTCAAACTCAACTTCAATGGAAACGCCTGCAAGTCGCAATTGTACTTTTTCGAAATTGTAGAAATATCGCAATTATTTTGCGAAAAACTGTAATGGAAACACAACTACTGTGAATCTTTACATCAAAGCAAAACTAGGGTATGCAAATTAACAACTATTTATCAGCATGCAAGGTCATTGATTAATACCATGCTGTACAACAACAACAACAAAAAAGAGTGTGACCAAAATCTGTGCTGGTGCAACCAACTGAGAAAGACGGTCGCAAAAGTGCTACCAGTGGAAAAGTTCGTTTGGAGCCCTGATAATATAATATAATATAATATAATATAATATAATATAATATAATATAATATAATATACAGTGGGTTCGGAAAGTATTCAGACCCCCTTAAATTTTTCACTCTGTCATATTGCAGCCATTTGCTAAAAGCAATTAATTTCATTTTTTTCCTCGTTCATGCACACACAGCACCCAATATTGTCAGAAAAACACAGACTTGTAGACATTTTTGCAGATTTATTACAAAAAAAACACTGAAATATCACATGGGCATAAGTATTCAGACCCTTTGCTCAGTATTGAGTAGAAGCACCTTTTTGAGCCAATACAGCCATGAGTCTTCTTGGGAATGATCCAACAAGTCTTTCACAAATGGATTTGGGGATCTTTTGCCAATCCTCCTTGCAGATCCTCTCCAGTTCTGTCAGGTTGGATGGTGAACGTTGGTGGACAGCCATCTTCAGGTCTCTCCAGAGATGCTCAATTGGATTTAAGTCAGGACTCTGGCTCGGCCATTCAAGAACATTCACAGAGTTGTTCTGAAACCACTCCTTCGTTATTTTAGCTGTGTGCTTGGGATCATTGTCTTGTTGGAAGGTGAACCTTCGGCCCATTCTGAGGTCGTGAACACTCTGGAAAAGGTTTTTGTCCAGGATATCAATGTACTTGGCTGCATTCATCTTTCCTTCAATTGCAACCAGTCGTCCTGTCCCTGCAGCTGAAAAACACCCCCACAGCATGATGCTGCCACCACCATGCTTCACTGTAGGAATGGTATTAGGCAGATGATGAGCAGTGCCAGGTGTTCTCCACAAATACCGCTTAGAATTAAGACCAAAAAGTTCGATTTTGGTCTCATCAGACCAGAGAATTTTATTTCTCAGAGTCTGGGAGTCCTTCAGGTGTTTTTTGGCAAACCCGATACGGGCTTTCATGTGTTCTGCACTGAGGAGAGGCTTCCGTCGGGCCACTCTGCCATAAAGCCCCGACTGGTGGAGGGCTGCAGTGATGGTTGTCTTTCTAGAACTTTGTCCCATCTCCCTGCTGCATCTCTGGAGCTCAGCCAGAGTGATCTTTGGGTTCTTCTTTACCTCTCTCACCAAGGCTCTTCTCCCCCAGATGCTCAGTTTGGCCGGACGGCCAGTTCGAGGAAGAGTCCTGGTCGTCCCAAACTTCTTCCATTTAAGGCTTATGGAGGCCACTGTGCTCTTTGGAACCTTAAGTGCAACAGAATTTTTTTTGTAGCCTTGGCCAGATCTGTGCCTTGCCACAATTCTGTCTCTCAGCTCTTCAGTCAGTTCCTTCGACCTCATGATTCTCATTTGCTCTGACTTTACACTGTGAGCTGTAAGGTCTTATATTGACAGGTGTGTGCTTTTCCCAATCAAGTCCAATCTATATAATTAAGCACAATGAAGGTGTAGGCCCATCTCAAGGATGATCAGAAGAATTGGACAGCACCTGAGTTAAATATACAAGTGTCACAGCAAAGGGTCTGAATACTTATGGCCATGTGATATTTCAGTGTTTTTTTGTAATAAATCTGCAAAAATGTCTACAAGTCTGTGTTTTTCTGACAATATTGGGTGCTGTGTGTGCATGAACGAGGAAAAAAATGAAATGGATTGCTTTTAGCAAATGGCTGCAATATGACAAAGAGTGAAAAATTTAAGGGGGTCTGAATACTTTCCGAACCCACTGTAATATAATATAATATAATATAATATAATATAATATAGACAGGCTGACCTGAGTGCCCGGCCCATGGTCTCGTAGTTCATGTCGGGCTTGTTCTTGTGTTTGCCCCACAGCTTTGACACGGCCTTGGAGTCCACGAGCTTGAAGATCCCCTTCTCCCTCTGCATCCACTTGATATACCTGGGACAGGTGTTCTTATCCTGCAGCAGCTCCAACAGGAACTCCCACAGGTAGGTGGTGTTACCTGGAGGAGACACACGCCCATCAACACAACACAAGGCATCGAGAACCAGTTCCAAAATTATGATTCCAAAGGAACCGAAACTCCAAATGAATTGATCAGGAATCTGCTTATAGATCCCTAAAAACAAATGCATGCAGAACAAACTTGAAATCCAAGTTCCCACCTGAACATATGAAGTGGCGGACATGGACCACTACATAGTGTTAATTTAAAATTGTATAAAAAAAATTATAAACTGTTGATGTTTTCAAAAGTTCATAATAAACAACAAGAAATGTTATGACTATGACTTGTGTAATGTTTCTTTTTCTTTCTGTGAAATAAGCATGTGACCTGCTTTGACCCCGCCCCTCAGAGAATCGGAATAGAGCTCCATAGACATTTAGACAAATCCTTATACAGTATAACTAGTTTTAATGCTGGATCCAAGCCAACCCGTGACCTACTGAATCGTGAGTGACCATAAAACATTCGGTTTAAGCAACCCCCCCCCCCCCTCCCGTTTTTTGGGGGTCTTTCTGTTCTCGCTTAAACCGAATGTTTTATGGTCACTCACCATTCTCTGGAAGACTGGTTGGCTTGGTTCCAGCCTTAAAACTTGTTATATACAGATTTATCGAAATGTCTATGGAGAAAATTAATGCAGAACTTATTTCTGGGGGAAATGACATCACGAAAAGTCATGTGACTGTTGAGCTCTATTGAGAATTGTTAAGAAGCAGAATGGATAAGGAGAATGGTTACAAACCAAATGTTACCCAACCCAAGCCTACCAGCAGGGGCAGAGTTTCAACACACCTTTGCCTTCTCTTGCTCTCTTCTTTATCCCCAGATCAAAGGAGCCGTTGGATGCAGGCTGGTGTGTCTTGGGTTTACGTCCACCTGGACAAACACAAACACACGCACACACAGTACAACTAGTAAACTATAGGGCAAAATCCTTTAATCTATTGTTACGCTCCTATTAGTGGCTAAGGGGATATGGATGGGGTAGGCTACTGAGACCGAGGAAGAGCAAAAGAAGGGGAGGCCCTGTAGGACAACAGCCCGTCTGAATGGACTGAACAGGAGGAACAGGCCAGGCCAACACTGACCTCCTCTCTTCTTCTTGGCGGCAGGTTCACATTCAGGAATGGGGAAGGAGTCTTCTTCCTCTATGGGTCCACAGTCTGTAGAGACCTCCACCACCGTCTCCATCATCACATCCTCCACTGGAGTCAAACACACATCACATGACAACATCACATGTAAAGATGGGTATCGTTAAGGAATTAACGATACTACTACTACTCTTATCGATACTGCTTATCGATCCGGTACTTTAACGGTACTCTTATCGGTTCTTTTTTGATATTTTTAAGAGAGAAAAACTAAACAAGTGGGACTGGGTTAGGTTCATTGTAGCTGCAGCTTTAACAAAAAAAGAGCAAAATCTCTGGGTGTTTTTATTATTCATTAAAATATCCAGCATTATATAAGAATTTCAATCTCCTCCTACCACTGCCAATACCAACATTCAGTTAGAAAAAGCATATAAACAGTGGTGTAGTAGTAAATACAGAGGTGGGTAAACTATCCAAAGTGAGTAGCTTACCTATACCTTGTTTCCCCTCATTAATTGATACAGTTGAATTGAAAATAGGTGAGTAAACTCTCTGCCTCATTTCAAAGAGGTGGGTAATCGGCATTATATATCTATAATACCGATTACTTTTGTTTTTGTATTCGATAAAACTAGGCATCGATTCGCCCGCCCTGCAGCTCGCCGAGCTGGCCCTGCAGCTCGCATACGCAACTCGGCTGCTGCGTGGCCTCGCCTGCCGTATTGGTGCACGGGCAATGTCTCCCTCTCCCTCCCTCAGTCTCTCTCCTCCGCTCTCTCTCCCCATCCTCTCAGTATCTCTCGTGTGTGTGTGTCACTGATAATAACATCATCAGTGATATCACAATGATATGTATGACATCACTGAACTATAGCCTCAGCCTTAGGGCAATTAATCCGCCCTAATTAAAAAATCTGGCTCAGTCAGGAGCCACATTACCAAATCTATAGCGATAGATAGATAGATAGATAGATAGATAGATAGATAGATAGATAGATAGATTAGAACGATTTAAATATAATAATCAATGAGACGGTATTTGGGGCGGAAAAATCGATTATCAACCATTATAGATTCATGCACATTGAAAATCGAATATAAAATACATCTTCTTATTAGAATTTGAGAAGTGTCCGTGTGAATATTTACATAAATAGCATTTTTGTCTTTTAGTGTGTAATGTATGGTGTAATGCTTAGACACTGGGCTGCATTTTTCTCTTGCTAGCACGAGCTTGCTGCCTTCTTACGTGACCACTCCTTCTGTTGCATCATGTGCCAGCTGAGTGAGGTACACCCTTTGCTGGACTGGTATAAAAGTTAACACACCGTGAGCTCTAGAGATTGAAGTGAGACAAAGTAACAATGTTGTCGAATGTCGGTCAAAACGGGTTCATTAATTTCAATCGGTTACATTCTTGACGGTGGTTAATCGACTAATGGTTAATCGTTAACATCACTACTTTTAACATTATAATTAAATTGTGCTCAGTTTTGGCCGTTTTCTGAGTGTTTTCGTATTAGTCTAAATTAAAAAAAAAAGACTAGTCTTCATGGAAATTAGTCGCCAGGAACATCCCTAGTATGCAAAAACTACAGGTTAAGAACTTCTTTTCAAAATACAAAAATGTGAAATCTTTATCATATCGGTTATCGGCCATGAGAAGCAGATATTTATCGGTTATCGTATTGGATGAAAAAATCCATATCGTGCATGCCTATGTGAGACTACAGGGAGGATGACGTCATGACGGCATGTTTATTTAGCTGTGTTGCGTGTTTGTTTACCTGTGTTGCGTTCGTTGTGAAGGCTGCCGGGCGACTCCATGTGGAGCAGTGCTTCGGCCGCCTCGAAGGTCTTGTCAAAACACACCATGTCATGTGACATCTCCACTGTCAGAGAGGAGAGAACAAGCTGTCACCAGCAAGAAACATGCTTCAATGTGAGCCTCTAGTTGGAACGTTGTCGGTGGTAATATAGCTAGACATGCATACTCCAATGTCAGCTCAGCCAGGGGAGTCCCCAGCAAAATGAGTGTGATTTCACTATGATTCCACAATGACTAGAAGTTAGCCCAAGGCGAGAATGTAGTGCATATACTCATAGCTTTCACTCTCTCCTGTTATCTCCCATCTACATCATAGTATACTTGGCCATAGCTTTCACTCTCTCCTGTTATCTCCCCATCCACATTTCTCAATTAAAATTCTAGATTTTGTATGGTGTTCTGGTATGATTTAGGCAGATAGACATTTTGGCCCTGCTAACTAGGTCATATAACTGTATAGATGAAGATTGTTCTTCACAGAGCCCGTTTAGACCACTAACTCGACCCAACTCGGCCCAGCTCCGATCTCAGTAAAGTACAGGTCTGAATGCACCCAATGCGCATTGAAATCCAACCACCTCAGGCCACCTTCAACTGTCAGAAATCCACAACCAATAGAACGCCATGATAGTGTCACATGATCCCTGGGTCCCAGGGATGATTTCCCCCCCACCCGTCTGCATCTGTTTAACAAAAATGATTTGTATCTGTATCTGTACTCAGAGGGGGCGTGGCTTAAATAAAGGTGGGTGGGGTTTAGACTGAAAGTGGGTGGGGCTTACATTTGTTTGTAGTTGTTGTTGTTGGCAATTCAGCGTGCCGAGATGCCATCAAAACATTCAAAGTATGGCTAAGGTATCCAATGAAGTACACTATTTGTATGGGTATCACTTAAAAGTTGAAGGGTAATGGTATTGTCATGTTTAACTATACCAGCCTTAATCACCAGTAGAGATATTGACACGTGTATCATTCACCCGAGTACTCGGCTCGTCCCTACTACCGCAGTGATACTGTGATGCGGTCACAGGTGTGTGTTTAAAGATTATTTTACAACGGCTTTGAGTGCGGCTCAGCCAATCACAATCAAGGACCAGAACTATCCCATTTAATAAAATTTAATATTTGTCAGTATTTTGTCATATCATCAAGAATATGGTTATGGCAGAAATACCCTGCTGATATTATTTGAGGGCTACATCGCCCAGCTCGACTCACCTGTCTCCACCACCTCTGTGACCACCTCCTCCTCGGCCACGTCCTGCAGCAGGTAGGTGTCGTCATCGTAGACCAGCACCTGGGCGGCGTAACACTGCTCCCCCTCCTGGGCCTGGGCAGCGTAGCACTGCTCCACCTGGTAGGAGGCAAAGTCATGGAGAGTGAGACAGGTGAAAGATACCAGGGTAGACACAACCTAACGCACAACCTAAAGTCCTCCTGTTTTGGGATGAAAAAAGTGACCGTCACACCTAAAGGTGACTAGTTTGACCCCTGACCTGAGCACAGATGGGCACCTCCTCCACGATCACCGCTGGGCACTCCTCCTCCACAAGCTCCTCCTCCACACCCTGCTCCTCCTCCTGCAGCTCTACGCCCTCCTGCACCTGAAGGAATGATTTTTATTTGACAGGTGTTAAAATACATAATGATCAGAAGGCAGCCCTCATGTTTACAAATGGCTCATGAGTGAGTATCACTGACCTCCTCCTCCACGCCTTCCTGCATCTCCTCCATGATGACCGCCTCCTGCACCACCTCCTCCTCCTCCACCTGTTCACTCTGCACAGAAACAACAGGCAGGAAATACAGTTTACAATGTGGAGATTTTTTTTTCTGTCCCTGCGTTGTGGGGTGGGAGTCATGCTGGAAGACCTGGCTGTGTGGGTTATGGATGGGAATTTCATGCATTTTCCTTAACCGTTAGTCGCGCAACTGATCAATTAATCATTAACGTTGTTTCTCTCCCCAACCAGTAATTATAATATCACAAGCGAGGGGAAATGTCTGAGCATGACAGGTGATTATGAATATATGTACTGATTATGGTGTAAAATGTGATGTGAAATATAATGCTAAAAAGAGTGTCATCATGATCTGTAGAACAAAAGAGGACAAGGACCTTTCTTTTCCTTCTTTCTATCTGTCAGGTCAGGTTCTGACAGTGTGTGATAAAACAAAGTACCGGTATTTGGGTCACATCATTACTGACCAACTGAGTGATGATGATGACCTATACAGGCAGAGGCGTATGCTGTATGCTCAAGCCAACATGTTGAGGAAGAAGTTCTACTTTTGTTCTAATGATGTCAAGATAAACTTGTTCAGAGCTTACTGCACTCCTCTGTATACTGCCCCCTTGTGGGTAAAATATAAGCAGACAAGCATTAAAAAGCTGCAGGTTGCTTATAATGATTGTATGAGAGTTCTACTTAGAAAACCCAGATGGTCGAGTGCCAGTCAATTGTTTTGTGAAGTAGGAGTGTGCACTTTTCATGCTCTTCTGAGAAATCTGACGTTTAAGTTTATTTGTCGTTTGAATGTATCTCATAATTTGATTATCATGCTGCTGACTCAACCCAGTTTCAGTAGTGTGAAATACCAATCGTACATTTGGAAACACTGGTATAGTGCCTTACTGTAGTGTTCTGATTGTTTTATTTTTTGTGTTTTAAATGTAGTGTTTGTTTTTTTTCTTGCTTGTGTGTCTTCTTATTGGACCTATGTGTCTGTCAATAAAGAGTTGAATGAATGAATATGTTACGCAAGTCCGAGTGCTTTCAAAATGAGTTAAGGCGATTTTCTCGTTTAACGTTATGTTACTAGCCTATTGAATCACAAACGTGTACGGTTACATAACGGTTGTTTTGTCAATCAAATGTATTATGAACCTTGGCATACTGTACCTCGTTGCATTAGTAAAACGTAGGGCCATGCTAGCCTAGGTAAACCCAGCACATAGTGACTGAGAACAGGTCTGAGAGCAGGTCACGTGGGGGATGGGTTTACCCAGGCTAGGGCCATGCCATCCTCCAGTCGACATAACACAAGCATGCCAAGGAGGGAAGGGGCGAGCTGGGCTGATACTTTGCTGCCGCTTGTATCAGCCCAGCGTCTTTGAGCATTAGGAAAAGCGCTATATAAATCCAATGTATTATTGATGACTAAAAGCAGCAAAATCCACTTAACGTTAGCTGATAGCCAGGTACAGTAGCGAACGTTAGCTTGTCAGTTTATCTGACTGAGAGAAAGGTTTTACGGGTGGCCAGCTAGTTTGATTAGATAGATGAGAGCAGATGATCACCCTCATGACGCGGAGTGGAGTAGATCGGAGTGGAGATGAATAGCAAAATGCCGCTTTTCACCTGAAGTCCGCTCCGGGTCTTGTGTGAGACAAATGGTGAGTAGAGATGGAACGATATGAAAATTTCATATCACGATTATAGTGACCAAAATTATCACGTTATCAGTATTATCATGGTTTGTTAAAATGTGCTGAAAATGTTCAAAAAGTACTAAATACACTCACAGAAATCATTACCAAGTTTTATATTGAAAACTCAGACCCAAAAAGGATTGATACACTCACTGAAATAATTTCTCCAAGGCTACGCGTTTGCATCTGGTAGACGGTTGCCAAGTTTGGTTGATGGACAGTACAGTATTTTACCATGTTTTTCAAAGCACTGTAATCATGGTAACACGGTAATCACGGTACCATGGTTTTAATGATAATGAAAATTTGAAACGGTACGGTTATCGTAAGGAAGTTACATCCCTAATGGTGAGATGCTAGAAGTAGAGCTAGGAGACAATATGACGACGGGATCATTTACATTTCAGTTAACGCGCATTAAACGACTTTTGGTATATTCAATACCTTGAAAACACGTTGGTAAAAATCAAGCATTTTCCAAACTTTCAAGACTTTGTACGAACCCTGTACCTTGAAAATAAGGTGGTTCAAAAATAAAAGTGGTTAAATGGAAACTTTTTTCTAAATGTTTTTTTCTTGATAAAAATGGGTCATTAAAAAGTATCAATAATTATCAATATCTACTGATATGAAATATTTTATATCGATATACTTTTTAGCTATATCGTGCCAACCGTAACAACAGTTGAAAATTAGACGTTTGGCTAACACTGACATATTTACAGTGATGTTGATTAATGTGCACTGTCCCTCAAATCAATCAATCAATCAAATAAATAATACAGGCTTACCTGCTGGGGCTCCTCCATCACAGTGACATACTCCACCATGTTTCCTCCACCGTCTGACACCACCACAGAGCTCATACCTCATTCCTGTAAAACAAAGGAGAGGATTTTCAGTTTTATCTCACTTGCATACAAGTGAATAGTGAGTGAGTCTGTGTGTGTGCGTGAGTGTGTGTGTGTGCGGTGTCATGTGAAAGTCCCACAGCACTAGGGCTGGGTAATATGACCAAAATCTCATGTCCCGATATAGGTCATTTCATATCCCGATAACGATATACATCACGATATAGCATAATTTCTATAAATTTAATTTATAGTTTATATAAAATGACCACATGGCCATTTATTTATGTAGCGGTTAAACCAGTTCAAATTTTGTCAATGTCAAACCCGACAAAGGATACATGCATTCAAAATACAGATATGCATGGCTATTCTTTACAACATAAACTAATGTATAATTAGTTGGAGGGCAGTAGAATGAAACACAAACTGAACCACACCACCAGTTACATTTTCAAAGATTACATTAGAGCAAAACGGGTAGAATAAGGCGGCATTCACACACAACGCGCTCATTTGAGCTGCCAGCGTCTTTCTGCAATTCATTCTCTATGTAAGGACGCGCTAAGCGCGCTCCTCTTTCAAGGAACGCACCTGGCGTTTAAACGCTGGTGGCGTCTATTTTTTTTGGCAGAGCACTCTGGACGTTTTAAGCTGAAAAAAGTTGAACATTTGGAGGAAAAGCACCCTGCTCGTCTTTTCACTCATCCTACCTCTTCTCCTCCCAGAGGGATCCTCAATCTCCGCTGCTGCCAGAATTGGCAATAATCTGGCTTTCATGTTCAGTCAACAACATCAAACAGACAAAACCAGCTGGCTACCATCCATGTAATTGTTGTGTCCTAAACTGTACTGCACGCAACTACAGGGGAAACAAAACGAAGCACAAAAAAACCCTGCTCCGTGTGCTGTATTTTGTGTGCAATGGAAGTGCTCTCAACATGATTTCCATAGCGTTCTTACTGAAAAAAGCGCGTTGGGTGTGAACGCCACCTAAAAGTTATTTATAGTTCAGTCCAGTTCTCTCAGTTCATTTATAAAGGAACAAAAATGCTCCACTTCGGGATTTCCATGTTACCAGTTCAGTTCACTCAACAAAAATACCCCACTCCAGGATTCCCAGTTATCTAACAAACACAACTCTCAAACCCAAAGGAAAGCTACAAGCTAAAGCTACTGTAACCAAAGCTAGACGACGTTTGGTTGTCGGCTTCTCAATGGATTTCCTTGAGAGGGTGAGAGGAGATGTTGACAGGTTTAACGTTACGATTACACACACAAATATGGATCATCAAACGCGGACTTATACGTCTGACCCTTTCAAAGTACATCACAAACTGTCCATTTTGCGGCAACTCGGCATCGCTGCTTAATCCAGAAACTTACTTCCGGGAACTCTTGTGTGTAAAAAAAAACCAGGGGCCGGTTGCACAAAGCACCTTAAGTTAAGATTTTACTTAGAGTCCGAGTTAAGGTGTCCATAAAATGAAATCGGTTGCACAAGACACCCTTAAATCTTGTGCTTACGTTTTTCTTTAAAATGATTAACCTTAAGGAGAAGATTTAAGCGTGTTTTGGGCAACCAATTTTATTTTATGGACACCTTAAATCGGACTCTAAGGAAAATCTTAACTTAAGGTGCTTTGTGCAACCATCCCAGGTCCATTGGAGTGACTGGAGATGCCGTGACTCTTCTTTCAGACCAGAGCCGTGTATATAGAGATTTAGAACACGGCTCTCTTGAATGCTCGATTCTGATTGGTCAATCAACAATATTCACCAGTCATTATTTCTCGACAACCGACCGCTGCTCTGCCACACCTGGATTAATCAGTTGATAAGAGCTTTTTGTCAGCAAGACACTACTAATTAGGCCAACCAGTTGCAGCTGTGGTGTCTTGTGTGCCAATTACGAATGAAACCGCTTTGTCGTTGAAAACGCTATTAAAAAATCTATTTGAATAATTATTTTTGTCAGATTATTGAATGATTTAGTTGTAGGCCGTGTTCTAAGCGGGATAATGTATATTGAGGCGGTGATTACTGGGAAATAATGACCTTCAGGTGAACGATTAAGCCCTCCGCTGGCGCGTCGGGCTCAATCCACCTGTCGGTCATTATTTCCCCGTAATCACCGCCTCAATATACATTATCCCTTACATATCTATTGTATGTATGCCGAATTGAATAGTGGCTCCTAAGGATTATTAAATTGTCTTAAATCATGTTGTAAGAGACATGTATGCTACGTTTGGCGAGAATAACGAAGCCGATGTTTTAAATGGCGTTTGGCTTGACATGAAAATGTCTAAAGTGAAGGAGGGCATGTATCGGGGCTATTCGTGACTAAAATGTTTCTGGCTTAGGACTCATTAGCCTGAGTGGTATACGTTACAGGTGTTTTGCCGAATTCTGCATCCCCGCCGAGAATTGCGTTCACCGTCGACGCTCATGATGCACCATATACAGACACACACACTCATGATGCACCAGTACAGCTACTGTTGACTTTCTGAGCGGGCTGGCACGTGACGTCACGGTCAGTCCGTACACAATGTGGGAGTCTGTAGCTACCGTTAGCTAACTCAATGCAGATAATTTACTTTGCTAAGCTTCTGCACACATCTGCAAGAGTTAACGTTAAGCAACTTAGTGCTGCTCAAACTATTTGTTAACAAGTAGTTAGTGGTAATTAACATTATATATCCAATGATAGCCATACAGTAACTCAAGATTAGACGCCCACAGTTAAATAACTTATAGCATTATAGTGATCACAAACTAGTTAGCCAATAGCTCGGATGCACCGAGCTAAGCTAACACAATTAGCGTTGCTAGCGTTCCACTTAAACGGCTAATGGCAGCGTTCATCACAATCAATAGCATAATCTTGGCCAAAAAGCACACTTCTATCTATGAGATATGAGAATGTGGACCCGTGCATGCAGGTCATTTTGAAATAACCCAGCTTAATCCATGTCTTGCTCTTACCTTGTTTTGCTTTTGCTAGTTAAAAGTAAGCTTCTCGCTAGCTGGGCCTACAGCTAACCTAACGTTAGCTAGCCAAGTTGACAAGGCCCAGACGCCTACTTCGTTCGCAAAAACAACTGTTTGCAACAGCTGAGTTCCCTAAGATAACAGTGTAAACAGCTGTGGATGTGTAGCATTGAGCTATAAAAAGCTAACAGGAGTTTGTCTGTGATCACTGCTTCTGCTTGTTTCTGTCCCCTTGCTTTCCGGCGCGAGCCGCCTCTCTTCAGCAGAGCGGACACACACCGACCGTCATGACGTCACGAGGACGAACCGACCGACCGCAGCCCAACAACACTGCTGCGTTCAGGGACGCAGGGAAACCCCGGAAATCCAGCTCGCCTCAGCCTTGCGTTTTGTTGTTCTGTTTTGTTTTTGCCCAACTGCTCCCTGAATACATTTAACCCTGCTGATATTGATGTAAAATGTTCATTCTGTAAAGATCACGACGACCAGATAATGTTTTTACACTGGTCCCCAGGACAGACCACCACACTCACAGGCTCCAGGCTGGTCCCCAGGATAGACCACTACTCTCACTGAGTCCAGGTTGGTCCCCAGGACAGACCCACATTCGAAGGGTCCAGGCTGGTCCCCAGGACAGACCACCATACAGGGTCCAGGACAGACCCACACTCGCAGGGTCCAGGCTGGTCCCCAGGACAGACCACCATACAGGGTCCAGGCTGGTCCCCAGGACAGACCACCATACAGGGTCCAGGACAGACCCACACTCACAGGGTCCAGGCTGGTCCCCAGGACAGACCACCATACAGGGTCCAGGACAGACCCACACTCACAGGGTCCAGGCTGGTCCCCAGGACAGACCACGCCCTCCTCAGAAGCTTGTCTAGTCTGTTTAGTGTCTGCAGCCTTTATTAATATTTATAAGGACTTAATTTATTTGAAAATGTTTGGTTTGGTTTTACAGGCAATCTATCTAATAAAGGTGATTCCGTCTGTATGTATGTCGACTTTAAATTCAAACTGACGAGCGTAGTCCCAAATATGTGCAGTCATAGCGCCACCTATTGGCAGCACAAAAAGCGGTTTATCTCGAGAACTGTTTGTCCGGTCGACTTCAAACTTGGTGGGTGCGCTGCTGGGGACCCAAGAAAGAGCAATCTCGAATTTTGTGCAATTCGACCAATCAGAACATGGCTTTCACATATCTCGAGAACCATTCGTCCGATAGACTTCAAACTTGGCGGGTGCACTGCTGGGGACCCAAGAAAGTGCAGTGTCAAATTTCACGCAATTCAATCAATTGGGGGAGCAGTGCAAGCAGGCTTAAATGGGGGGTTGAAGAGTGGGAGAGCATGATGTGTGAATGGAGGGAAGGGGAGGGAGGGGAACGGGCACTGCACTAGTAATAGTAAATGTAGGAACCAGTGCTATATGATCAGTCTTATCATTAGGCCTATCCTAGCTAAATTTCATATTCACAAATGTAAATTCACAAAAAGTGAAAAATTCACACAAAAAACTCATACACCCAGATCAAACTGGCTTAATAAAATCCCACTTATCGTCAGACAATATCCACAGACTCTTACATTGATTCATCTTCCAATAGCCCAACCCCATGTGCCGTACTCTCCCTAGATGCTGACAAAGTATTTGATCGCTTGGAGTGGCACTATCTGTGGTCAGTGCTGCCACACATAGGGTTTGGAAACCAGTTCATTACTATGATACAAACTCTATACTCTTATCCCACTGCAATGGTGATGACTGATAATAGATGCTCCACCCAATTTCCTATCTCTATATCCTCTAGACCAGGGTTTTTCAAAGTGTGGGAGACTGAACCTCCCCTCAGAGAACAGACAGCTGCACCTCCCCAACCCCCCAATTATTATTGCCATTATTACTATATTATTGTTGTATGCTCCACTCCGGCATAACAAATTCCAAAAATGTTGTAAACATCTTTATCCTATATGAAAGACATAGTTCAGAGATAGACCTACAGTAGTTTTGGCAAATTGTACTGGTTTTCCCACTTTCCCAGAGTTAGAGACTAATAAATGCTATCAGACAGACCTTTTTTATGCATTTGGATGTAATCTGAAGTATGTCAACAGCAATATCAGGCTATCTTGCCTCAATTGAGTTGCAATGGGAACAAATAATCTTGATTGGGGGGCAGCAGCAGTGTGTGTGTGTGTGTGTGTGTGTGTGGGGGGCGGTATGCTGTATGCAGGCTTTGTCTGAGGGGAGGCCCGCTGTCTCAGACTTTGAAAACCCCTGCCTTAAAGTAATTATTTTTAAATTATTTCAAAACTAATGGAATACAATTAATCACATTTTGTATTCTAAATACATGTATTCCGTATTCACATTCCAGGTATCAAACTCATTTTAGTTCACGGGCCACATGCAAACCAATTTGGTCTCTGAAGTGACCAGACAAAGACAATCAATACATAATAACCGATAAATAAGAACACCTCCAAATTTCCCTGTTTTTTTGTGTGTAACAAATTACAGGTACATTTTAAGAACACTTTCATGTATGGATTATCTCAGCTACCAAATGATCAAATCTACTGTAAGTGTGCATTACAATTGATAGGAACTGCAATTCTCTATATCCAATTGTAATGAAAATAGTTGACCATTTAGTGATGAATACAGAAAACATATAGGCTACTTAATATTTATTTAACTTGCTCCTGAAACCTGGTACCTTGTAGCCATCACAAGTGCATCACATTGGATTGAAGGACTTCTCAGTGCAATTTTTACACTTTACAAAGTAATCCTGGGCTGGATTGGACCCTCTGGCGGGACAGTTCTGCACCCCGGGGCGTATGTTTGAGACCCCTGCTGTATATGAAGCAGACCAATCATCATGGTGGCGAGTGGTAAAACAGACAGTAGCACAGGCAAAGTATTTTTTGAATCCCTTTATTTCCCCCAAAAGGACATAACAGTAACATGTCAAAGAGTCACAGTTTCTGGCCTTTGCTAAACCAAAGGTGTCCGCTCACATTTCACCAGATTCTGCTGTGCGCAACAAGGACAGACGCAGCCAGTAATATTCAGCATATTCCCATTCCTAATAAGACGTAGCACACACCTTTTCTTTCCCTCAAAGATATCAGTCCCTTTCCAAATATTGTAGCCTACGCCTAGCTAACGACGCCAGTCATTCAATAGAAGAGGTGGACAAATCTGAAAGAGGGAAATGTGAAGCATGTTGATTCCATGGAGTATTTCACACTGGAGTCTTTCCTCAAATGTACTGTAACACAACCCGAACATCAGCATCTTATATCACAAAAGCACACCAATATTATCAACATGTTCCACTTGCTGCAAGCCTTTAAATTACACATCCACACTGGTCTGACGCCACGAGCTGAGCGCTTCCAAAGAACGCAAAAGACAGACACAACATTTACGCTGCTTATCCATTCCCCAGTCCACCTCAAGACAACTTGTCCTTACTGAAAATACTCAATGAACCACGAATAAGAGCTATTAATTAGATTGTTAAGTCTAATAGTGGACTCTAAAGATGGAAGCAGAAGAAACTCAAGCAAAAGTAAGGAAAGTAAAGAGACACAAATGGAAAATGTCTGCCTTTTATGAAGCTATTGCATTTCAGTGATTAAATTTAAAGCGCTTCTGAATTAGTACGGAGAGGAATTGTGTTGAGTTTATACAACAACAAAAAACGCAGTGTCTTATCAAAGTTATTGGCTTAGCAACTAGCTTGTATTGCCATTATTGGCTTAGGAACTGTAATGCACTGATTGCATCTGCGGAGGTCGGTAAAGGTGTAATTTTAAAGACTGAAAACTAAAAGTAGGAAAACTGAGGTAGTGAGGTAACTGTAACTGGGGCCCATTTTCACAAGTTGAGCCAGCATGTTGCCAGAGTGTTTCCTGTATAAAAACATAAAAAAGAGCCAAGCTTTTACTACTTGTCATTTTTGCACCAAAAAGTGGAAAAACCTGAGAACTGGTACTCGAAAGAATGCTGGTGACACAAAACACCGCACTGCAGTATAAGAGGATGCAGTTTAGGTTCATTGAGTAGCTGTGTGGTTAGGTCTCTTCCATGTGGGGAGAACAAAGATCAACCACTGGAGTGAATTTGGTGAGGCAGGAAAGTCGGACTGTGAAAGTAAGGAAGAAGGGCAACTGGATGGCTCAATATTGCTCACAGGCTGAACGATACAGTAGAAAATTCAAACTACTGACACGATCTCAGCTGTTGACTGAGCTCATCTGGGAGTGAAGAGTCTAGTTTTCTAAGTCAGTGTTCAGGGCTACAGGTGCTGTAACAGTAATGGTCTATGGGCCATTGCCAATGTGTGATGAGGTCATTGTTCCATAAAGCAGGCATTTATCTGAAACATTGTGTGCATTCCTACCTACTGGGACTACATTAGTCCTTTGTGTTTGAGGGTAAAAAGGGGGAGGGGGAGTGTAGGGGAAAGGCACGTCCTCTTCTTCCGTGGGGTAGAAATCATCATCCGGGGGCAGTTTACTGTGATGACAGGGAAACCATTAAAAAGCACAGTTCATGATATATCTATATCTATTCATAGATTTCTGATGACATCACACAACTGTTGCGGCGCCATCTTGAGGACCAATTTGAAACAAAAAGTTGCACTTTACCTGCTGCGAATTTGGAAATAGAGTGGAACATTAGTGTCAAACAAACATTAATATCTCAAAAACTATACATCACATCACTTATATTTTGACATTGTGAGTGTGCAGAAGTAGCTGAAGGGTTTGATGTGTAATAGATGTATGTAGTGTTAAAGTTGTATGAACTGTCACAATTTTAATGTGTGAATTTAGTAAAAAAGTACAGCCTGTAAAGTCTGGTAGAGTGAATTATAACATCATGCACTCAAGGCTGGCTCCATATAAAGGTTGAAAAAAGTATCAAACTGAAACTGATTTATCGAAAAGTACAAAGGTATCAAAAATAAGTTATTAGTACAAAGTATGAAAGAGTACCGTAGTTAAGATATCAAAGAGGCCGTGGTTTTAACAGTCCTCCCATATTAATTAATACACAGGACAAGATATTACTATCCCTTGTGCCAAAATCCGAGGAAAAACACATTTAGAAGCCCAATCCAGAATAAAACAGGTACTAAAAAGTTGTGTGCTGTGTTCGGCCCTCAAGATGACGGCCACAACAAAAACGTTACAAGACTGAAACCCACAAAATACTTTTGATTGTATTAATCACTAGAGTTAATTTAAACTGGACCACTTGTGTAGGAATGTTAACTTTGAATCACAACAACATTGTTTCTACAATCAAAGTCCTGCATGGTAGATATAATCAAAGGGTGCAGTACCTTTAGTTGGAACTACTGCATTTGCATCCTAAGCAGCCGCCGCTTGCCCTGAATAGTACAATGTACAAATCCATGTTAGACACCAGCTGAGACAGGCAGGGCAGAAAATCCATTTACAGTTTTATTGAAGCATCCTGATAATGAAACTTATCTATGTTATTACGACTGGGGTTGTCACTAGTTCAAGAAATCTTGTACCCATGCTTTGCCAGCACTTAAAACCCCTCCAACTTTATTCCAAACTATTGGTGTAACTGTATTCTACAACTGTCCTCTATTATGTAATAAGTTTGTAGGTTTGACTACCAACTCATGCACATGAGTCTTCAATTAATTAACTGTTGGTGCAGATTAGTAGTTACCTGATACCTCAGAGGCAGAGACTTCTTCATCATCTGGAGCTGGGATGATCCTTCCAGTCATGGGTCCCACTCCGAGCACCTTGGGCCTCTTGTCTGATTTGGATGCTCCCTCCAGCACCACAACAATGTACTCCCTTTTGGGATCTTCTGCCTTGGTCTCCACAGGGTCTGCAGCTGCAGGAGGTTCTGTAGATGTGGCTTCTTCTACATTCACAGAAACGGCTGGAACCTCTTCAGCAACTGGGAGCTCCTGGACCACTGCTGGGGCCTCTTCAACCGGTGCAGGCTCAGCAGCTATGACTTCTACTGGTCCAGGGGCCTCTTCTACTGGTACAGGAGCCTCCTCTACTGGTACAGGAGCCTCTTCTACTGGTGCAGCCTCAACTGGTGCAGTGACCTCTACTGATGCAACCTCAACTGGTGCAGGGGCCTCCTCTACTGGTGCAACCCCAACTGGTGCAGGAGCCTCCTCTACTGGTGCAACCTCAACTGGTGCAGGGGCCTCCTCGACTGGTGCAGCCTCAACTGGTGCAGGGACCTCCTCGACTGGTGTAACCTCAACTGGTGCAGGGGCCTCTTCAACTGGTGCAGGGGCCTCCTCGACTGGTGCAGCGTCAACTGTTGCAGGGACCTCCTCGACTGGTGTAACCTCAACTGGTGCAAAGACCTCTTCAACTGCTGCAACCACAACTGGTGCAGGGGCCTCTTCAACTGGTGCAGGGGCCTCCTCTACTGGTGCAACCTCAACTGGTGCAGGGACCTCTTCAACTGGTGCAGCCTCAACTGGTGCAGGGACCTCCTCTACTGGTGCAGCCTCAACTGGTGCAGGGACCTCCTCGACTGGTGTAACCTCAACTGGTGCAGGGGCCTCTTCAACTGGTGCAGGGGCCTCCTCGACTGGTGCAGCCTCAACTGGTGCAGGGACCTCTTCAACTGGTGCAGCCTCAACTGGTGCAGGGACCTCTTCAACTGGCGCAGCCTCAACTGGTGCAGGGGCCTCCTCTACTGGTGCAGTGACCTCTTCAACTGGTGCAGGAGCCTCCTCTACTGGTGCAGGGACCTCTTCAACTGGGGCAGCAGACCCCTCCACTGCTGCAGGGACCTCTTCAACTGGTGCAGGGGCCTCCTCTGCTGGCGGAGGGACCTCTTCTACTGGTGCAGGGGCCTCCTCTGCTGGTGCAGGGACCTCTTCTACTGGTGCAGCCTCAACTGGTGCAGGAGCCTCCTCAACTGGTGCCGGGGCCTCTTCGACAGGCACAACTTCCTTGACATCTTCAACAGTAGGTGCCACCTCTTCGTTTACTTCACTGACCTTCGGTAGCTCTAAGGTAGAGGCAGCTGCCAGAACTGCAACACAGAATCCAGCCACCCAAATATCACTGACTCTCAAGTCATATTAAAGACCAACTCCCACTCTTTCCCCACATACAGTTGACACAACTCTTTGAGGTGGTTAAAAAGTTGAGGTGGTGAGCCATACTAACTAGTTTTGTGTTTGTGAAACCCCAGTAATGATGGAAAATATGGTCTAAGAAATCCACTTGACTATGAAGGATGACGACCACGTGCAAGTGCAGTGTCAAAACTCCAGATGTTGAAGAAGTTGAACAAAGAGGAACAAAAGCATTTCACAAGAGTCATGTTAGTCACCAGGCAGTGTCACAAACCAAATGTAGTACTTTTACATAAATGTTGAGGCAAAAAACAGACAGCTTCCCACAGAAGTAGTACATAGACAAATAAGACAACATAACAATTGTAGGCCCATCAATAAATGGTCAATTCTGGTGGGTTTTATAATCATTGCTTTGTATTCAAGTTCTCTTTATATATAGGAATTTGAAGATATCCAGATGCATTCACTCTTGCATGCAAAACCTCATATCAAATATGATTACCCTAATCCAAAATTTTCAAGACTGAAACTGTGAATTTTAAAGAAGATTGTTGCAACATACTGCTTACATGTTATGCAAATATATCCATGTAAGCATTTCACAGTGCAAAGCAGGAGGGCGACTGAGGAAGAAAGAGTGTAGTGGCAAAGCGTTTTAATACTGCAACACTGTAACTTAACGTTGTAACAACGTAAGAAGTTGGGTGCAGAAAGCAGACATAGCAGAGGAAAGGAAAGCCTGAGGAAGTGCTACCCTCCAACATGAAGCATAAGAGGAATACCAGGTGCATGGAAGAAATAGTAACGAGTAAGCATGCGAGTATTGATCGTCAAAGACCATATTCCATGTGTAAAACATCTGCAAATATAAATACACAAATTAGAAAAAGGCCTCCCTGCCAAATACACTGTATTACTAGAAATAGGCACACAGGTCATAGTTCTTTTTTTTATGTGTGTTGAAATTAACTAGGTATACTTTACTTTTGACTTGCCACTGCCTCAGAGAATTTGGCATATTTGTGAAATATGACAAAATATTGTATAAGCAAGCCACAAAAAAGAAAAACATTTCCATGGCCAACATACTACGGTAATTATTTTAAGTCAATTGTTGTGGTGCATTGATTCATTGAGACCATTAATCTGGAATGAATAGTTAAAAATTAGGGATGCTGACGACTAGTCGGTTAAATGTTGAAATGCCCACTCCCTCACTAGTCGGCACGAGAAATACTAGTTGGTTAAACGATAATTAAATTATCATAATAATAAACAATGCGAGCGGGAGCTGTTGCGTCTTTACCTGCCACTACTATAGCCCCCCTCTAATGCTCGGATGTAAACACACCAGGCATGTGTTAGTGGGAGTGGAGCATTGGCTGTAACATAGTGGAAAGGAGTGGAAGGGAGATGGCGTTTCATAAAACCAACACACAGTTTGGCAGTATTTTGATCCAGTAAATGAAAATATGGTTGTATGTAGGCTGTGTCATGTAAAACTGGCATATAACGTTAACCACTCGACCAACATTCAGCACAGGCATTTGGACGCAAGGACATGTGGACGCTATGGCATTGCTAATGCGTTAGCCAGACAAGCTAACCCGTTAGCCACACAAGATAGCACAGCTCACAGGCAATGAATGACTGCACAAGATGCTTCCACTCAACTTTGTTGAACGCAAAGGCTTCCGAAAGTTAAATGGACTATATTTCGCCTGAATACACGGCGCTGGGGCAAGTTATTGATGTTTTCTGATGTGCAGTGTTCATAAACAGCGCAAGATGTTGTGCATATTGACGATTATGATGAACGAATGATTAACCGTTTCAAATGGCTCTAAATACACACACAATTTTTTCTGACGTTTTAACCTTAGATTAAATTGCGCTCAGTTTTGGCTGTTTTCTAAGCCTTTTCTTACTTGCATCCCTACTAGAAATGCCTGCCCTCAAAAGCCCCAGTATAAATGAAAAGTTCGCGTAAACAGACCAAATTCAGACAAATTAAAGACGGGAGTAAATTTTTCCAGTTTAACAGCTTTATTGTATGCCTCAATGAATTACCGTAAATTGTTCACACTGCTCATTATCCAGTTATTAGCTATATAAAAATATGACCACACATTTTTCAAGTTGCTTTGTAGTTGTCGTTAACCTTAAGGAGTTTTGACAGTTTCACTTTACATTTAAGAATGACAAAAAAACAGTTACAGAGCACAATCAGCGCCATCTCATCTCACTGCAAGCTACAGTATATCACACAACTCAACGCCATATTTGCCATAGATGGTTTAACATTACAAAAAGGTGTGATACCTGGCAAAGAAGCACAAAATGACTTTTTATACAAAAATTACAGCGTTTTTGAAGTCAAAGCCGGAGTAACATTACCAAGTAAATCACAGTATTTGTGGCGTGTTCCTGCTTGTTCACTGGCTCCGTTTTTGGTTGTTTGTGTATAGATTGATAGGTATGCAGCTCGGGGAATCTGAGGTATTGTACGGCGACAGGCCAACTGTGCTAACTCTAATGGGGCTGAACCCCCAAAACTAGTGGGGTAAGAGGTGTGTGGTGATCTTAAAAGGGGAACGGGTAGGTTTTTGGTCATGTTTAACACTGAGAAATGAACTACCTACTGTACATGGGTGATCACATTTAGTTTACTCATAACTGCAAATGAGAGTTGCATGAAGTCATCACTGTTACTTGGCAAATGTCTGGCTGTGAAGGGGCTTTTTTCTGAGAAGACAGCCTTACTCCCTCCCTCCCCTGATATGTGAAGCGCTTTGTCTTGAAAGGCGCTATATAAATCAAATAAATTAAATTAATTAATTACTGGTGAGATGACCGTGGTGGTTTTAGCATCTCCAGACTCATGTAATGATCTGTACTTACTCAGCAGAGACCCCAAATTGTCAAGTGCAACATAGACAGCACATATTGATCTTACTCTGCACACCAGAAACAAGTATCCTGTATTTGAAGAATGCGGTGGAAATAACAGAATGATCTACTCTGCCTTCTCCATTCTCACACTTAAAAACATAGAATATGCACACAGCCCTTTACACGCACTCCAATAAATTAATGAGAAAAATATACATTTTAGGAAGATAGAAAGAAAATCATCTTTAAAAAGACGAACCCTGACACCTGAGGAATAGCAGCTCTAGTGGTTCTATGCCAGTGACTGTAGGTTATCGGTTAGATTGATTCTACTGTTGAAAGGGCTACAAGAGCCAACCCTGCTGTCAAGGCCTGTGTGAAGGGGTTAGGCCAGTGTGTGTGTGTGGTTGTGTCTCCCTGTGGTGAATGTGTGTTAAACCTCAGGCCTCGGAGGCAGCTGCCTCCTCCTCAGATGGAGGAGTCGTACCGTTGCTCTCGGGCTCCTCTGCGGCGGGTTGGGCCACAGCCTCGGCCGCCTCCTCCACTGCTTCGGCCACCTGGGCCACCTCCTCCGCGGCCGCCTCCACTTCCTGCGCGGCCTCCACGACCGCTTCTGCCGCCTCCACCACCACCTCAGCAGCTTCAGCGACCACGTCGGCTACCTCCTCCACCACAGCCTCTGCCTCGGACTCTGCCACAGCGCCTACACCGACCTCCTCCTCGGCTCCACCGCCCTCCTCCTCGGCTCCAGCCTCCTCGGCCACTGCTTCCTCCTCCGCTGCTTCCTCCTCCGCTGCTTCCTCCTCCTCCTCATCTCCACCTGCAACACAAGAACGGCAGAAGGGGAAAAGTCAGCTCGAGAACTGGTTTGATTCAAAGAGCTCACACATTCTCCTCCACAAGCAGCCGACGATACTCTTAATGATGCTCAGATCATGGCCAACTCCCGCTCCCAAAGCCACATTACTGCCCTCTATGGATAGTGTGAGGTAGTATTCTACCCTGCCACATGCGGTTTGTTTGACCATTAACATCATTTAACTTGCCTGGGTCCATCACTCCACCGAGTTGGCTGCTTCTGGTCTGGCATCATGACATGAAACAGCGCATGTTTACGCGCATGTTGATAAAATGTCCGGTCCAATGGGTGCCAAGGGGGACTAACAGCCAATCAGCGCCAATAAATAACGGGTGGGACTAATGCCGTTGTCAAGCACACCAGACCTAACAACAATAGTAACCGCGAGAGATGGTGCGATCGCTCGGCAAGCGATCGGAATCTGCCCATTTTGAGCTCAAATATGAGATCGGGGATTTACGATAATGCTTTATTGTTGCCGATTGCACAAGTCGATCATCATGCACATGGAAAACGCATCAGGCAGCCCATTTCTCAGCTGTGTTGGAGGAGTTGCTGCGCTCACTAACACACAAACACACAACCCCCAGAGCAGCCGCACGCAGCGACAGGTACAGACGTCAGCTCTCCTACTTTCCAGACAGCAAAGAGGTCGTTTCATGGCAGTTTCGTCCACATTTCCGAACTATGACTGCTTGAGGAGCGTTAACCGTTGTCCCGTTTTATATTCTATCATGTTTTACTCCAGATACAGAGTCTTCTGGTAAAGTTACATTGAACAGCAAGCAAGGTGTCGGGTTTCAGCCCATGTGCTCCACCAAACTCTCCCTAATCAAAATGAAAACATTAACCCCTTCAAACCACCACTCTCTCTCCCTCCCTGTTAGTATTGTATTAGCTGTAGTTAACATTAGTATTAGTATTTGATGGTTGTTACTGTCACTGTTATCATTTGTGGCAGTGCATACTTTCGATTTGATGTGTGAAATGTAGGCCTATATAGACCTAGAATTACAGTATAGACTGCTACAGCTGTTCTTTAAAAAAATGGCATGGCGATCGGTATCTTAGATATTTCTCATCGGCGGCAAAAAAAAAACGTGATTGGAGCACCCCTAGTGACCGCTATAGACAAGATGGATGCTATCGAGTTGACGAACGGTCACCCCCCTCAATGAAAGTGGATGGGGCTTCCCACATTGAGATTGCGTCCCAAATTTCCAGTCCCCCTGGAGGTACCAAATTGACCGAAGCTGCACTAATTTCTGTCTCACTCATGCCAACTGGTGGATGAACGCGGTAACATGCTTCCCAAATTGACTGAAAACCCAATCTCCATCCACCTTGGAACCTTCCCCTAGGTACCAATCCCCCTCTGGGATTTCCCCATGGAAAACGGTTTGAGTGGAGGCAATGCCAGACTCAAGGAGGAAATGGAGTGTAACCAACTGACAATTCAGTCTGACATCAGGCTATCATTTAATGACATTTCTGAGACAAACCGCACATATATCACTTGCTGGGTTTCCATCCAAGAATTTGTCAATTATGATTTTGCAACATTTCTCTACGTAATTGCAAAAATGTTTTTATGCACACTCCAAGGAAAAATACATAAATAGCGATGAAAATGTATTTATAGAATAAATAATTTGTAGTTAATTTTGTGTGTGTGAAATTTGCCTGGCAGTTGGATGGAAACTTAGCTACTCCTGGCTGATATATTCCAATGCGGTCATTAATCGTTTAGCGGTCCTACAGGCCAATCCAGAACACAGAAGCATCTGTCATAGCCATGCCACTCCAGACCTTACCACTTCTCAGCGAATACTCCCATCTGCAACAAAAAACCTTGAGGCAACACGTTCACGACACCACTGCATGCAAACTCAAAAGAGGAACAAGACGAAGACGAGGGAAAGGGACGGAGTGCAGGTAGGTGTAGAGTAGAGGGGGTGGAAGGTAAATATGTTGGTTTCTTACCATCCAATTACAAGCTACCAGTTATCAGGAGCTCTGCAGTGAGAGAGACACTGAGACAGCCCGGGTAGATCGTGCATCTTTAATCTTAAACCTCTTGCCATTTGTTAGATGTATCCATTAAAGTCATTGGGAGCTTTGCTGTGGCATGCTATACTAACTATGAGTAATAGTAGGTTTCACTTTAGTATAAACTGTGTTGAGCAATAGTATTCTCCATGCTAATAATTTAGCATACACTATGTTGAGAGATAGTAGCTTCCATGCCAATACTTGTAGGAAACTTGTGTAGGAAACTGGTCAACATTAAATTTAACGTAATATAAAAATAACACAATTTGCAACTAGTAGGACTACAGTACAGTATTGTGGTGGGAGACTCTGTACAGTCACTGCGCAATGAATTAATATGTGTTTTTTCTCTTGAAGTAGTTCCAAATATAAACCTGGCTACATTGGCTATGTTGAGTTAATGTTATTTCATGTTTAAAATTTATGAATCAGGTTTTTGAACATCTTTTAATTAGACTACTGTAAGATCTTCTTACTCTGGATTATGCTAGTGGCCTATCACTCAAAAAAGTGTATGCTAAAGTGTTAGCATGGCATTGGTGTCCATGTTCATTTGACGGCCAAGTTGACAAACAGGCCAATCTCCCACAAAAACGTGATGCATTCCTTTAACATTGAACCAGGTAGCCATTCAACATCGAGGTAATCCAGTGCAAAAAAGTGGTTTGTGCCCATTTGTGTCAAGTTCGTTTTTCCTCTTCACAGATTTACTCATTGACATATTACAGCAGCAAGAGTTAGTTTCAGCATGGTGGAAATCTACTGAAAAATAATAAATAAAAGAACAACAGAGAAACAATATCCAGCAGGAACTGTCCAGAGGTTTTTGGTTGAACGTGGAACTTTTTCTGGCTTTCTTAGCGGTAGGTTTGGATCCTGTTCAGATCCAAAGAGTCCAGTTCTAGGACGAGTATCCAAATGGCCACAGAGGACCTTAGCTTTAGCATTACACTGAAAAGAGTAAAGATACAAAGAGTTAGAGAAACGCAAAAAAAGAAACTTGTTTTAAATATGAATCAAAGATAAGTTACATTAACAACCGTCACTGTTCATCCAAATTCAACCACAAGAGGCTATGCTTGTGAATTGATCAAGAAATGGATATTATGTGTTGCTAGCGAGATGCACTGGTGAGGTCAATGGCGATTGCTCTATGAGAAGAAGCCTTGGTTATTGGGCGATGAGAAAAAAAAAATCACAGTTTTTTGTCTGATCTGGACCTACATGTTATGGGCCATGGAAACAGAAATGGTGAGGCAAAGAAGCAGTCATAACGTTAAATCCAGCGTGGGAGCGAACGGACACAAACACACACTTTGGGGTGAGCTGAACTGGCGCGGTGGATTTCATGTTCCCATTTCCAGTGGGGCGAGCAATGGAATGTGTATTTTTGGTGACTGAATGGGAGTAGGCAGCTTTACCGTATACTACCATTGTCGTTAGTAGGAGCGGCATGGGGCTACTTTGTAATGCACACACAGGGAAGAGAAAGGCATATATCCCTTTAAGTGAGTGGTAATACACAGACATGGTGTGATTAGAGCATCTATTAGTGAGAGGATGAGGCAGAATCATATAGAGTGAACACATGCATGATGTGATTAGAGCATCTATTAGAGAGGATGAGGCAGAATCATATTATAGAGTAAACACAGACATGATGCTATATTAGAGCATCTATTAGTGAGATGATAAGCCAGAATCATAGAGTGAACACAGACATGATGTGATTAAAGCGTATATTTGTGAGATGATGAGCCAGAATCATATAGAGCATTGGTTCCCAAACTGTGATCTGCGAACCAACGGTGGTCCGCGGGGCTCCACCTGGTGGTCCGCCAGGGAATTGCAAAAGAAACAAAAACAACAAACTATATATTTTTTTTTTACAGAAAACAATTTTTTAGTAGCCGGATTTGGCCGATTTTCGGAAATATCGCGATATTTGGGAAATATCACAGTTTTGAACATTTACTTTCATAGGCTGCAGCAGGCTCAGTTTTAAAGCCAGAGTGAAGTTTCTGGTATCATATGAAACTAGAAGACCTAAGGAATCGATTTATACCAACCATGTCATGCTAGTTTGTCAGGAAGGTAGCTAAATAACACTCCAAGTTTCAAAGGGGTCCTCTTTTTCGCAGCCTAATGTTGGCAGGTGCGTGTGTGTCCGTTTTAAACCAGCTAGTAGCCTTATATTGTCATTTAGCTTTTCTGCTGCTATTGCATGGTTAAATCAGCTAATTTCTTTTTTTTGGGGGGGGGGGGGGGGGGGGGGTACGTAGTGGTATTTGGACGGAAAAGTTTGGGAACCCCTGATATAGAGTGAGGCTGTGAGGAGCAGAACCAAGCCCATGCCAAAGAGGTCAGTGATTTTAAATAAAGCAAAACATTCGTCAGGGCAGAACTCACCCTCTTCTTCCTCATCCCCGCCTGCAAACAGACAGACAGTAAGTCAGACAGACAGAGCTAGACAGACAGACAGAGTCACAGGCTTACAGAAACATATGGTTTAGTTACGCAACAATGATCTATGGATACGTTACTGCACAATGTTAAAAAATAAATCAGGAGCGCGTGTCGCAACCTTTCAGGTTCTAAAACGATACATTTTTATGTTGAATGTAATCATATGTTTTGTGTTTTAATTATTTTCTGAAATTTGCTTTTGCAGATAAGCCCATTCTCAAGGCATTTTCTTTAAACAGCCAAGATATTAAGAAAGCAAAGCTCTAATTTGAGGCTTTTATACATTTTGAAATTTTAATACAACACCAAGTGCCAACAGCTTCACTAGCTTGGCTGATTTTATTACTTAAAATGGGTTGTCTTGATTCCGAAGGCGTCAGACAAATCTGTTGACATTGTAGCTGTATATTCTGCCTGTATCAGTGCACCAAGTCAATCCTCTGGAGGCTCCAGTTAGCCTACCAAAACAAACTTCCACGCCGAGTGGGGAGAAGTTTCTATAATGACATCTAATCTCTCTATGGTCCTGCCTGACACTATCTAAACAGAGTGTAAACAGTGGCACGTGTTGGACCAAACCATGTTGTTTAGAGGAAGTGAGTTTGGCTTGGGGGAGAGGGCTGTATGGAAATCTTGAGTAGGGATCAACCGGTTAGGGTTAGCTAACCATAACCCTTAGAAGAGTTTTTTTTAATCACATATTTTTATTGATTTTAAACTGCAAACTTGGTACATCCTCTTACAAAGATGAAATGGTTACATCACATATAACAGCATTAGTTCCCTCCCCTCACACCCGCCCTCCTCTGAACTCTGAGCCATCATTATATATAAAAACAAGTGTCAATTTCCAAACTGAAAACGTAGATGTAGAACAGGGGTGCCCACACTTTTTCAGCTTGGGAGCTACTTTTAAAATGACCAAGTCAAAGTGATCTACCAAACATATTTATTTATATATATATACACTGAGTATACAGTGGAAAACAGTGGAACAGTGGAAAAACAGTGGAAAAACAGTAAAAAAATAAAATAAAAAACTCAATGCCATGCGATCTACCACACTACCTTCGCGATCGACCGGTCGATCGCGATCGACGTATTGGGCACCCCATAAACTATTTGTATGTGTAACCACATATATTCACATGTATGATTGCTTATACCGATATGTCTGTAGACCATTTTGAGTGTAATAAAGAAAGGAAAAAAAACACACAACGAACCAAAAACCAAAAGAAAGTGTGCAGTCTCACTTAGTAAATGTCATCGTTACAAAGATAGCTTATCAGGATTTGATTCCAAAAACGCAATAAACGAATCCCATATGTTATGAAAAATGTGACTTTTCTGTTTGATTATATATGTAAGCCTTTCCTTTGAAGAGGTTTTTAATTAAGGAGCTCAGTGCTGATCCAGGATAATTTTGTGACTCATGTTATATAATTAGCAAGCCAGTGGAAGGGATCTGCTGTGTAATGGTCACACTCCTAGTTTAACAGAGTAGAGCAGATGAGAAATGCATGTGGTGAGGATGGGCAGGAGAGGTGAGCGGTGGACTTACTCTTATAGGGCCATGGTTTGGGCACCCAGTCTTTCTTGGGTCGGGCGTTGAGTCCCGCAATGCGGTCATCGTATCTGGCCTGGTCTGTGGTCACAGTGCTGTAGGCCTGTGGAGAAGGGATTATTAATGCAGCTGTCAGGGTTCCTACACACTTTCCATTTTAAAATTGCAAACTTTTCCATACTAAGATTTCTAGACTTCTCGGTAGATTTCTCAGACCATATTTAACATCGGAATACCAACAGGTTCTCTCGACTCGAGAGAAACAAAATATGCCGATTTGTCACACCCCTCAGCGTTATTATTTGGATGCGCATGTTCCTCCAGGACAGACACAGACTCTTTATGTATTAACCACCCCAGAGGAGCCTGCTGCTAGACTCGCACCCACTATGATTCCACTGAAAGACGATAAATAATAATATTGAATTATCGCCCAACACTAGGTTTAGGCAAGTAAAACAACGGTTAGGTTTAGGCAACAATAGCAACTTGGTTGGGGTTGGGGTTATGGTTTGGGTCGGGGTTGGAACCAAGTCTCTCCTTGACCAAGTCAGATATAGTCAGAGATAGTTCACAGATACAGTAGTTTTGGAGAATCTGACTGGAATTTCAGTTAATTCTTGAGTCCAAGTGGACGTTTGAAGCAAATTGGAAGAAATTCTGTCCAGGCGTTCCTGAGATATCACATTAACGAGCTTGAAAAGCATGATGCATGATGTTTTTAGTGAGCTGAAGAGCTCCTTCAGTGATCGGCTTGTTATGCCTAGGTGCTCTTCTGAGAGATTTAGAAAGTCCTTTGTATCCACTGCAGTGAGGTTTTTTAATGATTACTGTCGTTGATTGTTGCTGTTAATGATGTTGCTGCACTGTAGCCTATTCTCGACTGTTGCAATGTTTGGCATCCATGACTAAACCAGGAATTAGCCTAGGTAGGTGTCACACGGTGCTGTGCTCTCCCCTTTTTTGTACTGCTTGAGACATTGTATTGTATATCTATATTTTTTTCTACTGTTGTATTATTGGCTGTCTGTCCTATATGTACAGTGTGGTGGGACTCAGTTTTCCTCCCTGGGGGATTAATCAAGTATTTAGTATTGTATCGTAAAATGGCATTCGTGAGGTCACAGTGACCTTATCCTTTGACCACCAAAATCTACCGGTAATCAGTTCATCCTTCAGTCCAAGACAACGTTTGGTAAATTGGAAGAAATTCTGTCAAGGCATTCCAGAGATATCATGTTAAAGAGCTTGGAAATGGGGTTTGTGAGGTCACAGTGACCTTGAACTTTGACCTTTAACTCATTGAGTGCCAGCCACTTTTGGAAAACGGATGCTCCCAGTGCCAGAGTTTCAGAGCGTTTTCAGTGATTTCTCGAGGCCCACAGAATATTGTGTGATATTACTATGTAAACACCGAACACGCGCAAAGAACGATGAGACTCTCTTCTATCATCAGCAAAAAAAAGTTTATTGATATCATTTTCCATTCTTTAGTTATGAGCCGGAGAAGATAGGTTGATTTCACCAAAAAGAGACGTTTCAAATTAGAAGCTGAGATAATTAGCCTTTTGTGAAATTAAGCATTTCAAGCACCCCGCTCAACTGCAAACCCCACCTCCGTGGGAGTGTCTCTGGTGGCTCTCTGCTGCGTTTGCTCTGTACTGAAAAGTGCGCTACATCCAGCTTTTTTACAGCGTTCCGTGTGTATTTGTCACCAGCTCCCATGCTTCCAGTTGAGAATAATAACAACTCCACAACTAATCATGCGGATGGGCTATCGCAGCGGACACGGAGGGGCTCAATTGTGGCAGCAGATTGGCTGCTGCAGGCACAGCTAACGTTATGCTTCATGCATATCGATGCATACGGATGCGATTTCCGTTTCCCCATGACTTCTTCTCTCTTTTTTCCTCACCTTTCTCTAATCTGGAGAGCACTGTCGCCACCTAATGGGTCTGTAAAATAGCTTTTACACATTCAACATCCACCATACTTTCACAGGAGATGGATCAGGCTTTGATCCACGTCCCACCGTCAAAAAACGCAATTGACGACTTTAGTCGTCATTGGCACTGAACGTTACTACCGTATTTGAATTGACGACTATAGTCGTCATTGGCACTCAATGAGTTAACCACCAAAATGTAATCAGTTCATTATTGAGTCCAAGTGGACATTTGAGGCAAATGTGATGAAATTCCGTCAAGGCATTCCTGAGATATCGTGTTAACGAGCATGAAAGGAGCGGTCGTGAGGTCACAGTGACCTTGAACTTTGACCACCAAAATCTAATCAGTTCATCCTTGAGTCCAAGTGGACGTTTGAGACAAATTCAAAGAAATTCCATCAAGGCATTCCCGAGATATCGTGTTAATGAGCTTGAGAATGGCGTTCGTGAGGTCACAGTGACCTTGAATCACCAAAATCGAATCAGTTCATCCTTGCGTACAAGTCAACGTTTGAGCCAAATTGGAAGAAATTCCGTCAAGGCATTCCTGAGATATCGCGTTAATGAACTTGGGAATGGCGTTCGTGAGGTCACAGTGATCTTGAACTTTGACCACCAAAATGTAATCAGGTCATCATTGAGTGCAAGTCGATGTTTCAGGCAAATTTGATTAAATTCCGTCAAGGCGTTCCTCAGATATCGCGTTAACGATCATCGGACATACGGACGGACAACCCAAAACCATAATGCCTCCGGCCTGGCTATCTCCGGCGGGAAGGCATAAACAACGAATACCAGTAGTCGGATACTCAGAATAGACTAGGGCTGGGACGGATCACGGATAATCCGTGACCCGTACGGATCAGCCCCCACGGTTCGGAACGTCGTGGTCCGCGGACCACCCCCCCCCCCTTTCGTTTCATTTAACGTTTAACGTTAGTGTATGAGAACGCCTGCAGCGCAGCCAGACACAGACAGGCATCATGGCAAGCACAAGTGAGCTTCCTCATCCCTTCGCTGTAAAGTCCCTCTGAAGGCTGTGGCTAGTGGCTACTAAAGACAGCAAACTTATTTCAACACCTCTGAAAAAGCACAGGAATGCGAGCAGCATGTTGCGTGCTGCACAAGATAGCGGGAGCCACAACACGCACACACACACACGCGCACACGTTTCACGAACACATTATCACCGGATGGTGAAATGTTGCCTTGGACACATAACAACAAAACAACACGTGGGGCCACCGAGTAGCATAACGTAGCATCAACGTTATGTTTCCAGACTCACCCGGTCTGGTCTGTACCCGTGTCATGTGACTACGTTAGCAAGCAACAGGCAGGAAGTTAGGCGCAGCGACACCTAAAACAGGAAGTTGGGTTGTTTTGCCTTCAGAGTAAAAGCATAAATTGTGTCATGAGAAAAAAAAAAATTTGAGCTGTGCAGGGCAACAAATGGTTAGAGAAGTATAATAGTATTAAAAATTCAAATCGAAAATCTAATTTTGAGAGAAAAAATCTGATATAGCCTATTTATTTATTTTTGCTGATCCGAAAAATCCGTGATCCGTGGCTCAAAATCCGTCACGCGATCCGATCCGTGGGTTTTCTGATCCGTCCCAGCCCTAGAATAGACAGTCTGGAAACAAACATTTAACCATATTCTTTTCCTCTTTCCATACTTTTCCAGACCTGGAACATACTAAAATCAAATTGAGTAGGAACCCTGAGCTCTCTTCAGTCAGAATCAGAGCCATTTCCTTCACATCACGTTTCCCCTGGGATGGAGCTGTAGCAGCGGAGGTGAAGCGTGCGCATTTTGAAAAAGAGGTTTCCATCTCTCTGCTAGCACCAGAAGGGCTCTTGAGATCTAAGTACTAGGGATGTAACTTACAAGGCCTCGTGCAAAATGTAGGATTAGGATGAGTCCTAATTTAGGACTAGCCTTAGAGGATTGTTTCTGCAAAACAGATGCAGTGATGTATTTAGAGCTTGGTTCATCACCAGCCAAATTGGCGAGTAACTTTACAATGTTACCCGCCACAGTACATTTTACCTGCATTTGGCGGGTTGGTGGGTGTTAATTTCAAGCCCTGCTACTAACTGTCACCAAATGCTAACACACAGTCCCAAACTGATTCACAATTCATGAGATTGTGAACGTGTGAGGCTCAACCCCCTAGATGTCGTCGTTGCCAAATGGATGATAGACATATTCAAACGGGACCGTATCATAAGTAGAGACAAACTGAACTTACATATGAGGAAGCAGCAACAAAGGCTCCTCCACAGAGCAAGGTGTAGAGGATGTTCTCCCCAGTCCCGCCGGGAAGCGACGACATCTGCCGCCGCTGCACAACTGCAAAGGGTCAAAGGTCAAAAGGTCATGCATTAGATTCTCCTCAAACCTCTCATCAAATCTGGTAAGAATTTCTTAAAGCCCCATTCAGCAACTTTTCCAAGTTTCGCTAATGGGGAAACTGCGCCCTCTGGGTGCAACAGTATCGATATCGCCGTTTAAAGTCAACAAAACACAGCGCCAGAAAGCTCTATGTACATGTTGTGACATCGGGTACTCACCACGTGATTAAATAATAATCCATAGTTACGTGAAACGTCATTTTCGTAGCAAATCCGCACCGAGTTACTTCCCTGTTTTCCTGAACACAGCACTTCCGCTGTACACACAGCATGCGCGGTATGCCGCTCACGCTGTCTCCGGGACGCCGGCTCAAAAATGCTTAGTGCCAGGAGAGGCCTTTGGAGGGCGCTGTGGGACCAATAGAGGTGACATTCTACCTCTTAAAATACACTGGACCAAAGAGCATGGAAGGAAAGAGACGAAACTCCGGCCATTTTTGGAAACAGAATGCGCCTCGCAGTGGTCAGCTGCGGTAGCGCGGGCCCCTATAATCAGCCTCTCTAAACAGTAACTCAACGGGAGAACACTCTAAATTTCGTGGATTCACATCTTTTCTGGGCGTACTGCAAATCTTGATTGAAGTGGTGTAGTGCAGGGATGTAAAACAACAACCATATTGTGGAAACTAAGCAAAATTTTTCGTTTTTTTCTTTTAGTTTTTTCAAGATAAATAGTAAATGCAAAGGACCCGAGGTTAAAACCACGGCAACACACTTCTGACGGAGTGGACGACAGCCGCATTAGCTATTTATCTTGAAAAAACTAAACAAAGAAAACGAAACATTTTGCTTAGTTTCCACAATATGGTTGTTGTTTTACATCCCTGCACTACACCACTTCAGTCAAGATTTGCAGTACGCCCGGAAAAGATGTGAATCCACGAAATTTAGAGTGTTCTCCCGTTGAGTTACTGTTTAGAGAGGCTGATTATAGGGGCCCGCGCTACCGCAGCTGACCACTGCGAGCCTGTGCGAGGTTCTTTTGGCGCTGTCACGCTTCCAAAAATAAAAAATGGCGGAGGCTGCTGGGCGCTGATGTTGCAATGGGGCAATATGGAGCTTTCAGTTCTTTCCATAAAAGTTCTTTGACTGGACCATCTACAATGATTAAAAAGCTGTAGTATTAAGGTGAAAAGGTTACTGATTGGGGCTTTAAGTCTATCCCTCATTAATCCTGGCTTCTACCTTTGAGGAGAATAGTCAACAAGAGAGAAAAGACCATTTTCGGACTGGTTTTACGATAGAGTGATAGGAGATATGATGAACCAAAAACTAGCCATGGATTTATAGAAATTCCCCAGACCTCCATCACTCCCCCTTTGGATGACTGCATAGACCACAGGGTTTTCCATAAGCGCCAGCAGTCCAGCTACTTTCTTATCTTACTGTCACAAAAACTGCAATTTTGCGATACTGTGCTATAGACAAGCCAACCGCGGTGGATGCAAGCAACCGCCACAACCGTGCAGTGTTCACATTTGTGCTTTTTTCTGATGACACAGCCGAGGGCAACACACACAAAATTCAGGTCATGCAGTCATTCAGAGGTGTAGCTTCGTGAAATGGCCTCTAGTTTCCCAGCTGGGCGGTGTTTGGACTGCCAGGCCAATCACGGTGCTTAAACACGACAAACTCCACTAAACCAGGACGCTGAGTGACTTTAAACAAACGCACATTCAAACACAAAGCACTAATCTGCCATGGAGCTGAAAGGTTGTGTTGTGAAGATTTTTTTTTATAAAGAAGAAACTAAACATCTGATTCTATCCTATTTTCAAATTGAAAATACCCCAACCGCTCCAATGGAACTGATCAGTGGCCAGCAGATGAGACTGTGGTTGTACGGGTCAGCTTCCAGGTATGACTGTGTGTGTGAATGTGAACAGGGCGCTCCTGAAAAACAGAGCGTTGCTCTCAGTGAGACTCCCGGGAAGCTCCATTATGACTGAAGCTAACTGTGTGTCTAACTGCTGTGTTTCTGCTGCCTCGCCCGCAGCTCGGCTGCTGCGTGGCCTCGCACATGCAGATATGTGCAAACACATATTTCGCTCAACTTCACATCACTGATGACATCACAATGCTCTTATGACATCACTGATGACAGAGCGTAGCCCCTCCCTCGCAAGTGGAGACTGTAGGTTATATTGATATGCAAATTGGCATGTGATGTCAGTTATTCTGCGGCTGGCTAGTATTTTCAACCAGCTGGACACTGTATGCACTAGTGGAAAACCCTGAGCGGGTGGCTTTAAATAGATCCTACAGGATAGGGATAATGATGTGCTGCACAGTCCCATTAGCTTTGAAAGGGATCAGTGAGAAAGTGCCACAAGATGTTCTTGCTGGCTCACGATGCCTCCCTCTGGTTGGATCTTGCTGGCTCACGATGCCTTCCTCTCGGATTGGATAAGATGTTCTTGCTGGCTCACGATGCCTCCCTCTAGGATTGGATAAGATGTTCTTGCTGGCTCACGATGCCTCCCTCTGGTTGGATCTTGCTGGCTCACGATGCCTTCCTCTCGGATTGGATAAGATGTTCTTGCTGGCTCACGATGCCTCCCTCTGGTTGGATCTTGCTGGCTCACGATGCCTTCCTCTCGGATTGGATAAGATGTTCTTGCTGGCTCACGATGCCTCCCTCTCGGATAGGATGCGATAGATTTTGACGGCCAAAAATATGCCTGTCAGCCTGTGTTTGATGTCTGCATGCTGACGACGCACTCTCTCTGCCTTTGGAAAGAAAAGGCCTGCCTCAGCTGTCTGGGCATGGTTTGCCTGCAGTGTTTTAATTGATTGTCAAGAGGATTAAATACATCGGGTTCAGACAATTTTAGATGACAAAACTAATTTATGTGATGACACAGCTTATAGGTTGAGGTGATGTCTCGTCATAGACGCTCGGTTAGCTGGCTGGGGGCGTGGTCAAGGTGGGGTAAATCCCCAATTCTATCCATTCAGCAAAGTTAGAATTTAGCTGCTAGCCCAGCCCAGGCAGACATGATCGGGGATTTAACCACTGCATTAAATGCACATCTGAACAGACGTCTTGTGTTCTGCTCTAGAATCCCCAAACCTGTAGTTGAGAGCCGCAGCATCTTCCTTATAGATAGAGATATATGGGCAGTTTTACCCCACTCGCACACGCCAGCCGTATAACATTTTGTGGGTGTTCCCAGACATGCCGACTGTCTCTATGAGTAGACATGGATCTTAGTTTTGCATGACTAAGCAAAATGTTTGTTTAATTTGGCATGATCGCATTTTATTCTCGGCTTAACTCTGAGGAGTGTGACACTCCCCAAGAATTCCAGTCAAGCAGCATTGTGTTAATTTACTAACAGCAAGGCTTCTTCTAATACAATGTCACTTTCACTCTTTAATGCTTTGATTCTTTAATAACGCTTTCACTCTTTAATAACGCTTTCACTCTTTAATAACGCTTTAATAACGCTTTCACTAACGCTTTAATAATGCTTTCACTCAAAAATGCTTTGATTCTTTAACAACGCTTTCACTCTTTAATGCTTTGATTCTTTAATAACGCTTTCACTCTTTAACGCTTTCATTCTTTAATAACGCTTTAATAACACTTTAATAACGCTTTCACTCTAACGCTTTCACTCTTTAATGCTTTCATTCTTTAATAACGCTTTCACTCATTAATAACATTTTAATAAGGCTTTCACTCTTTAATAACTCTTTCACTCATTAATAACACTTTAATAATGCTTTCACTCTTTCACTCTTTAATAACGCTTTCACTCTTTAACGCTTTAATTCTTTAATAATGCTTTCACTCATTAATAACGCTTTAATAACACTTTAATAACGCTTTCACTCTTTAATGCTTTCATTCTTTAATAACGCTTTCACTCATTAATAACACTTTAATAACGCTTTCACTCTTTCACTCTTTAATAACGCTTTCACTCTATTGCTTTCATACTTTAATAATGCTTTCACTCATTAATAACACTTTAATAACGCTTTCACTCTCTGCTTTCACTCTTTAATAACACTTTAATAACGCTTTCACCCTAACCCTAGTCTCGCTGGCCAGCCTCCTCTCCCTTCCGTCCGAGGAGTCTGGCACCGCAGGTCTCCATAGTGGGATTGCGATGGGCGGCGCTTAGCGGCAGTGCCCTTGGAAAATAGTTTCCAACAATCCAATTTGCCGTTTTCAGCGTGTAGCAACGACCTAGCGTGTACGTTTCTGCCGTTAGCTTGCTAGCTAGTTAGCGTTGTTGTTTTCACTGAGGCGGCAAGGCACTATTTACAGCGACACACAGGGAGGAGGGAGCGGAAGCCGCTCTGATTGACATGGTCGGAGCCAATGACAGAGTTTGTAATAAGCCGGGAGCGGACATCCGGCTGCCACCGAAACAGTCGCTCCAATGGGAGAGCAGCTGTAGAGCAGGGGAGGGTTTATCCCTGTTGCCTGTTTCCGTGGCGCCAGACTCCTCGGACGGAAGGGAGAGGAGGCTGGTCAGCGAGACTACCCTAACCCTAATAATGTTTACTCTTGTAAACCAGCCTTTCTGTGAGGACTGCAGAGTATAGGAACCCCCGCTAAATAATAATAATAATAATAAAACATCTGCCTTGTGAGTGCAGGCAGCAGCTATGCAGATTAATTAAAAATGCCAATAAATGGCGGCAATTAATCAGCCCACCGATTAATCGGTCATCCTCTAATACCAGTATGCAGGAAAAACCTAATATTCAGAACAATGCGGTATGTTGTCAAAGAGGTTTCATTTCCGTCTCGGTGTCATTTTTATCGCCGTTCATTCCAGCAGAGCAGGTGTGTTTATTGTTATTGTTTCAACTCTCCTCCCAGGTTCATCCCCAAATTAATTTGCATCATCCCTGATCAAATTTTTCTGATTACTCCGACACTGACATGAATGTGGCATTAGGCCCCAGAATAACAGAGAGGTTTACAGCTGACACACACACACACGCGAAAAGAGAAGCTGCAGTACCGAGTGGCTCGTGGGGCGCGCTCACAGAGCTGTATATGAAGAGGAGGTCGCGTGCCTTTGGTGCTCTCTTTACATTGAGAACAGTCACACGCCTACCCACGTGACCAACACCGGCATCCATGTTGGATGTCTCCACGCTGCCCCTGGTCCTAATGAAGGTCACACAAACCTACACAATAACCCCCACTTTAGAAAAGAAGGCCGATATCACTGTTAAACTACGATCGTGGCTGGGCCAGTCGTTTACAACTACTTAATGTGGCAATTAGCCTATATCAATGCCGTTATAAAGTAGGCTACATTATTAACAAGCTGGCACTGGACGGCCCAATGAAAACCACTGCAGAGGATTAGATCTGACCCGCCGTGCCGTGCCTAATAGAGATAACACAGATATATAAAACGTGTTTAGATGTAACGCGTTATATCTCTACTAGTATGGAGGATACAGTCATTTGCTGTCGTCAGGCCAAAGTAGCTATTTTCTCAGGAGACCAAAAATGTCAACAACAGGGACAGTCACAGAATGTAACACTACACAGTGTCATAGTTACCCCCAAAAAGTCAACGTGACCTTCACTCCCCCATTGTGTAGGCTCGTTAACGACACATTACAGCAGCCGGTGCCGTCTGCAGTGTGTGGATGCAGTGGCAGGCAGGCAGGCGAAGCCACATGGGGACAAAATGTACCAAGCGACCAGTCACCACGCAGAGGAAGCGACGCGGAAAATAAACGGCGATGAGCCAACAGCAGCATTCCACCACTCACACCATGACAAACAAGGAAGGAACACAGATAGTTTAGTCTGGTTTGTGCTGAAACAAACTCACCATCCCGGGGCAAGCTGTAGGCTGCTTTCCGCGCCAGAGGCCCGACCCTCTGCCAGGCCGCTCTGCAGGAAAACATCGCTGCTCTCCTCTCCTAGGCTCCAGGCGCTACAGGAGGAATGACTGGCCGCTCTGTCACTGCTCTGCTCTGGGCTCAGTCAGTGGCCTGACTGCAGCTGTTGGGGAATGTGTGTGTGAGCAGCTAGTGAGCAGAGGAGACGCACAGTCCTGCCCCTTTGTTGCGCAAGACGATGTGTGCTGCTGTCCGTGGCTGCGTGCGGGTGCCAGGGTTGCCAGTTCCGTGTGGCAAAACCAGCACAATGGCCAGTAAAAACAAGCCCAAAAACCAGCCCAATACCAGAACTCAAAATATGCACTGCTTTAAAAGTCCAACAGCATTGCTATCATTGTCATGTCTACAAGTAACACCATAAATGTTTAATGTGCCTCATTAGGCTAACTGATAGCTAAATTTTATTTTCTGGGGACCCCTTGGAACTATTTATGGGGGGTGATTAATGCCACAAAAGCAGGAGGGTGATTTTGGGTAGGTGTGATTAGGATACATTCAGGTGGTGTCTCGTCGTCATAGACGCGTGGTTAATGGGTATGCATGGGGGAAATCTCTCATTCTCCCCATTCAGCATAGTTAGCATTTAGCTGCTAGCCCAGGCCAGGCAGACAGGATCGGGGATCCAACCACCGCAGTAAACGCACTGAACAGACGTCTATTTACCTGCTATTGAATTCCCAACCCTGTAATGTATAGCCGCAGCACCGTCCTTGTGAGTGTAACTGACAGCATACAGCAGGAACACCCCCAAAGACACGAAGACACCAGTAGCTCAGGTTGACTTGTTTACTGTGTGAACAAACAAAAAATATCTCAGTGATTATACAGATAGGACGGTTACAGCCACGAGAATCACTGCTCTTCAGTCGCATCGCTCCACTCACAGGTGCTATCTTATAAAATTGAATATACAAAACTCTAAGAAAATAAATAAATAAAAATTACAAAAGGTGTAATAACATACCTGTGTCTGTGTGAACAAACAAGATATCCCAGTGATTATACAGGCAACAGACAGGACGGTCACAGCCACTAGAATCACTGAATGAATACAAAACAGGATATATTTTAGATTAATACATTTGCAATAATTTTTCCTGTTCACAACTGATCACACATGGACAAAGTACAGCCCTTTTCTTTCTTTAGTAATCGAAAATGAATGCCCACCAAACAATACAGAAACAAAATACTGTTTTCTATTTACATTTCATTCACATAAAAGTTCCTTTTCCTCAAACTATCAAAGTTAGCTACTTGCTGTCACCCAAAACCAGTGCCACCATGAGGGGCTTCTGTCCACGTCAAAACCCAACATGAGCTTCAATAATCTGTCAACAATAACAGTACTTTCTCACAATTAACTGTGGAGAATATACAGAACACCTCTAGGTAGGAATGAGCTAACCTACAGTATGGACCGTTTTATAAGCCTATCTGTATGGAAACAAACATTTATGCATGTAGGCTTACACCAAGAGAGAAACTACACACCTGCTCTTCAGTCGCATCGTTCCACTGAAGAGGAAGTGGGCTGGCCCCACAAAATTGTAGAAGGAATGTAGCAAGTAGTTTTCGGGCATTCATGTGCTCTGATATATCGTATTTACTGTATTTACAAGTTGTGAGCACATGAACGGCCATTCAATCAATGTCATATTTACCTGTACTAGGATCTAGTACAGCATCACTCCAGGACACACACACTAGGATTCTGTACTAGGGGCTCGGATGGTCTCGATCCACACTTGCGGGAGTGCACACAAAGCGGATAATTGTTTCTAAACATGCAGGCCGACCGGCTAGCAGCTTCTAGTCAGGACTTCAGTGCATGTTTAGAAGGCGCTTATGTGTCCTGAATAAATGCAGTGGATGGGCCGGGGGTCCAGACCCTATAATGAAGGATTATTTGGGGTTTGTTACCAGGCAAATTTTTATAAGCATTTTATGAAATGTCTATGGCAAAATAAATGGCGAGTGAAAGGTCTCTGGTATGTATGCTGAAGCAGGAAGTGACTCTCTGGTATGCATGTTGAAGCAGGAAGTGACATCGACGTTGGCTCAGCCATTTTGTGGCAACAAAATATTAATAAGGGTTTCCAATTTCCAATCCAATTAGGTGTTTCAGTGCTGGGGCATGGGGCCACCATTAATGTTTTGCTTGCACCATGTGTTTGCCCTGCCTTTTAGAAAACAAAGTGGCTGTTGTGAAAAAGGCCTACAGAGATATTATTTCAGCCAGTGTCAACATGTCAACTCCACAGAGATACCAACAGAGAGCATAGATCTGCCTAGATCCTCCACGTTATTATGCAGTCAGATGCTGGTTCTTGGATCTGCCACATCTCAATGAGAGTTAATGAGACACTCTGTCTGCCGAGGTGCCTTGGAAAAATGGTCAGTTTTAACCAACTGCTTTATTTAGTGTTTTTTATGAGTTTTAATTAGCAAAAAAAACTTGTGAACAATGAAGACAGTCCTAACCTAAACAAGCTACTCATCTCAAAATAGGCTGAGCTAACATTAGCGACAGTATCCTATGGCTAATCCGCCAAAGTCCATTAAATGGGGTCACGATAGGCTTAAGGGGTCACTTTGGCCACTCGTTTTGGCCAGTCGTTTATGACAGAGGTCTCAAATGGTGGTGACAAAAATCATCTAACGTAGGCTACCTCTCTTGCTGTGGCTCTGTCATATTGCTTCTCATTGGTTAGTCACTGTGCCTTCGCTTGCCCTTGGCATGTTTCCTGCTTAAACGCATTCCCAATTGTGCAGAGCCAGTGACTTGTGTTCCACAGTGTTTTAACATGTCTTTTCTCTCCTTTCTCCCATTGCATGTATGTTGGCCAGTTGGAGCCATGGTTGTTTTCCACCTTTGATCTCATGTAGCCTATCTGTATAAAACATGTTGTGTTTGTCCTTTCCTCTGTGCACCGTGTGATATAGGACATGTGTGACATCCCCTGTGATGAAACAGATTTGTGTGGGGGGGGTGATTAATGCCACAGAAGATGCCACAGAAGACAAGCAGGAGGAGAGGTGGCATTCAACACAAGTTATGTATCACTGACTCTCCATGCATTTAGCCTAAACTGTATCACTCTCCATATTTTAGCCTAAGCTGTAGCACTCTCCATACTTGAGCTTAAGCTGTATCACTCTCCATACTTAGTCTGGGCACGCTTTACACCCCTTTTGGCCATGGGGGCGTAAACCAAGGAAACAGGAAACAATACCGGAAAAAGTGCGCCAAAAAAAATCATCTTTGTTGCCGTTAGCTTGACTGAGCGAGGTTACATTAGCTAGAGCCTGATACTATACAACACAAGTTGTATAGTAGCGTTAGCACATTTCTCCAGTATCTGGAGAGCCAAAGACAATGTAGTACTCGCCATGCGAAATCTTATGATCAATGTCCATGTCTTTCCCAGCACAGGCAGCAGAGATGCCTTTGGATTTACTTGATCCTCCATTATTGATAACAGCGGACAGACAACTATAACTATTCCATCAACTGGCCATTTGTTTGAAAAGTTCTTCCCAAGCAGTTGGCACACCGTTGGCCAGGTTTGGAATACTAAGCTTTTCCCAAAGCCAGTTGGTAGACACGCGAGAACATCTCTTTCCTCGATTAATTGTCTGATGCAAAGCTTCTGTATTGGCTTAAAATAGGCTATGTGATATTGTGAATTAGCGATGTTTCTACAAGAACTTCTTCAAAAACTTTGTTCGCTATGTCCATCTTTTGTTTTGTTGTTTGCCGTTTTATTTTCTTATTGTTTCCGCTGCTTGTTTCCTGTCTAGGGCGGGCTCTAGGCCGGAAACAGGCCGAGTGACAAAATCCCTTGTAAACGGAGGCCAGGCTCTTTCTCGCCGAGAAGAGCCTGGTGACGCGAGGTTACTCCATACTAAGCTGTATCACTCTCCATACTTAAGTTTAGCCTAAGCTGTATCACTCTCCATACTTTAAAGCACAAGAGCTCAATCAGACGCAATGATGTTACGGTAATTATCCTGACCTGTTGCCTGTCATTTCAATGAATGTTCACAGCCTGTCTCCTATCTACGATTCCAGGGCATTTGACACATTAAATTGCCAAGAGGGGGAGATATGGGAAGAAATATATGCCAAAGGGATTGACACTTTAGATACACTTCAGCCTACAGGTCTCAATGAGGATTTTGATTTGAGTGTTGTGCTATCCAGGATGTTTTATTTTCTACTTTTCTAGTGTAAAATTTGGGGTCTATGGTTAATGATGGCCCTCGCCTGATACTCTTCCATTATGTTCTATTTTTGAGATTTATTTCTATAGTTCTGGGGATCTCTGATGTATGATGGCTTAAGCCTGATCTCTCTCAAAGCCGCATTTACTATATGTGATTCAATTATTTGATATGGATGTATGATACTCCTCTATGGTGTTTCCTGTTTTTTGTTCACTGTGTTCCACCCCTGTTGTTTTTGTATTGTCTGTTCAGTAGGCTACTAAAAACTACAAAACTTAAGAGACTACATTTTCCAGGTGATGGGGCCTCTCCCACCATGGTGTTCACAGGTGATCTGCATATGTCCAATGATTAGGGTGGGGCTGATTGCCTCTTTATCTCCTACCTCTTCAATGTTGTACCATGTATGCTCTGATGAAGGTCTAAGAGAACGAAAGCTCAGCAAATAAAAGTGAGCCTTTTGCACAGATTTAAGTGTGCAGATTTTTTTCCCTTTTCATTACGTACTCACTGCTTCCAGCACCTTAACAAAGACTAAGCCAGGTGTAGGTGCATTGGGCATAAGCAATTAAATCATTTTCAAATCAATGCAATCTTTGTTGTTGTTTTGTGTCAAATAATTGATTTATTTAGTAAGTAGCCGTGTAATAGCTGCGGAATAATGTACAGCGAGCCGGTCATTATTGGAAAATAATCCAACTGCTGCTGAATATGAAATATTACAGATGTATCATTGATGTGGTGTGTGCACGCATATAGGCTGCACTGCCCTGCCTATTAGGGTCTATTTGTCTATTTGTACCAGGGTACAAACAAATTGACACGTTTAAAATATGAATGTTATACTTAATGTGTGAATATATGATCTGATCCAAGTCCAAACAGAGATACTAGACCTGGCTGTCTTTCCATCAGACTTGGAGGAATGTTAGTTTAAAACAATTACACCAATTGGGCTGATGGGGGCGCTAGAGTTCAGATATAAATTTCAAAACATGGCCATAACTGCTGTATCAGTTTTCTTATTTTGATTAAACTTAAGGTGACACTACAGGTGAATGCTGAATAGGGTAAAATGTTTAACTAATAAATATCACCATGAAACGTCCCCAGTTGATTATTTAAGACTTTTTTTTGTATTACAAGTTTTCTGAAATGTTATGTATAAATATGCAAATAAGGCATTAAACGCTTTAATTGTCATACATTTCCAGGCCAGAAATCTAAACATTGGAAAACTCCAGGTTCAAAATTCTTGTTTCATTTTGTTGAGATATTACAACCAAAGGTTTTTACAGGGGGGTTTTGTAGATCTCTTTTTATCACTCCATAAATCAGAAAATACTGACAACAGTCAAATACATCTTTTAGGAATAAAATGTTATACAAATCAGGCTATGAATGATATATAAACAAACCCCTCTGTAAAAACCTTCGGAATATAAATAGGAATAAAACTGGAAAGTTTGGTGTATTTAAGTATGTGCTCCTGAAGTGGAAATTTCTGGCTCGAGTATGATTCCTCAATGAATTTTCGAGTTTAAATAAAGATTGAATGAATGAATGAATGATGAGAAACGTAAGAGAACGGCCTTTTTGCTCTTTTCACCTGCCATGTCTATGTCTCGCCTTAAGGCAGGAGTGTCCAAACTTTTTGGAATGGGGGCCAGATTAGATAATGTGAAAATACCGGGGTAGCTGCTTCTCGCATCATATAGGTTATAAAAAACATCACATATACAATTGTACTAAGGATTATGTTTACCATTTGAAAACATTAGTTCCGCCTGCGTTGTTCCTACTTGGTGCTTGTCTACAAACTGTATGATAGTGCTGACATCATTTAGGTGAACAGGAAAAACGCAATGTGAACTTGCTTGATTAACCAATACTGTGTGCTGGAGGGCCACATAGGGTATATTTGGAGAGACGAGGCGAGGGCCACTTAAAGTTGGTCCGCGGGCTGCAATCGGCCCCCGTGCCGGACTTTGGACATAACTGCCTTAAGGAATGGTGTATCTCGTTTATGATTGGCCCAAGACGTGCCTTCATCCATCATGACATGTATGTTGCAAGCTGGGAACCCAGTCTATCAGTCTGAAGAAGACTAATATGACTCTGGGACAGACGGACGATATTTCAGGGTTTCCGTTGTAGAGCGGACGTCCTGCCCCTTCTGTCATTGTTTACAGTCCGATGACATCTCATATGCAGCTATTTATTATTAGCCGAAATGTCATCTGGACCTACAATAGTCAAACTGATAAGACTCCATAGACTCAACGTACCCAGATTGTGTATGTTGTAGAAGTGAGTTAATGCTGATGCCATCACTGTTGATTTTCGAACTGAAGTAGGTGGAATTGTGATTTGTTCCACAAACAATGGCTCATTGAAAAGGCAGAAACACAAAATGCTTAACTATGTGAATGAAACAATTACTACAGCTGTACATTTCACACGTTATATGATAGTGTCTTTATTTGACAGAGAATTCAGTGTAGAGATCAGGAAACATTGAAAATAGAAACAGGTGGAGGAAACTCAGAAGGGTCCACGATGACCTGCAATAAATGAGAAAGTATCATATTTCATTTGTTTTTCCATTCAAAAAATAAAAAAAATCAGGCGACCCCATTTGAATTCCCTAAGGTTTGGAACCACTGCCTTATATTATCTTGAATACGTAAACCAGTCATTTCAAAGAGATATATGTGATAAATCACAACTTTGTTTTATGTGTTATTGAAAACATATACACATTTATGTTCAATACTTTATAAATGAGACCAAATAAATGCATTTAGGCAGGCTATCTCATTGTTTTATTTCTCATCAGTAAAACAATACAGTATATACATTTGAACTAAAATGCCTAAAAGAAATTTTGCTAATTTATTTGGCAACCCACATAAAATCTCCTGCGACCCACCTGTTGGTCCCAAACCAATGTTTGGGAATAACTGATCTATAACAGGGGATCTCAAGCTTTTGTAATTCAAGGCCCACTTCTGATTGTTAATACATTTCCGAGGACCACCTTCCCAAATAAATGATATGCTATCATTGTGATATCTTGATGTGAGAGGTCCTCCATGGCCCACTAGATGGCGCTCTGATGCCCACCAGTGGGTCACACCCCAGTGTTTGGGAATGACTGATCTATAAGATCCTCACGTACCAGCTGGTTTACTCCAGGCCATTCCTCACTTTGTATTCATGGACATCTGAGCTGTGTTGCTTGAAGAGCTGCAGGTGGAGACAGAGGAGACATTCATTAGCTTATACGCACTGCTGCCATCACAACAAGCATCTATAGAGTACCGCAGGAATGAGTCTGGAAGACCTAGTAGCACTTCCGGTTCCTTCCCCTAAAAGTGAATGGGATTTTTGCATGGGGATTTTGGTGAAATGTCTGAAATAAGGTCTATTGTTGAGGGCAACGGTTTCCAACACCTGATCAATGTGATTGAGCCAGCGTATGAGATTCCCTCACGACGCACCATCGTCAGGCACATTGAAAAGCGCTACGAAAAAAGAAAGCAGCAGCTGTCTAACAAGCTAGCCAGAGCTGATGGTGTTGAGCTAACCACCGACTGCTGGACTGCTTTGACAGCGGAGAGCTACATCATCAACATTATGTGCCACTATATTGACAATGACTGGCAAGTAAAGTCAGCAGTCCTGCTCACTGAAAGCCTGCCAGGCCGGCATACAGCCGACCACCTTGCTGAGAAATTGAATGAAACTGTGGAGCAGTGGGGAATTTAAGGCAACGTTCAAGCATGCATCCACGACAAGGGCGCCAATGTCACCGCTGCCAACAAAGGAAAACACGGTCTTTAGTATTTTCTGCCATAGGCATTTTGTTAAAAAACAACAAAAAACACAAACAAAACAAAAAACATTACAATTATTAACAATTAATCAATAATTGATCATTAATTGCCCAGATTTTGGATTTAGGAAATTTATTAAAATGCCCATCCCTAGACAGAGCGCAACGAAAGTTTGCCGTTTTAATAAGAGACCGTTGTCATCTAAACATGGCCTTAATGATAGACCGCTAGCATGAAACATGCAGGATTTTAGCAGATGATGGTATTATTATTATTATCATTATTGAGATGTTATGACGAGATCAGAAAGCTGTGCGTGGGGCGATGTGTGTTTACCAGGCCCCAGAAGAAAGCAGAAGTCCCAAAAGCCAGGCCCACTCGTAGCCAGTTGGGGTTGGTCGTGTCTGGCTTGGAGGCTGTGAATGCAGACCTGGTTCCAGCTGCAAAAATACATATTTTTTTTTGGTAATTATAGGAAAGCAAGGGATATTAGAATAACGGGAATAACAAACTTGTGGACATGGTGCAGACATCTCTGTGTGGCTAATTACAGAGTAACAGTAATGATAGAAGGCTAGAAATGCTATTCTCTCAGGCCAAAAAATATGTCAATCAAAAGTGATAATCTCAAAGATGTTGATGTCTGTTAAGTCACTGTCTATCGCAGACTGAGTTAACACAATGGCCCATTGATGGAACATGGAAGCGTTTGCATTTTCAGTGTTGCAGCATTTATGAACTTGGAAGCCATTTACACCTGTCACTAACATGCGTTTTCGGTGATCGGATTGCAATCTGATAGTGCTTGACCACTTGAAAGTACAGGTGTAAACACCAGGTTGCCTTGCTTATCGGCAAAGGTGCACATGACTTAAGACCTTTTACAAATAGGTATCGAGGGCCTTCTGATTAACTTCAGCATATGATCTGCAATTAAATACGATTATTTATTTTAGAATGGGACACTGCCCCAGCACTCCACAGTGTTATTTTTGGCAGAACAGGGTTATTATGGGAATAACAGCCCAACCAATTATAAAAGCCGAAGAGCTGCTTGACGTATTTGAAGCAGGACATCAACTCGTAACAATACAATACCCCAGATAGTTGTTAGCTCTTGACTGTTACTTACTACAGTTAGGCTACTGTCTATGGCATAATGCTAAGCTAAGGTCAGGCTTCAAAGCAAGCACGCCTTTGTGTTGCAGACAGCAAGGTAAAGCGCTTCAAAACATAATCATGAATCCATTAACTCACAAGTCACCATCTTACCTTTGCTGACACACACTGCCCGACATAATAACCGACTGAATGTCATTTTAGACACAGGACAGGTTAGCCACACAGGACCGATGTGCGATCGTCTCGGGCTGCGGTTGATTAGACTTCCTGGCTGGAAGACCAGACTAGAGGATTCAAGATACATCGGTCGATGTTGCGAGTTTGACTCAACGTTTACAGAATAGGATAGAATTTAAATTTATGTCAATTTAAACTCTATTTTATTGTTGTTAAAGTGTGAATTGGGAGACTGGAGTGAAATTGGTTTTATATTCGCTTGTTTTGCCCGTAATAGCTTAGTGACAACTGCATAAATTAATTCCAGGTTAGTCTTATTTTGTACAGTGAACTCATGCCAAAGTCCCCATAAAAATGTCAATTTGCATGTGACTTCCACAATCACAATCAATTCGATCAATTAGAACTTTTTCTCCTGGCATTCCCATCTTCTCCGTGGATGGACAAAGTACTGCTTGGTGAATATATGCCGAATTTTACAAACTAGATAACGTTTCGTAAACCGTGTAAAGTTGTCTTACTTTGGGTCAAATTGTGCCGATAAACAAGGTAGCTGTAAAATGTATAGACTTTTGACTAGAGCTCGGCCATCAGTTCGGCGTAAAGATGCGAGAACGAAACGTAGTCAAACCAGTATCCATCTAACTGACTGGTTGGTTGTGATATTTTGTAACACGCCACACGCCTTACATTTGATTTTGATGAAAGATTTGGTCAGTGTTTCAAACCGAACCAAACCAACGTGATAGCATCTCCCTGCTTGTTTGGATGGACACGCAGACTCAGGGCAGCGTGACCCGGAGGAGGAGGAGACGCTGCTCTGCCATTTTGCTCGGTCGGAGGGGGCCTCGGCTCGGCTTCAACACGTGAGAGAGAGACACACACAAACAGCCCAGGATCTCTGACTCCAGCAGGACATTATTCATGTGTGAAGCTACAGAGGCATAGCAAGCTCACATCATGCCCACAATCACTCTACCGCCGAAGGAGAATGCTCTCTTCAAGAGAATCTTGGTAGGCTAAATGCCTGACATAACGTTAGCTTTGTTAGCTAATGCTAGGTTGCCAAGTAGCCGTAATGTCTAGCAGTCACACCAGGTAGCTGTTAGTGAATAAAACAAGAATCAGCATATCAAACGCAATGTCTTGACTAGCCAGAGCAGTACAGTGAGGTATTTAAGCTAACGAGCAAAATAGGTCAGAAACAAACGTGCCCCATGCTTTGGCCTTGCAACACAAAGTAACGTTAATGTTATATCAACGACACATGACAAGCATGTGTACACAACTTTTGTGGCTAACCTACTTGCCATAGTTAACATTTTGCAGCTTGTAACATTAAACTGAAATTAGATTAAACTGAAATTAAGTTTAGATTTTCTCTAGCAGTCTAGTTAACGTTACCTAGTATACATTATCGTTATACTGTACGCCAGAAATCCACCAAAATGTGTTGCTTGGTGGATCACTTGTATACATTTGCTCCTAATGATTCAGAACAGGTCCACAAATGTTCTATGGGGAAGATGACTGCTGAAAAGCAAGGCAATGTGTAAACTGTAAACTTCCGTCACTAGGGGTTTGAATGAGGCATGAGGCACGCACGGTGTTCTCTGCAGAGCTAACGTTAGCTAAACGGCTAGCTAACAGTCAGGTTGGTTGAGCCGGTAGCATGGCCGCAGCTAATGACAGCGAAGTAAAGTGTGTGTGGAGTGTCTGGCGTGTTGTGCAGAGTTTGAGTGGGTAGCTAGCCACGCCCACTTGGGTGCAAACTGTCAGCAGCAGCAAGCTGCTTGTAAATTACTACTGTACCAACAGTTCAGATATGAATAGAGTTCGGAGTATCTTACTTGCTCTATCCAATGTTGTCATGCATGCAGCATCTGAAGTGTGACTCAGTGGTGCACTGCAAAAAGTGAAAACTTTTTAAGTGAAAATTCTATTTGGTACAATAACTCCAGTATTTCTTGTTTTCTTTTTTGGTCAATGTAATCTTACCTTAAGAAAATTAAACTTTATTTAACTTAGATTTTCTTAAAACAAGAAATAGGTTTTGTTTCTTGTTTCTCTTAAAACAAGATTAAATTGACCAAAATCAAGGTGGGATGGGATGAAATCAGCAAAATTGTCTCCCAATGGAATAGGAAAATTCAGCTAATGCAAGTAGGGTTGCACGTTATGGATTTATTCACCCGATACGATAGCCGATAAATATCTGCTTCTCCTGGCCAATAACTGATAATTATTTAACATTTTCCTATTAAAACAAGGCTAGGTCGACACCAAGGGAACAGCAAGGGAAAGCAAGGGAAAGCATTGGTCGTAGTAGGCACCAGCGTTGTTAATGTGGAGGGCTCTCTGTGACGTTGTTACTTATTTTCTTGCTTACTAACTAGGTCAGGGCATACAATTCCTTTTGCAAACTGGGGGGGGGGGGGCTTATGTTATTCAGATTGGGGGGATTTATAGAGGGGGGGATTTTTTCATCCGATACGATAACCGGTAAATATCTGCTTTGCCTGTCCGCATTATTAATTTCAAAATGTTGTATTTTTGATAAATGTAATTTATATAGCGCTTTTCTAAGAAGTCAAATACACTTTACAGTACATGGGTTAAAATAAAACAATACTTTAAAAACAAGAAATACATTATTTGCAAAGATATCACACATGACATAACACGACATGACATTTAAAACATTTCTTAACCTGTAGTTTATGCACACCCGGGGTAAGAAAGGCAGATGGAGTTTGCAAAGATGGATGATTTAATATTCCATAGCTCTGACCTAACAATGTAACTGACATCACTATGAACACAAAACAAAGAACACTTCTGATATGAGTGTTTTAGTCAAGTGTATCACTCAATACATAACATAATAAACATGCATCCCTAAATGCAAGATAATTATCTAGTACTCCATATTGGACTTATTGTACCAATACAGGATATTTTTTGCTTGATAACATTTTACTTTTTACAGTGTGCTTTCTCCTCAAAATTGGCTACCTATCTGTTGAAATTCCTTTTGTCTGTGTTTTTGATTGCCCCCTTGGTTGCTGTGAGTATCTGTCCTTTCCTTGTGCCAGTGAGGGATTGGGAGTGTATTAGCATTAGCATTAGCATTGTACTGGGAGTTGGCAGGATTTCCTCAGTTGTCTGTGACTGTACCGAGCCAGCCAGGCAGGCAGCTTGTCTTATTACATCTTGTCATGGCATGTGGCTGGTGTGAACAGTCTCACCTGTTAACAAGGACGCCGAAATGAAACTGCGTGGCTTCAGCGTGACTTTGGCGTATGGTGTGAACGGCCACGAAAGGTGCTGACAGGGTTCTGCGCAGCCTCGACTTGGAGCCTTGCCGCCGCCGAGGGGCGACAGCGAGACTGTGTATACTCGAACGTTAAAACGTTACACGTCCAAAACGTTATCGTGTCGTTTACCAAGAACTTGCAATCATGTCGGTGGGGGGACATTTTATTGTCCCTCCATTTCAAAACTCATTCCGTTGAGCCTGCAGAAGGCTTTGCTAGATGAGGGACAAGCACTGTTAAATGAGGAAATGGCATTTCCTCATTCCTCACAACAAGGAGTTGACGCCGCGGAGTCACATTTTCGAGGAGCTGCACGCCCCCTCCGCCAAGCTGCGCTGATAGGACGCCCAGCTGCGGCGACCCCCTCGGCACAGCGCCGGCGATTTCGCTCGAGCATAATTTGCGCTTAAGCGTGGCTGAAAACACATTTGCATTAGAGGACTTAGCAGACCTGCATATTTGAACATGTATGTGAATTATCGGCCCGTACTTTTGAAATAATCTGTCCTTGAAACGTGCTTGAAATCTATCATTACAACAACCTGACAACCCTGCATTCAGCCAATTAACAATTGACCCCACCATGATCTGAAGATTAGTGCAGCAGTGAATGGCAAGCCCTCAAGACCCCTGCTGTAAACCTGCCTCTCTGTGTTGTTTCTTAGAGATGTTACGAACACAAGCAATACAGAAATGGACTGAAGTTCTGCAAACAGATCCTGGGAAACCCAAAGTTTGCTGAGCATGGAGGTAAGTGCAGCTTGGAGCCGCTAACTAGGACTGTTGATGTTGTATTCTGCTCATTCAGCCAGTTTTTAATAGAATACAGAATACCTTATTTCAGGGATGCAAACTTGTCACCTTTTGGCGAAATTCGCCATTTGGAACCCAAAATAGGTCATTTGTGTAGATACGTAGAGTTTTTTAAATGGGGGGGGGGGGGGGGGGGTGGGGGTCGACTTCTGAGTTGTCAAAAAGATCCACACTGATCATCAGTGTGCAGCAGGTCTGTCTGTGTGTGTGTGTGTGTGTGTCTGAATGTCCCCTTCTCCTGTCCCCTGGCTTGTGGTTGTCTTGTCTCTTCTGTCCCCTGGCTTGTGGTTGTCTTCTGTCCCCTTGCTTGTGGTTGTCTTCTCTTCTGTCCTCTGGCTTGTGGTTGTCTTCTCTTCTGTCCTCTGGCTTGTGGTTGTCTTGTCTCTTCTGTCCCCTGGCTTGTGGTTGTCTTCTGTCTTCTATCGGCTTGTAGTTGTCTTCTGTCTTCTGTCCCGTGGCTTGTGGTTGTCGTCTCTTTTCTGCCCCCTGACTTGTGGTTGTCGTCTCTTTTCTGCCCCTTGACTTGCGGTTGTCTTCTCTCTTCTGTCCTCTGGCTTGTGGTTGTCTTCTCTTCTGTCCTCTGGCTTGTGGTTGTCTTGTCTCTTCTGTCCCCTGGCTTGTGGTTGTCTTCTGTCTTCTATCGGCTTGTAGTTGTCTTCTGTCTTCTGTCCCGTGGCTTGTGGTTGTCGTCTCTTTTCTGCCCCCTGACTTGTGGTTGTCGTCTCTTTTCTGCCCCCTGACTTGCGGTTGTCTTCTCTCTTCTGTCCCCTGGCTTGTGGTTGTGTTCCTCCAGAGACCCTGGCCATGAAGGGTCTGACCCTGAACTGTCTGGGGAAGAAGGAGGAGGCCTACGAGCTGGTGAGACGAGGCCTACGCAACGACCTCAAAAGCCACGTCTGTATCCTCCACCTCTGGCCATCACTCTCTCTCCATCTCTCCATCACTCATCACTCTCTCTCCCCATATCTCTATCTCTCTCACCACACTCCATCTCTCATTACACTCTCTCCATCACTCTCCATCTCTTTCTCTCTCCCCATCTCTATCTCTCTCCATCACTCTTGCCATCTCTCTCTCCATCACTCTCTCCACCACTCTCTCATCTCTCTCATCACTCTCGCCATCTCTCTCCATCACTCTCTCTCTCATGATCTCTCTCCATCACTCATCACTCTCTCTCCCCATATCTCTCTATCTCTCTCCATCCCTCATTACACACTCCATCACTCTCTCTCTCCATCACTCTCTCATCTCATCACTCTCTCTCCATTAGGGATGGGCAACCAATTTACAATTTTCGAATAATTATGATCAAGATCGACTTTTATTATTGAAAGTTGAAAATCGTTTATTTATTTATTATTTATATATATTTTTTACCGGTGCCTGTCTCTTTAAGAATGACATTTGTCCATGTGACGTTGCCGTAGGAGCTGCGCACCAGAGCTGTGCACTGGAGCAGAAGGGCTCTGGGCTCAGCTGAAAGTAGCAGCACCCAGTAGCTCTAGAAACGCTAGAAATAGTAGAAATGGTCTTAAACTGTCTATATCACAGCAACACTCTGCCACAAGGAAAGGCTTGTTACTGCATGAAGAAAAGCTGATATTCTGTCTACTGTTCCCTGGGCCATCTCGGTGCTACGCTAATACTAACGTTAGTACGAGAAAGCGACCACTGCTCCTGGCCTGCCCCCCAGAGGAAAGGACATGCCTGGATGGGTTAAATGCAGAGGACACTTTTCACCGGCCACCGTCAGCATGAGTGTGTTGTGGCCGCATGCATGTGTTGTGGTGTTCGTGTGACAATAAAAGACGGGGCTTGTCCCGTTACGAGAGAGAGAGCATAGGCTAACGTAGGCTCAGAGGCCCATACCCATATAGGTTGCTGTGCTGCCGGGAGCTTGCGGACTGTGTTTTTTTGTTTTGTTTGTTTGCGTCCTTAACCTCCTCCCAGGCTGGCACGTGTACGGCCTGCTACAGCGCTCCGACAAGAAGTACGACGAGGCCATCAAGTGTTACCGCAACGCCCTCAAGTGGGACAAGGACAACCTGCAGATCCTCAGAGACCTGTCCCTGCTGCAGATCCAGATGAGGGACCTGGAGGGCTACAGGGTGAGGACAGAGGGGGGTTTTCAAGATTCAAGATTTTTATTGTCACTCCGTTGTACAAGTACACATGTGTGAAATTCTTATGCTGTGGGCTCCGTTACAGACAAGGTGCAGTAGGCAAATAATGTAAAATGACAGCAAACAACAAATGGGGCACAAAATCACAGCAGGCAACACATAGTCAATAAGGCAACAGTTAAATAGGGCAAACAATGTAAACAGTGTGTGTGAGGGCAATAAAGGCAACAGTAGTATAGGAGAGGTAATAAAGTAAAGTAAAGTGATAACGTATTAAAATAGAATAAGATAGAATAAATAGGTACTTGAAGCTGTCCACCCTTTCCACCACTGTGCCATTGATGGTAACTGGGGGTGAGTCTCCCTCTCCTTCCTGTAATCCACAATGACCTCCTTGGTCTTAGACATGTTCAGGGATTGGTGGTTGTCCTGGCACCACTGTTCCAGGGCATCCTCCTCTTTCCTGTAGGCCGTCTCATCGCCATTGGAGATCAGTCCCACAACCACTGTGTCGGCCGCAAACGTCACGCAGTCGTGGGTGTAAAGGTCGTACCAGAAGGGCCTAGAGACACAGCCCTGCGGCGCTATGCTGATGGTCAGTGGGGAGGAGGTATGGGTGTCGACCTTCACCACCTGGTGGCGGTCTGTCAGAAAGTCCTGGATCCAGTCGCACAGTGCTGTGTTCAGGCCCAGATCCTTGAGCTTGCTGACCAACCTGGAAGGCACTATGGTGTTGAACGCTGAGCTGGAGTCCATGAACAGCATTCTCACATAGGTGTCAGGTACAGGCTGATGTACTCCGAAATCAGGTGGGAAAAATGTGTGCATATATTGGGATCGGCAATCGGCCAAAATAATTGGAAAATATTGGCAATCCCTAGTTCGAGATGCAGAGAGAGGGAGCTGAGAGTGAGGAGATGACCATTGACTCTGTGTGTGTGTGTGTGTGTGCGCGCGTGCGCTCCCCTTCTCTCTCTCCAGGAGACTCGGTACCAGCTGCTGCAGCTCCGCCCGGCCCAGCGGGCGTCGTGGATTGGCTACGCCGTGGCCTACCACCTGCTGGAGGACTTTGAGATGGCAGCCAAGATTGTCGAGGAGTTCCGTAAAACGCAACAGGTACGACCACACTGAAGTCTTCTTCCTTTCAGGGATGCAAACACGGTGCTTTTGGCGCATGCTGCAGTCAGTTTGGGTGACTTTTGTGAATGGTGGAGATCTCAAGTCTTTTTCTAGAGGGGGGTGGGGGGGTATGGGTGACGGAGGAATCTCCTGAACACACTGTTACGCTCATGAGTGAACTGCATTAAGCAAAAAAACAAAAACAAAAACCTTACCGTCAGGATTATGTCATTGGTTACGAATACTAGCCAGTCAGAGGCAGACTAGCCAGAGTAAGGCGGGTCTTGTCAAGTCCAGTGAGATCCATAATACAGTATATCACTAACATTCACGAGAGAGGAGTAAAATCAACAAACTGCGATAGGTATGGGCTGAATACGGGTGGAGATGGAAACCCTTTGACAATTGGTGCGACAAGTTAACCTGTTTGCTCTGCATTGCCATACAACCAGCAGAGAGAAAGTTGTTGATATATGGAAACACAAAGCAAGATGCCACCTTGCTACTGCATACTGCATCCTCAGTGGTTTTCTGATCAAAAACAGCTCCAAGTTCCTCACCTGGAACACGCTGGAAAGAACTGCCTGGTCATAAGCTGCCATCAATCACCTACTGTATGGTGGCCCACAGAGGACAGTGTTCAAATTCACCTGGCAACAGGGTGAGAATTATTGCAATTATTGCAAAATGATTGTGGGCATTTTTTACCCTCTCCTCTTGGATTTTCAAGGCTGTTTTTTCCCCAACCTCCTCCAGATAGCTCCACTGATCAATCATCCCTCACTTCGAGCAATCATCCCTCACTTCTGTGTGTGTGTGTGTGTGTGTGTGTGTCTGCATATCCAGACGTCTCCAGACAAGGTGGACTATGAGTACAGTGAGCTGCTGCTGTATCAGAACCAGGTTTTGAGGGAAGCTGGGCTGCACAAGGAGGCCCTGGACCACCTCAACAACTATGAGAAACAGATCTGTGATCAACTGTCTGTGGAGGAGATGCGAGGTGGGTCTACTGCCATTAGCATACCAACACTGTTTAGCATGTTGTATCTTTATGCCTCCGCTAACAATTGCCATGGCGGAGGCATTATGTTTTCGGGTTGTCCGTACGTCCCATGCTCGTTAACGCGATATCTCAGGAACGCCTTGAAGGAATTTCTCCAAATCGGGCTCAAACATCCGTAAGGGGTCCGTGGGGAAACAAGACAAACAGAACCCAAGTTTGCAGTTAATTTCGCATTAGCCATATGCCTGTAAGAATATCTATTACAATGATAATAATGACAGAGCAGGGGTAATCTTCTGTGTAGGGGCTGTTCACACAACGTTAGCGTTTTGGCATGGAAAAAGCGCTGCCTGGAGCACTTATTGTGAGGAAATAAATGGACGGACCATGATAGAGTGATCTGACATTAGCTTAGCAGCTGTTAGCCTACCTCAGTAAACTCCAGAGGTTGGATGGTTAACGCTTTGTTCGAGTAGACAATTGTGGAAAAATTGAAGGCTTATTCCAATACATGTCCGCTATAATCCATACTGCTTTATGATCACGCAAATCCACTGATTAGGCTACAACGTCTGATCTTCTGTCAAAAAGTGTTAACTGCTAACTACTGCAATAATGTTAGCTGCTAACTACTAGCCACCTTATTGGCACTTTCCAAATCAGCCCTCGGTTCCACTGCGCTGTCCTCATACATCCACCCTCATAGCTGTTGTTCTCTGACGGTGGCTTGTAGCCTACTCTGGCTCCACAACAAGGAGATATTCTCCGGCTACGCCACCATTTTCGTGACGAGCTGGGAAATCTTCTCTGCCCTGATAGCATCACAACCACGGCGTTTGTTACTGCTAGCAAACAAGGTAATGCGACACTGCTTTTCATCTGCCCCGTTGACATTCTCCTTGTGCTTTATGCACATGTCGTTAAGCATCGAACTGGTATGTCTATGTTTTCCTAGTTTAACTTTGCATATCTTGCACTGCACAGTCTTTCGTCATGTCTGTCAATACATCCAAACATTACTCTGATGCTGCGCAATGGTGCCTAGCTGTATCGCGTACAATCTGTATCGTGTATATATGATCCACGTGGGGGGTGGTGCGAGTACCCGAACAGCTGAAACGTTACTCGAGTACTGACGTTACAAACGAGTACCCGAGTACTCCCGCCCATCCCTAGTGTTGAGGTCTTAAAATATATTGAAAAGGTCTAAAGGTCTAGAAAGGTATTGAAATTTACGTCAGTATTCCTGCATTTACAGTACCCCAGAAGGGACTGCAACCGCTAACATCTGTCTGTCTGTAGGAGAGCTGCTGCTGAAGCTGGAGAGACCTGAGGAGGCTTTAGAGGTCTACAGGAGACTCCAGGAGAGGAACCCCGAGAACTGGGCCTACTACCAGGGCCTCGAGAACGCCCTCAAGCCAGGTAAACACAAGGCTTAAAAATGCCCTCAAGCCTGGTAAACACAACGCTTAGAGCCTCATAGGGCCTATAGAACACCCTCAATGCAGGTAAACACAAGGCTCTTAGAGCCTCAGAATTTCCTCAAGCCAGGTTAGAGCACACATAGATCAGAAATCACATAGATATATAACTCTTCTTGCAACTGTCTTATTATGTGTTTCATGTAATGAAATGTAAAAAGGGTAGGCTTCAGCCTACACCTTTTCGGGCCCTTTATGTATAACGTACATTATTACTGCAGTGCATCTATGTGAAACTGACAAATAGACTGAAATAAATTACTATTACTACTACTGCTATTACTACTACTACTACTACTACTCTAGCCAGATTCAGTCTTTCAATAAAAGCACCTTGTTTTCTAATTTGTGTGCTTGTGTGCTTGCGTGCGCTTGGGCTTGGGTGTGTGTGTGTCTCTTTCTCCAGGTAGCATAGCGGAGCGTCAGAAGATTTATGAGGAGGCCTGGGTGAAGTTTCCTAAAGGCCTGGTTCCCCGCAGGCTGCCTCTCAACTTCCTCATAGGTAAATACACTGTAGTTTTCAGCTGAGGAAATTCTGGAAAGACAATGTATTTAAAATGTTTACATAATGCACCTTTAATGTGTTGTGCTGGCTAGGGGAGAAGTTCCGTGAATGTCTGGACAGCTACCTGAGGATGAACTTCAGCAAAGGCTGTCCGCCCGTCTTCACCACCCTCAAATCCCTCTACACCAACAGAGACAAGGTAAGGCTGGTGGTATAGTTACAGTACGGTATAGTTACAGTATGGAGGTGGATGGGTGGGGGTGCTGTGTACATGTGGAAATTGTAGTTGTCACTCCTGGACCAAAATAAAAAATTTAATTTGTAATTGGTTTTCTCCTCACACAGGTTTCAATCATTGAAGAATTAGTAGTTGGTTATGAAACCTCTTTAAAAAGCTGTCGAATGTTTAGTCAAAACGGTGAGTGCTGCTTATACTTAAACTTTTAACCTTTTGTCATTTTGACTCAGAACCATCTGACTCATAGCTAAAGCCACGCGGTACGGGGCTCAGCAGTGGGAATAGTGTATATAACGTGTGTGTGTATCTATAAGGTGTCTTCTGTCAAATGTGTAGATGATGGGAAGGAGGAGCCTCCCACCACCTTGTTATGGGTGCAGTACTTCCTGGCGCAGCACTTTGACCACAGGGGGCAGCAAAGCCGCGCCCTGGAGTACATCAACGAGGCCATCGACAGCACGCCCACACTCATCGAACTCTTCCTCATCAAGGCCAAGATCTACAAGGTTCGTACTGTAATGTATACTGGGGGGGATCACAATAACCGATATGGCGGCCGATATGGTAATTTATTATGCCTCTGCCGGCGAAAGCCGGGTCGAAGGCATTATGGTTTTGGGTTGTCCGTCCGTCCTTTCCTATCAGTGATTAGATATTTACTGGCCAGGAGGGGTTTCTCCAGCGAGCGATGGTGACACAGATAGAGACACATACACACACACACACACACACACACACACACACACACACACACACAGAGATGATTTTAACACATTGAGTGCCACAGCGCTTCAGTAAAATTGTCTGCAGCCTGTGCCAGATTCACTTCCATTCAGATGAAAACAGCTATAGAATTTTTTCTATTATGGCTATATTGACGGGACTGGACTTTAATGAAACATTGAACACTCCTGCTTCTTCCAAAGAAGAAATTTTGTTTCTAGACAGTTCCATTATGAAATGACAGCCTTTGAAAAAAGTGCACTTTCAAGGGTTTTCTGTCGTTTTTTTTTTACTTTCCAAGATATACCGTAAATTCCGGACTATAAGCCGCGGCTTTTTTCCCGTTTTTTGGCCCCTGCGGCTTATATAACGGTGCGTCTTATCTATGGATTTTTTCAGAAAAAAAAAAAAAAAAAAAAAAAAAATCTCTCTTTTTTAGCACTCTTTCTAACTATAAATCCACTTCTGTTTTAATTTCCTCTCTTGCCCTCTTTTCACCACACCGCGGACACTGTGTGCACTGTAAAAATAAACAACGGTGGTGTTGTGTTATGTTGTTTTGTTGAAATGTTGTAATACGGTAAATGGGAGCTTCCTCAAACAGCCATCTCTTCCCGACAATCCCCTCTGTGCGTGACCACTTACATATGGTAATTACGGTAAGCAAACGGCCACTCGGGCAACAACTCCCTCCCCCGACTACCAGGAGAAAATCACAAACTTCGGCGAATTCACACAAAGGAAGATCAAGGAATATTCACAACAAGACGAGCAGTAGAAGCAACACTCTCACTTACCATGGGGAAGGTACGCAGAAATTCACACGAGGCAGCTTTCAAGTTGAAAGCAGTCAATCTCGCATTAAAAGAGAGCAGCCGCCGATCAAACAGAGCAGCCGCGCGTAACCTGGGCAAAAGGGACTGTCCGTCCGGGGGAGAACTACTGAACAACTCCCTCCCGACTATCAGGAGAAAATCACAAACTTCGGCGAATTCACACAAAGGAAGATCACGGAATATTATAGGAGTGTGAAAACATCCACAATTACCAACGGGTTCCAAAACGCTGGACTGCTGCGGGATGAAGAGGATGACGCCACGGGGACTGCCCCCTAGTCCGATACCTCACGAGTCCGATACCTCACGAGTCCGACACCTCATGGTTTTGGGTTAGGGTCTGGGGGAGGTTAGGTTTAGGCGTGGGGGTGGGAGAGGTTAGGTTTTGGGTTAGGGTCTGGGGGATGTTAGGTTTAGGCGTGGGGGTGGGAGAGGTTAGGTTTTGGGTTAGGGTCTGGGGGAAGTTAGCCTCTTTTTTCGGACTCGTGAGGTGTCGGACTCGTGAGGTATCGGACTCGTGCCATGGCACCTGAAGGAGAGAGGAGAGTGGTTGACGAAGCCACCCTGAACCTGTTCGTTTCCGACACTGAAGATGAGGACTTTGGTGGTTTCAGTACGCAGGAAGAAGAGGAAGACGAGGATTAGTGACTTGACTTCTCTGGTTACAGGTTTGCTGCACATATACGGTAGCCTATTGTTGTGTGATTTTGTCTGGGGATTAGTGACCTGACTTTTGTTTTGTTTTGTTGAAATGTTAATAAATGGGAGCTTCCCCAAACAGCGATCTCTTTCCCGACATTCCTCTCTGTGCACGAACCCTTTCATATGGTAATTAAACATCAAAACACCCGCGGCTTATAGTCCGGTGCGGCTTATAGAAGAAAAAAATAGTCAATTTTGGTCCCGCGGCTTATACACCGGTGCGTCTTATAGTCCGGAATTTACGGTAGTCACTTTTATGAATACCTTTTCCACTCTAATTTCGAGCACATTCACTGACTCTGGCTGGTGTTTTCTGATGTGGTGGCGTGGTGTTGTGTCTGTGCAGCCTGCGTGCCCTCTCCCCCCCCCCCCCCCCCTCTCCACCTCTGAGCTGCGGGCTCCTCCCACACGCACAGAGTTTGTTTTCTCGACTCCGTTTTTGCCCCGGACGGATCCCAGCGCGCATCAAGGAAATGATGCGCGCTGGCAAACGCGACTGAACGAAAAGGCTTGGCCGTTCGGCTTCGGATGCTGGCTTTCTGGCAGGAAATCGTGTGGAGATAGATAGAAGCATAAGAGCTCAGTTGTGAGCGCGGATGCAGCCGAGCCCACTCTCCGCTGCAGACAGAGCAATATATACGGCTCTGGCTGAAGCATGCATCGGTTTCCTCTTTGATCACGGCTTTCTCCGCTTTCTCCTGCACAAAGTAAAGGATCTGAGGTGGGTGGCGCAGCTTCCGTGACGATGTTTAAGGTGGCGCCGTGTGATCCCTTGAAGGGATTCATGCTCACTGGCTGGGTACGACCTTAAACAGCAGAATTATGGAATAATATGAATTATGATTTTAGGACGTCCACAGACGTCCTTGGCACTCCTCGTTACTTTTTTTTAGGACGTGCACAGACGTCCTTGGCACTCAATGTGTTAATTGCAACACTGAAAATGCAGCAATTCACAAGTGTGGATTGACCTGTGGATGGCCAAATATTTCCATGGAAAAATGTATTATTTAAAAAGGTGAGACAAAAACACCTCTTCTCCCCCATCCCCTCGCTCTGCAGCATGCAGGCAACATGAAGGAAGCTGCCCGGTGGATGGACGAGGCCCAGGCCCTGGACACCGCCGACCGCTTCATCAACTCCAAGTGTGCCAAGTACATGTTGAAGGCCGGCCTCGTCCGAGAAGCAGAGGACATGTGCTCCAAGTTCACACGGGTGAGACAGAGAGAGAGAGGGGCTGCTACATGAACCATTACTGGCATTAATGGCAATCGATTTATCGCTGTTGAGAATTTTATCAAACATATATTGACTGATTAATCAACCTGACAGACCCTCCTAAGTGAAACGTGTGTGTGTGTGTTGTGTTTCAGGAGGGCACGGCGGCGGTCGAGAACCTTAATGAGATGCAGTGCATGTGGTTCCAGACAGAGTGTGCCTTGGCCTATAAAGCCATGAATAAGTTTGGAGAGGCCCTGAAGAAGTGCCACGAGATCGAGAGGGTGAGTTCTTCAAACCACCGGGGTTCCTACGCAGCTCTGGAAAGACTGAAAAAGTATTAAAAATGGATCCTAATCTGCAGCGGTCGGTCGCGCAAAGACTGCTCGTCATGCATCAATTCTCAAGACAACTCAGTTCTACTTTGGTTGCCTGGCAACAAACAACACTTTACCACTCCGCTTTGTTTATGCCACTTTTTTCAAAGTGAGGCGGGTCACTCCTTACTGTAGTATTGAATGAGTGCACTTAAAGTTATGTTTAGATTGTTATAATGTAGTATTTAATGAGTGCACTTAAAGTTATGTTTAGATTATGTTATAATGTAGTATTGAATGAGTGCACTTAAAGTTATGTTTAGATTACCTTATGGACATTGATTTATGTCAGTCGGTGTTTAGGAACCCTGCCAATCATCTCACATATTCTGATATTTGTGGCTGTGAAGAACAATATTCATCTATACTGTGATATGGCCTATTTAGCAGGGCCAAGATGTCTATCTGCCTAAATCATATTGAACACCAGATATCTTCAAAACTAATCAAGTTCTGGAAAAAGTCTGAAATGTTTTAACTGAAAATGGGTATGAACCCTGAGCCATACTCCTCCCCTGTTGGATAGAAATGAGTCATGTGCACAAGTCTTTACTTATTCCCTCCATCAGCACTTTGTGGAGATCACAGATGACCAGTTTGACTTCCACACGTACTGCATGAGGAAGATGACGCTGCGGTCTTACGTGGACCTGCTGAAGCTGGAGGACGTCCTGAGGCAGCATCCCTTCTACTACAAAGCTGCTCGCTCCGCCATCCAGATCTACCTGGACCTTCATGACAAGCCTCTGACCAACGACAGCCAGGAGAGCCAAGCTCACCAAGGTTAGAGAGAGAGGAGAGCCAAGCTCACCAAGGTTAGAGAGAGAGAGAGGAGAGCCAAGCTCACCAGGGTTAGAGAGAGAGAGAGGAGAGCCAAGCTCACCAAGGTTAGAGAGAGAGAGGAGAGCCAAGCTCACCAAGGTTAGAGAGAGAGAGAGGAGAGCCAAGCTCACCAAGGTTAGAGAGAGAGAGAGGAGAGCCAAGCTCACCAAGGTTAGAGAGAGAGAGAGGAGAGCCAAGCTCACCAAGGTTAGAGAGAGAGAGGAGAGCCAAGCTCACCAAGGTTAGAGAGAGAGAGAGAGAGGAGAGCCAAGTTCACCAAGGTTAGAGAGAGAGAGGAGAGCCAAGCTCACCAAGGTTAGAGAGAGAGGAGAGCCAAGCTCACCAAGGTTAGAGAGAGAGGAGAGCCAAGCTCACCAAGGTTAGAGAGAGAGAGGAGAGCCAAGCTCACCAAGGTTAGAGAGAGAGAGGAGAGCCAAGCTCACCAAGGTTAGAGAGAGAGGAGAGTCAAGCTCACCAAGGTTAGAGAGAGAGAGAGGAGAGCCAAGCTCACCAAGGTTAGAGAGAGAGGAGAGCCAAGCTCACCAAGGTTAGAGAGAGAGAGGAGAGCCAAGCTCACCAAGGTTAGAGAGAGAGAGAGGAGAGCCAAGCTCACCAAGGTTAGAGAGAGGAGAGCCAAGCTCACCAAGGTTAGAGAGAGAGAGGAGAGCCAAGCTCACCAAGGTTAGAGAGAGAGAGGAGAGCCAAGCTCACCAGGGTTAGAGAGAGAGAGGGGAGAGCCAAGCTCACCAATGTTGGAGAGAGAGGAGAGCCAAGCTCACCAATGTTAGAGAGAGAGGTGAGCCAAGCTCACCAAGGTTAGAGAGAGAGAGAGGAGAGCCAAGCTCACCAAGGTTAGAGAGAGAGAGGAGAGTCAAACTCACCAAGGTTAGAGAGAGAGGTGAGCCAAGCTCACCAAGGTTAGAGAGAGAGAGAGGAGAGGCAAGCTCACCAAGGTTAGAGAGAGAGAGAGGAGAGCCAAGCTCACCAAGGTTAGAGAGAGGAGAGCCAAGCTCACCAAGGTTAGAGAGAGAGGAGAGCCAAGCTCACCAAGGTTAGAGAGAGAAGAGAGCCAGGCTCACCAAGGTTAGAGAGAGGAGAGCCAAGCTCACCAAGGTTAGAGAGAGAGGAGAGCCAAGCTCACCAGGGTTAGAGAGAGAGGAGAGCCAAGCTCACCAAGGTTAGAGAGAGAGAGAGGAGAGCCAAGCTCACCAAGGTTAGAGAGAGAGAGAGGAGAGCCAAGCTCACCAAGGTTAGAGAGAGAGAGAGGAGAGCCAAGCTCACCAAGGTTAGAGAGAGAGGAGAGCCAAGCTCACCAAGGTTAGAGAGAGAGAGAGCAGCCAAGCTCACCAAGGTTAGAGAGAGGAGAGCCAAGCTCACCAAGGTTAGAGAGAGGAGAGCCAAGCTCACCAGGGTTAGAGAGAGAGAGGGGAGAGCCAAGCTCACCAATGTTGGAGAGAGAGGAGAGCCAAGCTCACCAATGTTAGAGAGAGAGGTGAGCCAAGCTCACCAAGGTTAGAGAGAGAGAGAGGAGAGCCAAGCTCACCAAGGTTAGAGAGAGAGAGGAGAGTCAAACTCACCAAGGTTAGAGAGAGAGGTGAGCCAAGCTCACCAAGGTTAGAGAGAGAGAGAGGAGAGGCAAGCTCACCAAGGTTAGAGAGAGAGAGGAGAGCCAAGCTCACCAAGGTTAGAGAGAGAGGAGAGCCAAGCTCACCAATGTTAGAGAGAGAGAGAGGAGAGCCAAGCTCACCAAGGTTAGAGAGAGGAGAGCCAAGCTCACCAAGGTTAGAGAGAGGAGAGCCAAGCTCACCAAGGTTAGAGAGAGAGGAGAGCCAAGCTCACCAAGGTTAGAGAGAGAAGAGAGCCAGGCTCACCAAGGTTAGAGAGAGGAGAGCCAAGCTCACCAAGGTTAGAGAGAGAGGAGAGCCAAGCTCACCAGGGTTAGAGAGAGAGGAGAGCCAAGCTCACCAAGGTTAGAGAGAGAGAGAGGAGAGCCAAGCTCACCAAGGTTAGAGAGAGAGAGAGGAGAGCCAAGCTCACCAAGGTTAGAGAGAGAGAGAGGAGAGCCAAGCTCACCAAGGTTAGAGAGAGAGGAGAGCCAAGCTCACCAAGGTTAGAGAGAGAGAGAGCAGCCAAGCTCACCAAGGTTAGAGAGAGGAGAGCCAAGCTCACCAAGGTTAGAGAGAGGCGAGTCAAGCTCACCAAGGTTAGGAAGAACCTACAAAATGTGGAATGGATGTAATTTAATCCGCTCATAACTTTTTGAGATATCCTGCTGACAAACAGACAAACGTGTCAAACACAAGTACTGTAATGACCTGATAATACTGCTTTGACATTCCCAGGGAATTGTTAGTTTGCTCTCTCCAGAGAACCTGACAGATGTTTGCTCTCTCCAGAGAACCTGACAGACAAGGAGCTGAAGAAGCTGCGTAACAAACAGCGAAGGGCCCAGAAGAAGGCCCAGCTAGAGGAGGAGAAGAAGAATGCTGAGAAGGAGAAGCAGCTGAAAAACCAGAAGAAGAAGAAGGAGGAGGACGACGAGGAGATTGGCGGACCGAAGGAGGAACTCGTACCGGACAAACTAGCCAAGGTAAGGAGATCGTACCAGACAAACTGGGCAAGATGACTGGGGAATGGAACGCCGCATCAGCTCGAATCGCCAATATTTGATTGGTGGAAGAATAACACAAGGTCCCCAGAGGTCCTTGGTGGATCAAGGCCTTCAAAGTTTTTGAAAATAGACACGGACGTGGGTCATTGAAAGTGCTTGAATTGACATATTTTGGGTATGTATTTTGTAATATATATATATATATATATATATATATATATATATATATACCGGTATATATAAAATATATATCCACATATATGTACTGTATATGTGTGTATATATATATATATATATATATATATACCGTATTTCCTCTATTAGTGGCCTCTATTCCATTACTGGCCTCTGCTCTAATATAGGACGGGGAGCACGGCCTGCTCGGGCAAATAAAGGCCCCTCCCTCAATACAGGCCGGGTCAAAAAAAAAAAACGAAGGAGCAAAAACTACGGTGAATACGGTACTGTAAATTTCCCATACCCACAACGCATCTACCCGGTTACATTGTATCCGGGTCAGAGTACTGCTGGCGTCTGTTGTTGATGACTGCCGCTTCTGCCCGCGTCCTTACTTTTCGTTATTGTTAGCTGTTCGTGTGTTTATTTTGTTTTGTTCTGTTCTGGTCCACCCGTCCACCGTGTCTCTCTGTCCTATCCTCCCTGCTGTTTGATCGTTCCCGTTTTCCCCTCGGCTGATCAACACGTCCTCACCACCCTCTGCCTGGATTAGCCTACCCGTCAAACTGATCGATCACTTCCTCGTTCATGTCTCCCCTCCGCTGATCAACACGTCTCTGGATTACCTTCTCCCGTTGGATTTATCATTCCCTCTCACTGCCTGGACTCCATCTGCTTCGCCCCTCCATGACCGACCCGTTGCATGCCATATCCTATCGCTGCCCAGCCGTGCTGCGCTGCGTGACCCACGTCCTGGGAGGCAGTCTCCACTACCTCGCCATTTTGTGGGCTCACGAGGAGGAGGAGGAGGATACTGAGTGAGTGAGTGACCACCAATATTTATTTGCGTGTTTGGTTTTATGCAATATTTTGCAATAAAAGTCATGAAAATAAAGGAGTATGTCCATGAGAGTTTAATATTAAGAAATAAAGGCCTCACTCAATTACTGGCCTCTGCTCTAATATAGGACGGGGGCTCTCTGCGGCTCAGTAAATAAAGGCCCCGGTTACTATTAGAGGAAATACGGTATATATATATATATATATATATATCTAAGTGATGCGCGGGCCGCAGTTATGACCACGGATATCCCGCCCCGGGGCCGGATCATAAAAATAAACATTCTGATTAATAGCGGATGAGTTGCGGGCGGTTGAAACGATGTAAGCTACATCTTTCGTTAGGCACATTCTTAGTCGCCTATTGTAGATCCCCCAAAGGACCCACGGCCGTAAACAAAACAATAGCCATTAGGGATGCACGATATATCGGCAATCATATCGGTATCGGCCAGTATCGGCCGATTTTTTAACATATCGGTCATATCGGTATCGGTCAGATGTTGCAATGTTAATATCGGTTATCATTATCAGCCAAATTCTTCACATTGATATGAAATAATGCAGTAAATCTATGATTTATGGGCTTTTCCAAAGGCTTTGCAAATAAAGAAATGCATAACTTTTTCAAATTCAGTGTTAACATGTGTTTTTCAGTATGTACAAAATGTGATGATCATAAAAATGTGGTTTTATACAGATCATATCGACATCGGTAAATATCGGTTATCGGCCATAACAGCAATGTTAATATCGGTTATCGGCATCGGCCAAAATTTTCATATCGGTGCATCCCTAATAGCCATGTGCTAGGTCGCTAGGCTCCACTTTTAGTCCATATATGGTCAATGATGTCACCCTCAAAAAGGAGTCTCCGCTGAAGACGTGCGCGTTCGTATTTTCCCATACAATGAGGCAATCAACTCAAGTAAACTAAACTTAAAGCTATAGCGTTAGCTGAGTAAACTACATGAGGGCAAGTGGTGGACTGGACATAATACAGCATGGAAGTTTATTTGGTAGTCTTGGACTGCAGCGATCGCACCAACGGCAGCAGAAACCGTAAGTTCGATCCTTTTATAGCGTTGTGAAATGTCGGGTGAATGGCAGGCGCGGATCTATAAATAGTATGAAATAATTTGTGCGGATTTATGGCGGGCGGACGGTTCATGCATACACGCGGATTAGGATGGCATAAAAGCTCATCCGCGCATCTCTAATATATATCCACATAAAATGCAGCCGTTTTAGAATCAGTAAATAAGTGTATCTTGTTAAATAAAAGTCCTTGTTGTCCAGTCCCCCTTTCACCTGGCTGCCTGGGTGTGAAAAGCTTCTCCAACTTTGAGGGCTGTTATCTCTGAATGTGGCTTTTAGGAGTGTGAACCTTCAAATAAGCATATCTCTGAATGCTGAAAAAACTGAAAAATGACCTCGGCCTAAATGTTGGTCGAAATACCAGCTGCTGTCGTGTGTGTGCGCACGCACGCGTGTGTGTGTGTTTTACTTATCACGTAACAGCACAGTTGAGGTGTTGACGCATTCAAGCCTCTCTTTTTAATAGTTGTCTGTGGGCTTCTGTAAAGCTGATAGTTCTCGTTGGAAACATTCTCAGTGTTGTAACAGTAATTAACCTTGATCCCTGTCTCAAACAATGCTGTGTTGGGTCCTTGCATTTTGAGGGAATTGGGCCTGGAAAGTCCTTGAACTTGATGTTTAAGAAGGTGGGAACTCTGAATTATCAGATGATTCAGTGGATGCTTTTGGGTTTCCCCTCAGGTGGAGAATCCTCTGGAGGAGGCAGTGAAGTTCCTGACCCCTCTGAAGAACCTGGTGAGAAGCAAGATCGAGACTCACCTCCTGGCCTTTGAGATCTACTTCAGGAAAGGTCAGGCAGGTTACAGATGACCACTAGGGGGAATCACAGAGTAACTCACCTATGATACTATCACAATACGTTGCCCACTCCACGATAACGATGTTGTCACGATAAAGTGATTCTGTAATACACGATACATTGCAAGACAAATTAATTTAGGATACATCTGTGTAATTGAAGAAGAAAAAATACCCCTTAAAAGGCACACACAAAAAGCAGGTAGTTTCATACAATTTGACAACTGAGAAGATGAAACAATGTACAACAAATTGTTTTTGAGAGTTTTTTTTTATTTTTGTACATGAATGACATCACTGGTCCCCAGCTTAAACTCAAATAAACTCTCAATAACTGTCAAACTAAATGAATGTCGGCAAAACTGTTTACGGCAAAACTGTTTTTATGCCTCTGCCGACGATAGCTGAGCCGGAGGCATTATGGTTTCGGATTGTCCGTCCACCCATACGTCCGTCCATCCGATGTTCGTTAGTGAGTCAATTCTGGGGGGAAACACTGAACTTGTAATTTCTTGCCAAATGGTTAAAGATATTGGATGCCGGTACAAAATATTGCCAACCTCAATCCAAAAAGCTGGGTATCAACCAAAAACCCTGTATCAGTTGAGCCTTAAGCTGTAGCGTGACATACTACAATTAGCACTTAGGCTAACTTCAGGATCCATCCTTGGCTTGACCCCTGACCTTAGAGCAAAGAATGGGTAGGAAGCTCAAGAGGATCATGCATAACGAGGATCACACAATCTGTTGTTTTTAGCGACCTGAGGAGCTCCTTTAGCGACAGGCTTGTTATGTCCAGATGCTCTTCAGAGAGATTTAAGTCTGCTGCACACGGTGACATTTTTTTATTAACATTGTCGTTGTTGACTGTCGCTGTTGATGATTTGGTGTTGACGATGTTGATGTACTGAGGACTGTTGTAAATGTCGCCATCCATGTCATATGGGGCTGTGTCTGTGTCTTATTCTGTACTGCTTGTGATGTGTATAGCTTTTTCTATTATAAATTTATAATATATATATATAATGTATTATTATGGTGGCACTGAGTTTCCCCCCTGGGGGATTAATAAAGTATCTTGTAACTTCATATTTGTTGTGCTCTTGTTGCTCCAGATAAATACCTGCTGATGCTGCAGTCGGTGAAGCGAGCTGTAGCCATCGACCCTTTAGACCCGTGGCTCCACCAGTGTCTAGTGCGCTTCTTCAAAGGAGGTGAGTGAAGTCACCACCCAGCTCAGACCCCCCCCCCCCCCCACAAGTTTAATTCAAAACAACTTTCCAACATTTCTAAAACCATTCACTTGCATGTTTATTCACTTGTGTTTGTTTTGCGTGTGCAGTGAGCGAGAGCGTGGAGCTGGCAGGTGCGGTCAGGACGGTGTTGAAGCAGGAGATCTCCAGGCTGTTTGGGGAGAGCAACCCTCAGAGCTTCAACAAGAACTACCTGAGCCAACACTCAAACTCCATCCCACACCGACTGGCCGGTACCCACACCACAAACACTATACACAATTTTTTCCCTTACTGTACCGAAAATGAACCGAACAGTGACTTCAAAACCGAGGTACATACCGAACCGTGATTTTTGTGTACCGTTACACCCCTAGTACCACCCCTAGAAGGGAAGGACAAAGTCACTCATGAGTACATGGCTGATTGCTCTTCAGAAACTGTTTTAGTTTGGATTTAAAATTATCCCAATTATGATCTTGTTTAAGATGTGTGGTTAATGAATTCCATAGTTTAAACCTATGTACAGCGAAAGCTGTTTGTCCATGGGAGGTTTTGCGATAAGACACTTTGCAGTTCCCTACAACAGCACCCCTAGTGGTTGTGCCAGAAACCCCAAGAGGTTTCACCATATCACTGAGAACACAAGGAGCCTATTTAATGAATCCAGGTTATTATATAGGTTATGTGAGATGACTACTGTACTAAGTATCCTGCCATGAAGCTTGTAATCAGTGGCAGTGTTTCTCTCCTATCCTAGCTGCTAAGATGATGGTCTACCTGGAGCCTTCTTCTGACAAGATGGCCTGTGAGCTAGCTACGTCTCTGGACCAGTCTCTCACTGGAAGCAGCATCAAGGTACGCAAGAACTCACCAATCATTTACCCAGAGGCATTGATGGACTATTGAGATAACTTATTCCAGGCTCCGCCAATAGTATGAAACGGTATTCATCCGGTCTACTAAATCAAAGCCTAAATGGGCGTGGTCACATCTCCCCTTGAATATCGTGAGTTCCCAAAACTCCACACATATAAACACAACCACAGATTTAGCTACTACATCTGCGAACTTCATATGTAGCTCTAGCTAATTGTTACCTGCTAACGTGAGCTCCTGTTGCCAAATATTGTGAGAGTGTGTTGCTGAGACAGAGACTCGTACAAAGTAAATGTTCTCCTGATCTGTCTGTCTGCAAAATTTCATTTTAGTGTCAGAATGTTCAGAAAGATATGTGGCTTGTGGAAAATGGGCCATGTTAGCATTGTTAGCACAGATGGTCATCTGTCTGGCTCTGTTTAACGTTAGCTAGCAGACCACCGACAACTTACTAGCATTCACTCACCAGAAAAAGTGGAAACCACCTTTCTTTGAGGTACGGTTCAACAAGGTGCAATCAACTGCATCACAAGAAGGCATATTTATCTATGACATAAGACTAATGTCAAATTCAAGCGGAGTTGGTAGTGTGGGAATCCCTGCAGTACCGGAATCGCAGACTCTAAAATAATGGTTGCATATGCAGTCTCGAACCCTGAATGGAGCGCTGGACTGAAAGGCATGTGTCACTGTCTTGTATTTCACGTCTTAAAAAACAAAACAAAAAAAAGTTGGCTACCGGCAATGGGTGTCGAAAGTTAATATAAAATTAAGTGAAAACTGATCCCTGATTATGTACTGTATATATTCCATTATCTGTCCAATGGAGATCGTGTTCTGTGTTCTGTGTTCTATAGATTTGCACTGAGGTCCTGGAGGCTCTGTGTGACGGCCAGCTGGGCGTGGCTCAGACGAAGGTGGCCGAGGCTTACAGGGCCGCCTGCCACAAGCTCCACCCCCACACACTGGCCTTCATGCCGCCCGGTTACCATGACAACACCCCCGGTTACCATGACAACCACGCCAACGTCAGTGCCAACGGCGAGCTTTCGGCCGGTGAGCACGACGACATGTGAACAGGCCCCACCTCCAACCCCTCCACCCCCACCCCCACATTGCACTGATCTGGATGGACTGAGCAAACACCCCACAGGAGGGAACGGAAAAACGAAAGGCTGAGAAAAAGGGAGCAAAGAAAACAACGGCCATTTTACTTAAAAAAAACAACCATACAACAAAACATAAAAACAAAGACCCTGTCCGCAGCTATTGTGTAACTGAGAGAACAAAGAAATCTCGTTTGGGGAAGAGAAAAGGAGGATTGTGTGGAACGGGCTGAAACGGCTTCCAGAAAAACGTCTAGGTTTTCTATAACTCCTGTTTTCACACCCTGTCCTCCTGGTTACAGGTGCATCTGCTTCTCACGTTTTTAACAGAAAAAAAGGTAATTTATATATTACAAAAGTGACAAAATAATTAATAAAACCACATTTGCAAAACCAAACAGGACCATTGTAATAGTGGTGGTGATGTTGGGAGAGTTGGTGTGGTTCTGAGTGTGAGCTGGTGTGTGCCAAAGTGGCAGAAAATTCTTGTTTTGTTTTTAACTCATTCTCCGCCAGTTTTTCAGAAAAAGTCACTAGCCACCACCAGGGTTTTTGATCATTTTCATTAATTTTCCAAGACCCACAGAATATTTTCTTCTATGCCTACGTAAAGACTGAATATCCCAAAAGAAAGAAAAGAGCCTCGGCTTTCATATGAAAAATAAGTTTGATCCTACCTTCATCCGTTCTTTAGTTATCGACACCTGAATGTAGGTCGTTTTCACCAAAAACAGCAGTCCCTGACCAGAAAGTGGAGGAAATGGCATTTTTGTAAATGATGAAGTCATCTTCACGGCTCCTGACCTGAATAAATGCCTTTGATGGCAGATACTGGCGGTGTTACACTCAACTATGAACCCCATAATGATTTTGTTTCCCCTTCTGTTCAAACTCACCCCTGGGCACAGCTTTTACCGTAACACCGGTGTGAGAAAGAGATTCACCCCGCTATGAGAGAGGGGAGCACGGGTCATGCGTTCGTCTTGCGCGGGGGGACGACTGTATGTCAGGAGCAATCTACCGGCTAAAATTTACACGGCGTCAAGAGTTTAGGAACTGGATTACTATTTCCTGAGGACAAGTGACTTGTGGACGTGTTGTGTGCAAGTTGCGTGGTGAAAACAAAATCCTTCACGTTTGAGTGACAGGCTGACCACCTGCTGTAATGGAGTCCAATCCCGTATCGATAAAAGCTGCTGGACCAGAGTTTGAGCCGTCCCATGGAGCTGTGCTATGGACCTTTTCTGATGGGAGATTCTTGCTTTTTTATTTTTCCTGGTTTTGTTAGACAATCGTAGTCGATCCTGTACACCTAGATGTGCTATACTATTTCACAAGGTGAGTAAGAGAGCCATCTATCACATGATGGTGAAAACACTTATTGCCGTCCGATGACGTCAATGCATTGTCGTCAATGGCGGAGAATGAGGTAAAGGGGAGAAGTGTTGTTTTTTCCCCCCCAGGGAGTTCCCACAGTCCTTTGATCGGCCGCAATGGGGTGCCGGTCCAAAGGTATCCTGGCGGGAGGAAGAGGAAGATGAGAGGGGACGGCTTTGTGCGACGGACAAACGTCCCAAAACCTCAGTAAAGAATGTAGATTGATAAGAAGTGACAATCAATTGATCGCTCCATTGCAACATCAGCGTGCTGCAGCAGAGCTACGCCGCCGCCAATTTGGCCCCTAAGGAGACTAGTGAAATCTGTCTGTACATAAAAACAGCATCCAGTAAAACGTCCCGCCATACAAAAGTACCTCTGCCAGTTGAACAATGAAGAAATATAATAAATATGCATACTAGTCTTAACTAACAAATACAGCACTTGAAATCGTGGGTTCAGATTTACAAATTCAATTTACTGATTTATTTATTCATTTTTAAAGAAAACATACATTTATTGATGAAAGTTCAGCTCAAAGTGTCCTTATAAGCTATACATAAAGCTGCATTTGCTGAACACTGACTACATGTATGCAGATCATTTCTAGAATGAAAAAACTGAAATGTCGAATTTGCAACCACGTATAAATCTACCCATAAACATTCAAGTAAATGTAAATTATGAAATGTGAGTTCACATGACCGGCTGGTTTACCAGGCTAGTCATGTTTTGGTAGGGGATCAAATACTTATTTCACACAATCAAATGCAAATCAATTATCTCTTTTATATAGCCTAATGTGATTTTCTGGATTAAAAAAATATTTCTGTCTCATTTTTAAAATAAACCCACCATTAAAATTATAGACCGTTCATTTCTTTGCAAGTGGGCAAACTTACAAGATCGGCAAGGGATTAAATTATTTCCTTCACTGTAGATGTTTCACAGTTTTGGACTCTGGTTTATTTCCTGTCAGCTATTGTATGAGCAAACACTGCAACAGGAAATAAACTAGCATCCATTGAGAATATTGATGTGATTTTTAAAATGTCTACAGCTGAATCTGAAGATATGAAGTTGTCTTCCTTTAGAGTTTGGCTTTGTGCTTGGCTGTGTTCTGGCCCTCCTCCTCTCCACAGCTCTGGGAGTGGAGAAAGGTGTGGTCCAGGTTCAAGTAGGTAGTGATGAACTCTGGGAACTCTCTCTTCTGGACCACCTCCAAGAACATCTCTGCTGCTGTCAATAACCTCTGCTCAGCCCTGTAACAGAGGAAAGCGCTGTCACTGTGTTCAGTCTGTAACACAGGAAAAAGCTATCACTCTGTTCAGCCCTGTAACACAGAGGAAAGAGCTGTTTCTCACCTCAGTGTGACAGGAGTGTTTCTGACCTCACAGTGTGACAGAGCAGTGTTTATCACCTCACAATGTGACAGAAAGGAGTGTTTCTTACCTCACAGTATGACACACAGGAATGTTTCTCACCTCACAGTGTGACAGAGGAGTGTTTCTCACCTCAGTGTGACAGTTTCTCACCTGCAGCCTTGTAATTCTCTATTTTGCTCTCCCTCTCTGCCCTCTGCTCTGCTGTCTACAGAGTCACATGCGCTACACTTGTTTTCTGTTACCATAGTCAAAACATACAAATTGTACTATGTCAGAGCTATAAAGAATTCTGTTTCTCCATAAATCCTTACTTTAAACCTGCAAGCTTTCATGGCAGGGATGCAGTCTCTTTGCATCTCTTTACAAAAATATGTGTAGTCTAAATACATTTCTATAAGACGACTTCAAGACTCATGGCTCCAATTATTTGTTCTCAAGTGGTTTTCCTCAAGATGGCTGAGTATTCTTTTTGGCTCGGTAGAGAGATGCTGGTTATGTCGGGAGAAGAATGCATGTTAAATTCCATTCTACATCACAGTGTGATAGGAGAGTTTGGTGTTGTGTTTGTCTTGTCTCTGCACTGGAACTGAGCCACCATGCTGTATCAAACAATTACCACCAACGTTGTGTGGCACTAATAAAGTCAAGTAAAAAGTATCTCACCTCATAGTGTGACGGAGAGGGCGGAGCTCTATCAGGACCTCCTGGGTGAGCTCAGCCACCAGGCGCCGGGTCGTAACCCTGTCATCGTCTTCAAGCTGAGTCTGATGACGTATCCACTGCCACACCTAACACACAACATACACAAGTATTTTACAGAGAAAAGGAAGGTAAAATGGACCCTTAACCCTATGATCAAATCTTCACAATGTCACAATCTTACTAATATAATATACTAATATAATTTCTAACTAATATGTGTCACTAATATATCTTATTAATATAAGCTTACTAATATATGATCTCACTAGTAATATATTCTTGCTGGGAGGAGAACGTGGCAGACCGAGGGCTATGTGGAGAGATTATATCTCCATGTTGGTGTGGGAACGCCTTGGGATTCCCCAGTCAGAGCTGGCTAATGGCCAGGGAAAGGGAAGTTTGGGGTCTGCTGGGACTGCTACCTCCATGAACCCATCCCAGATAAGCGGTTGAAGATGGATGGATGGAATATAACAAATATAACATATCTTACTAATGTCTTATCTCACCACACTATAATTGGAGAGCGGGCAGAGCACAATTGCTCAATGGTCAGTTGAGCAGGCGAGCCCGCGCAACGGCCAGGCTGCGTCTGCGACCTCGAGGGCAAACCAACAAGGTACAGTAGAAAAGAGCGATGAGGAGGAGGGAGGGGAAGGATGCGAGGCACGGTAGGAGCGAGCGCGCTCCTTTTGCCAACTGTGATGTCACTTGAGCAACTGTGATCTTTGATCTTAGTTAAAATTGGTCTAACTAGTGCAATACCCATAGTGTCATCTATACCTATCTATACTATAATTCCAGGTTTATGTATATCATAGATAGGTAGATATATTGCAGTGCCCGCACCCCCCCATTCAATGCCCCGCGGACGCTTCCCCCCTCCACACACACTGCACTCCAGCCCCTTAAGCGCAAGTCTATATCATGTTTTTTTAATGAAATTCTTGCATAGTATACCTTTAAGTAAAACAGTTGTCCAATAGTAAAGGTCCAAAATGAATTGTGCAAAGGACAAATAATATGAAAATGAATAAACAAGAATATGAAAATTGATTAAAAAAAAAGAGGCAGATTTTAAATAGCATTTTGCAAATCATCAGCATTAATTAATCAGTCTTTCATTTGTAAATTTAATTACCAGTTGTGTCATTTAATGGCTCATTTATAAAAAAATATATATTAGTAGCCTAGGTTTATAAATAGTTTTATCAAACGGCTAATTTAAAAGCTTTTTTTTCTGGAACCCGTCTGGAAGGTGGAAGGTGAATATGTAGGCTACAGTACAGTCTAAGTAAATACTGAGAGGGCAGCTGAGGCCACGCAGCAGCCGAGCTGTGGGGAGCTGCAGGGCGTAACGGCGTTGTGTAGGTGGTACTTGCAGTAACCCATGTATAGAGCTTGCCCAGGGGTGGATACGAACCGCCGACCTTCGGCTTGGGAGTCAAAGACACTAACCACTCCACCAAGAGAGCTAGCTCCCTTGGCGGAGCTGATTAAAGGCCGGGTTTTCCGTGGGGAATATGAATATATATTAAATCTCACGCCCCTAAGGTTTTAGAATCCGTTGAAATTTTTGAAATTGGTTGTTTACAGCCTGAGATATCACCAGAAATCCACTCTGTGTGTGGGGGGGGGGGGGGGGTGGTGGGGGGGGGGGGTGCGGGGACTCGAAATACTACATTTCCCACAATGCACTGGGCTCGCGTGGCCTTCGTTTCCATGCCCACCCCTCAGGCGTTTGGCTGATATCAAACTCCAGTAGGTGGCGGTAATGCACATATATGTTTGCCAACCGCCATAAAACTCAAAGAAGAAGAAGACATGGAGAGAAGACATGGAGAGAAGAAGAAATAAATCGAAAATAAATCGAAAATCAATTGCCTCCAAATTGCACCAAATGTAAACGGTAGTATATATGTCGGGAGATGTCTTCATAAAAATTTTTTCATGCATTTTAAGGCATTTTCGTAGGAGTTACGCGCATCTGATGTTGTAACTATTTTCTGTAAAAATGTGTAAAAACGGGTACATTGCTCAGCGTTGATTTCGTTACTTCAACCCACCTACTGCTAGATGTAAAATTTGACGAGCTTTCCAATGCCGCCAGTCCCGTGTCGATTAGTGCTTCCGTTCCCGAGATAATGGTCTCTTTGCAAGGAACTATGGGAAGCTAATATTAGCTACAGCAGGCTAGGCGGTTGACAAGATGGCTGCGTTTTTGTTTTGGTCAAGGCCTCTGAAGGGGCGTGGAGGACCTCTAGAGGCGGGACCATGGCCAACAACAGTTGTAGTTCATAGGTGCACGACTTCCGCAAGGCGGACTTAGGCCAGATGACGCGAAACGCGTCGGCTGGCCCAAAAAATATGTGAGAGATGCTTGATATCTCTGGCAGTGAATATCCAATTTCAAAAATTTCAACGGATTCGAAAACCTTAGGGGCGTGAGATTTAATATATATTCATATTCCCCACGGAAAACCCATCCTTTAACATGCCTTTATGCTGGGGAGTGAGTTTAACCAATCCACTCACTACCACACTGGACTCACGAGGAATCCGCGCTGATTCAACTCGGTTACAGATGCATAATAGAGGAAAAAAGCATAGGAGATTGCGCACAGAAGAAATCCATGCAGTCAGCAGATAAATCCTTATCTAAAGCAAAAGATTCCCAGAAGGAATCAAGCAACTGAAATTAGACACCGAATTGGACAGACAATCAAATGCCATCACCTTGAACATTCTTGGATGAACGATGAAGCAGGACTTTTGCGCATCGGAGGCTCCATAAAAACATGCGTAACAGCTACCCTCGCTCTCTCTGTCATGTTAAAATATTGAATCTAAACTCAGTATCTCCGTAATTACAAAGATAATGAACATTCCTGAAAACGATCATTAATGCATTAAAACGACTGATTTCATGAATGCACACACTAAGAAGAAACAAAGGGTAAGTCCACTTTCGGCTTCTCACTGCACACAGTCAATTATCATGCGCTCCCGATATGCTGTCCATGGCATGCATGCGATGTCCATGGATCTGACATCATGCTGGGAATAGAACAGGCTTTTGTACAATTTATAATCAATTCATAAGAAAACTAACTGTTGTTTATGTTGACATCACGACAGCAGATGTGTTTTCTTGTTGAAAATGCGATCGTGACTGCTTCTGTGGGTTTTGATTGACAGGCAGCTGCTGTGTCACTCTGTCCCCTCTTCCCAGTACTGCGTATGTACCGGCACCTAATCTTTTAATGGTACGGAGTACCTGACCACACCAACACACTTTCACCCATGCTCGTCTAACGGCGTTGTGTAGGTGGTACTTGCAGCAACCCATGTTAAGGGCTTGTCCAGGGGTGGATTCGAACTGCCGACCCTCGGCTTGGGAGTCCAGCATGTTAACCGCAACACCAAGAGAGCTAGCTCACTTGGCGGAGCTGGTTAACATGCCTTTATACCTGGGGAGTGAGTTTAACCAATCCACTTGCTACCACTCGGGACTCACGAGGAATCCGCACTGATTCAACTCGGTTACACTAGGCTATCACCATCGCTACAGGTATCACGTATAACCCTCAATTTACCTGGGACCTGGAAATCTCTGCTGTGGCTGAATCCTCAACCTGGCCTCTGTAGAAAAAATGTCCTTTGCCTAGGAGAGAAAGGATGGTGTTAACATGACAGCACTCAGCAGCATGAGAATAGTAACAGTGAAAACATGTGTATATCTGTGTGTGTGTGTGTGTGTGTGTGTGTGTGTGTGTGTGTGTGTGTGTGTGTGTGTGTGTGTGTGTGTGTGTGTGTGTGTGTGTGTGCGTGTGCGTGCACTTACCTGATAGCCAAGCATCAATAAACAGTATGCCCACTGCAATGTTATACTTCAAGCCAAAAAGGGTGACTCCTCCCTAAGTAAGAGTAAAAGACATGAAATCATGCATGCTACAGGATCATGGGATATTTCTACAGTGTGTGTGTGTGTGTGTGTGTGTAACATATATATATGTTCGGCCTCGCCTGTCCTGCAGTTGGTCGAGTTGGCCCTGCAGCTCACATTCACAGCTCGGCCGCTGTGCGGCCTTGCCCGCAACTCAGCTGCTGTTTGCCCTTGCCTGCCCTATTGGTGCGTGCACAGTGTCTCCCTCTCTCTCTCCCTCAGTCTCTCTCTCCCTCTCCCTCAGTCTCTCTCGTTACTTTGTGTGTGTGTGTGTGAGTGAATTTATGACATCACTGATGATGTCATGAGTGTGATTTATGACATCACTGATGATGTCATCAGTGGGATTTATGACATCACTGATGATGTCATCAGTGGGATTAGGCCATCACTGATGATGTCATCAGTGGGACAGACAGACAGACAGAGCCCCAGCTCCCATTTATATACTGATGATGATGGGACAACAGATGCATTCGAAACATCTGGGGCCAGTTGCACCAACAGGGCTTAGTTATGCCTGACTGGACTATAGGACAACAGATGCTTTGAAATATCTGGACTATGGGACATCAGAGCCACTGACCGAAGGCATGGAGAGCAGGTCCTCAGGAGTCACGCTGACATCATCTCGAACCTGGTGAAGCTGGTTATCACCTTGAGTATGGAGCTGAAAGAGCTGAGAGGTGAAGCTTAGTATGAATGAGAGGGACTTGCCTCAATATAAAAGTGGCTAATTTTGAACCAGTACTAACTTTCTGCATGGGTTCGATCAAGTCCAGGTCATACACCATGAAACCGTCCACACCTGCCTTGATCTCCAACATCTTCAGTCTAAAAGGTGGGAAGAAATGGTATAAGAGGGGTTAAATATCAATTCAATAATCAGGCATGGTGACGTGCATCACTAGTGTAAATTGACTCTAGGGGTTATTCATAAAACCAAGCGACCCAACATGTTTCCTTTTTAGTTTTGGTCTGAGTGTGCTTCGTAAAGTAAAGTAAAGTAAAACTTTTTAGAAGCATTTTATGAAATGTCTATGGAAAAAAGAATGGCTGATGAAATCCCTTGGTGCATATGCAGAACCCGGAAGACGATGTGACTTTGGCGCTCTATATACATCAGATCGGCAATTAGGCCTCACCCCCCTTTTAGGGGGAAAACACAAGCCTCTCCCCATTGACTTCAATGTAAAATAGCACTACCCAAACAAATTATAGAAAAATAACAATCAATCTCGTTTATTAATGACCCCAAAACACCATGACATGACAATATATTACAACTCGTCTGGCCATAGAATGGGCAAGATACACCAGAAATATTATTTTGACCCATCTAAAATCATGTGACTCATGTCATGTGACAGCCCCGTGACTTTTTACAGCTCCATGACTCACGGAGCCCAGCATCGTTGTACCCGGCTACTTGGCAGCTACTACTGAGTGACGAGTCACGGGGCTGTAAAAAAGAACGTCACATGTGACATGAATCACATGATTTTAGATGGGTCAAAGTAATATTTCCAGTGTATCTTGCCCATTCTATGGCCAGACGAGTTGTAATATATTGTCATGTCATGGTGTTTTGGAGTCATTAATAAACAAGATTGATTCTGTTATTTTTCTATATTTTTGGGGGGTAGTGCTATTTTACATTAAAGTCAATGGGGAGATCGTGTTTTCCCCCTAAAAGGGGGCGGGACATGTGCCGCCAGCAGCCGCCTCCAAAATTACGTATTGCCGATCTGGTGTATGGGTTGAGACCATCATGGAAGAGGGTTTCCTCTTTTGTGAATTACCGGGTCAGTTTCACCGTCACAACCAAGCCCCTTTGTAATACTGATACTGTTGGCTTTTATCAATATGGGCCTCTATGTAAGCAAAGCAATGAGGTCCTGCCTGGTGACAGCAGCCAGCACTGTCCTGTAGGAGGGGCTGTGCTGGTCCTGAGGCAGCAGCAGGGCAGCCATGCCTCCTGTAGCCAGCGCCCCCCGTTGGTGGCACGTCTGGACCAAGAGCTCCATGTAGCTCCGGAGAAAACGCTTCTCCATGTTGACGTATTTACTGCGGTCGGGCAGGAGGAAGGCCTCTCGGTGACCTGGAAGACAAAGCAGGGTTCAACATCTCCTCATACATCACATTCAAGGACTTTTCGTGACTATTTGATTGCTGTTTGTCTCATAAATATATATATAAAAAAAAAAAAATCCCTAACTATAGTGATTATATTGATTGTGGAGCCACAGCTCCCAAGAGCACTCTGGCCAGTCGGAAAGGTGACCCAACGTTACCATGGAGCTAGTCTCCCCAGACTAAAATATAGACCCTTCTCATGGGAGCCATTTTGTGTTGAAAAGGCAGGGTAAACACAGGTGCAAGGCAAACACTAATGAGGGTTTCAAACTTCCATGATTGTAGAAGAGGGGTGATCTCTGCACAAACCGTGTGCGCCAGGTGCGTCGGAGCATCAGATGAGTTGAGAGAGGAAAATCCCGCACACTGACTTCACTTCAGACTTTTGCAAAGTCTGGCAAAGTCTTTTGCCAGATGAAGGTCTTGTTGTGACCGAAACGTTGCCAATAAAAGTCTGAAGTGAAGTCAGTGTGTGGGATTTTCCTCTCTAAACTTCCATGATTGGAATTTGGAAACCCTCATTAGTGTTTTGCTTGCACCTGTGTTTATTCTGCCTTTTTGACACAAAATGGCCCCCGTGAAAAAGGTCTATTACGTTGAAACGCTGCAATCTGCATACTACATGAATGAGTCTGTGCCACTTCACAGCCACCGCTGCTGTTTTGAGGGCGGGTCTAGGGGTCTAAATTGAATGACTGACAGGTCGTAGCACCAATGAGAGAGTGGCTCGTTTTCAAAAGTCAACAGTCAGGTTGGGTGGCACGCCTGATCGCTAAAGTCATTACTGATTGGTATCCCCATGATTTCAGGGGAACCAATCACTGGCCAGGATTCCGACAGCAGTTTGAAGCTAGAAGTGTCCCAGACTCAGAAAGAGATGTGCAGCATGCAGTAATGTAGTGTATCAGACCCAGAGAGAGATCTGCAGCATGCAGTAATGTAGTGTATCAGACCCAGAGAGAGATCTGCAGCATGCAGTAATGTAGTGTATCAGACAGTGGCATCTGGTCACTAGAAGGCGCTAGGGCACCGCCCCCTCCCTCCCTTCAAGGAGAGAGAAGAAAGTCTACCTTAAGCAATGCCTTAAAGGCATTGTGGAACATGTTAAACATAGCCTAAATTAATTGGATAATGTGAAATAAAATAATTATAATTATAATAATTGCCTACTCACACAATGCGCCTGGTAGTCTCTATGTGCCTGTCAGCACTGCAGCACTGCGGCTCCAATCTGTGTGAATTTATATTATCCCCGCCTGCTTGGAGCGCCGGTATAACAGGTGTGTGTATGTGGCCGATTCACTTTCCCAGAGTCAGAAACAAATACATGCCTTCAGACAGACCTTTTCTAAGTAGTTGGTGTAGTCTGAAGTATGTCAAAAAGCAATAAAAGGCTATCTTGGCTCAATTGTTGAGTTGCAATGGGATCAAATAAGATAATCATGATGGGCGAGGGTTGTCTGAGGGGAGGCCCACAGTCTCAGGCTTGAGGGATTTGAGGAAGACATAGAAGTCAGACTCACCAAACTTATTGACGAAGGAGGCTGAGTAATCCCAGATGCCACAGTTGAGTCCGGCTGAATGCTCTCGCAGCTCATAGATAATCTCTTCCATCTCAAATGTTGCCAGAACGTTCTCGATCAGCACCGTAGCCTTGATGCTGCCCAGAGGAAGTCCCAGCTACAATTACAATTACAATGCTTTATTACAACACATACAGCAACCCAATCGCCACAATAAAATGTTGCTATTGTCCATTTCTGCAATCCACATTTATGTAAAATCTCAACATAAATTTTAAACCGTCTGCCGTTTTATGGTTCTAAAACGTGCCATTTTACGTTTCTGCAAACCTACAATGCAATGCAATGTAAATTTGAAACAGAACAGTGGTTAATTTGAAAACATTGCTGCCTTTTCAACGTTAAACACAAATAAATCAATATTAAAAAGTAAAACATAGGTAGGTAGGCAGATTCAGAAGCTTGTTGGAGTAAAAAGAGTTTTATTCTCTGTCCAACTGTGCAAAAGTGACTCACAAAACTCCAAAAAGAAATGAAAAACAGCAAAAGCAAAATTAACTGGCGTGACGCAGGATACTCTCAAACAAATGCATGCAAATGTGATCAAGTGCACACATCTACACCGTCATCCTTAGTCCATGAGCCAGACAAGATATCAGACTCAACTGTCAGTTAGAGTTAGAGTATATAAAACTTTGCTTTTTCTTGTCAAAATGTATTAAGCCCCAATGCATGCTGGGAGAGATGCAAATGTGTGTCTGTGTGTGGCGTTTGGTAGGGGAGGGAGGCACACAAAGTGCCGTGGGTGCATCCCTGGCGCACTAAATAAGGCCTGGTTTTGAAAAGCGTTAACCGCAAAATTAACGGCAGCTGGGAAGATCGCTTTAGGAAACGCCCATTCTGGCCTATTCTGGCACTGCGCCACGCCTCTTCAGCGTAAAGCGCATTTCGGGGCGTAAAAACATGACGGTATCTTCCCGAGTCAGTGGTAGGCCGGCGTAAAGTATGTTATTTTGCATTTAAGGCCAGTTTAGCGCCTAAGGCCAGGGGGAGAATAGAGCCCACTGTGTACTAGCTGTTGACATGATCAAAAACGTGACACACCTTCTGTTGCGTCCAGACAAATATATTGTTCCAAAGTCTGGCTTCCATGAAACTCTCCACCTGGAGAGGAAAGAGACATGGTAGAGTAGGTAGGTAGGAGTAGATTAGTGGGATTGTAACTTTATCTCAATCACATACTTATTCTATGGCTTTATGTGTCTGCATGTGTTACTTGGTGTGTTTGCATGTGTGTTACTTATTAATAATAATAATAATATCCTTTATTTATCCCCATGGGGGAATTCATCCTCTGCATTTGACCCATCGTCGACTAGGAACCATCCTAGAACTAGGAGCAGTGGGCAGCCGCAGTGCAGCGCCCAGGGACCAACTCCAGCTCTTTTGCCATTGCCTTGGTCAGGGGCACTGACAGGAGTATTAACCCTAACATACATGTCTTTTGGTCTTGGGAGGAAACTGGAGCACCCGGAGGAAACCCACACAGACACAGGGAGAACATGCAAACTCCACACATCAGAAAGGACCTGGGACGGACCGGGTTTCGAACCTGGGACCTTCTTGCGGTGAGGCAACAGTGGCAACCACTGAGCCAACTTGCCGTCAAATATATATTATAGTGTCTTTGTGTGTGTTAATTAGTGTGTGTTTGTGTGTTACTTTAGACAGGTAGAAGAATGGTCCACTCTTGTTGTCAAACAGGTTCTTTCCACAGAGGAACATGAGGAGGCCAAAGTCAAAGAGAGGCCCTGGAGCCTCCTTACCCTCCACCTGATAAACACAGTCACAGTCTGAGATCATTTGTTTTCTACATCTTTGAGAAAGCCTGCCCCTGTGTGTAGGGGATGAAATGATACAACACAGTTTTGCCCAAGGTCCTCTTTTACATTGGATTGAGGAAAATTGGATTTGATCCTCGTCCCACCAATCCAAATCAGACAGATTTGTCTTCTAAATCTTAAAGCTAGAATATGTAACTTTTGTAGTGCAGAACCTTTGTTTCCCCCTTCTGTCATATAACAATGAGAAGTGTCCGTCTGTGAGCAGAATTTTGTTGACTGGGTTGGTCTAACTGCCAACTTGGGGTCCAACTCGCAGGGGGGGGGGATATGTGGCAGTTATTGAGAGTTGACTTGGACCAGTGATCAGTCATCACACGACTGTACACAATGATTCAGTGCCACTTCCTTCTGATGACATCACTGGTCCACAACTTAATGCAAATCAACTCTCAACAAGTGTCAAACTAATTGAATGTCTACAAAACTGTTGGCAATTTTTGGATGTGTGAGATTGTGTGTAAAATAAATCAGCATTGTTTTTTCAGTGAAGCTAGCTAGCTGTTATCTACATTAGCCTGCTGCTGTAACCACTTCACCGAGCTCAAAGGTTAAGCAGTTCAAGTCACGCTCTTTCCATGGGGGAATCAGCTTTGAAATCTGTTGGCCGGTTGTTGATAATAAAGCAATAATGCAGCTTGCAGCTAAGCTAACGTTACGTCAGTGTTGGTACTGGATGTGTGGTTCTCAGCTGTAGCGCAGACAAAGAGTATTGAAGGCAAGAGACAAAGTTCTTGTGCTTTTTTGACAACAGCCCGACCGCCATGATGTTGCAGTGGAACAACCTATTAGCCTTCGGTTCTTATCAATGTAAGTTATTTGGTGCAGAATCAGATGACATACAATTATACAAACATACCAAGAGTGTTTTCATAGAACACCAGCGGTTATACAGGTAAGAACACTGCCTGGAGGGGGGGGCTTTAATCAGCTTTGTGGGAACTCGTTTTGGCAATGGCTTGAATGTAACAGATGTTCATTTCTATGTAAAAGTTACATATTCGAGCTCTAATAAATAAATGGAGAAGATGCCATAGTACCATCATGTTGTGCTCCACCATGTTCCAGGCACGGGGGCGAAGCATCAGCACCGGAGCCTGAGATATGGGCGGGGCATCTGGGTGATGTAATGATAATATTCATACTGAGTTTGATTCTGATCCATTCTAATTGAGTTGGATTGGAATATTCACATATGTGCATAAATGCAATACATGTACTTTTGTGACATCAATTTAAAGCAAACAACTTACTGGGAAATTGGTTGTGCACCGCTTTGTAGACATTATAAATGCCTTTGATTTGATTGTGATATGTGGGGCAGTTCCCGTCATCAAAGTCAACCTGACAAACGCAAACAGAGGGTTAGAGCTGGAGTGAATGAGAGAAACGTCTAAACCAGTGATCCTCACTATTTCTACGATGAGAGCCGCACTGGCAGGACAAAGTCAATAGGAGAGCCACTTTTACCGCAAAACACCAAAAGCCACCCCAACCAAGCACATCTGCCTACCATTTTTTTGTGTTTTATTGTTTTCCACACACACACACACACACACACACACACACACACACACACACACACACATATACCAGTTTCCCCTAGAAAATCTTTCAGGCCTGGAGGGATTTCGAAAGGTACCCCGACCGCAACGGTGGGGGCCATCGCTGGCGACGCTAAAGTTTTAGCTAACCTGTTCACATCTATGTTCGCAATGGCATCCCAAGTATCATCATACGATGCGCGATGCGAACAGTTGTATTATGGGATGTGCGTTTCCCAGGCAACGACACACGTTGACACGTTTTGGAACAGCGCTGCACGCTGGCACAATACTCCTAAAAGCAAAATACTTATTGTTTTGAATGATTTGGCACCTTCTATTACTGTCAACACCAGTAGCCTATTGTTGTATTGTAATAATATGCCATAAAGGTTTATTGAAATTTTGGGGAGAGCAGGGGGGGGGGGGGAATCTAAAAAAAAATAAAAAATAAAAAATTACAATTTCTTAGAGCCGTCAACTAAAGCTTCGAGAGCCGCCAGCGTCTCGCGAGCCGCGCAATGAGGAACTAGGGTCTAAACAAATAGAAACAATTCATTCTGTAAGCTAATGAGACTATTTCACATGCACACAGGATTCTACACAAAGGAAACACCTCAGGATTCCTCAGTCAGAGCTGGCTAATGTGGCCAGGGAAAGGGAAGTTTGGGGTTCCCTGCTGGAATGGCTACCTCCATGACCTGATCCCGGATAAGCGGTTGAAGATGGATAGATGGATGGACAGAATTCTACATTTAATCTGGCACATGCAATATTTTTAAAATTGCAGCTGAACTGACACTTTAAGGTTGCAAGTACAAGCACATACATGGGCTTTCTACCTGTATGCCTTGCACATGGGGTTTCTACCTGTATGCCTTGCGCTGGTGATTGGAGACCTTGGAGGAAGCGCTGGGTATCGCAGGGAGCCAGATCCCCGATGTCCACATGCCTCTTCTGGAGCCTGGGAGGGACAGGGAGCACCCTCCAGCTTGGGTCTCTCCTGATATGGGAGGTGGCCTCTGAGAAGCCAGGCAGACCACCTGATAGGTCCAACTGGCTCTTTCTGGACACCCTCAACCGCAGGACCTGAAGAGAATAGTTAACAGCAACACATAAGCAGGAGATTCTAAGACCTGGGGTCAGATCTTGACAGAGTTATTGAGGGTTCAAGAAACGCATCTTTGGGTGGTCACAGTGTGCCAATAGTCCACAAGCAGACCATGGAGAGATACAAAACAGGAGGAAGCCACACAGAGGCTTATGTGTTGTCTGACCTGCTCTACACACAGAGGCTTATGTGTTGTCTGCTCTACACACAGAGGCTTATGTGTTGTCTGTCCTGCTCTACACACAGAGACTTATGTGTTGTCTGTCCTGCTCTACACACAGAGGATTATGTGTTGTCTGTCCTGCTCTACACACAGAGGCTTATGTGTTGTCTGTCCTGCTCTACACACAGAGACTTATGTGTTGTCTGACCTGCTCTACACACAGAGACTTATGTGTTGTCTGTCCTGCTCTACACACAGAGACTTATGTGTTGTCTGTCCTGCTCTACACACAGAGGCTTATGTGTTGTCTGACCTGCTCTACACACAGAGGCTTATGTGTTGTCCCACCTGCTCTACACACAGAGGCTTATGTGTTGTCTGTCCTGCTCTACACACAGAGGCTTATGTGTTGTCTGACCTGCTCTACACACAGAGGCTTATGTGTTGTCTGTCCTGCTCTACACACAGAGGCTTATGTGTTGTCTGACCTGCTCTACACACAGAGGCTTATGTGTTGTCTGTCCTGCTCTACACACAGGGGCTTATGTGTTGTCTGTCCTGCTCTACACACAGAGGCTTATGTGTTGTCCCACCTGCTCTACACACAGGGGCTTATGTGTTGTCCAACCTGCTCTACACACAGAGGCTTATGTGTTGTCTGTCCTGCTCTACACACAGGGGCTTATGTGTTGTCCAACCTGCTCTACACACAGAGGCTTATGTGTTGTCTGTCCTGCTCTACACACAGAGGCTTATGTGTTGTCTGTCCTGCTCTACACACAGAGGCTTATGTGTTGTCTGTCCTGCTCTACACACAGAGGCTTATGTGTTGTCTGACCTGCTCTACACACAGAGGCTTATGTGTTGTCTGTCCTGCTCTACACACAGAGGCTTATGTGTTGCCCAACCTGCTCTACACACAGAGGCTTATGTGTTGTCTGACCTGCTCTACACACAGAGGCTTATGTGTTGTCCCACCTGCTCTACACACAGAGGCTTATGTGTTGTCTGACCTGCTCTACACACAGAGGCTTATGTGTTGCCCAACCTGCTCTACACACAGAGGCTTATGTGTTGTCTGACCTGCTCTACACACAGAGGCTTATGTGTTGTCCCACCTGCTCTACACACAGAGGCTTATGTGTTGTCTGTCCTGCTCTACACACAGAGGCTTATGTGTTGCCCAACCTGCTCTACACACAGGGGCTTATGTGTTGTCTGACCTGCTCTACACACAGAGGCTTATGTGTTGTCCCACCTGCTCTACACACAGAGGCTTATGTGTTGTCCCACCTGCTCTACACACAGAGGCTTATGTGTTGTCCCACCTGCTCTACACACAGAGGCTTATGTGTTGTCCCACCTGCTCTACACACAGAGGCTTATGTGTTGTCCCACCTGCTCTACACACAGAGGCTTATGTGTTGTCTGTCCTGCTCTACACACAGAGGCTTATGTGTTGTCCCACCTGCTCTACACACAGAGGCTTATGTGTTGTCCCACCTGCTCTACACACAGAGGCTTATGTGTTGTCTGACCTGCTCTACACACAGAGGCTTATGTGTTGTCTGTCCTGCTCTACACACAGGGGCTTATGTGTTGTCTGTCCTGCTCTACACACAGAGGCTTATGTGTTGTCCCACCTGCTCTACACACAGAGGCTTATGTGTTGTCCCACCTGCTCTACACACAGAGGCTTATGTGTTGTCCCACCTGCTCTACACACAGGGGCTTATGTGTTGTCCCACCTGCTCTACACACAGAGGCTTATGTGTTGTCTGACCTGCTCTACACACAGAGGCTTATGTGTTGTCTGACCTGCTCTACACACAGAGGCTTATGTGTTGTCCCACCTGGTCTACATGTAACCGAAGTGAATCAGCGCCAATTCCTCATGAGTCCAGTGTGGTAGTGAGTAGGTTGGTTAAACTCACTCCCCCAGTATGAAGGCACGTTAATCAGCTCCGCCAAGGGAGCTAGCTCTCTTGGTGCAGTGGTTAACGTGTCCGCCTCGTAAGCCCAAGGTCGGCAGTTCGAATCCACCCCTGGGCAAGCCCTTAACATGGGTTGCTGCACTTACCACCAACACAATGCCATTACATACACACAACAGAGGCTTATGTGTTGTCCGACCTGCTCTACACACAGGGGCTTTTGGGTTGTCCCACCTGGTCTACACACAGGGGCTTTTGGGTTGTCCCACCTGGTCTACACACAGGGGCTTTTGGGTTGTCCCAACTGGTCTACACACAGGGGCTTTTGAGTTGTCCCACCTGGTCGACCTCCTCGTCGAATTTGGAGATGAGCTGGTGGAGGAAGCTAAGGGAGTCGACTGTGAAGAGTGTTCCAAACTCTTCTTCCAGGCCGGGGGGAGAGGGAGACAGCTCCATGCCTACTGGGCCCTGTGGAGCAACAGAGTAGGCTTTTACCAATGTAGGTTTTTGAAGACCAACAGAAACATTGATATTCTGGGATTTAAGCTGTTTAAATTTTGCGCTGATATTCACTATGTTTAATTTTTATTACTGTCAAAAACATTCAAAAACAACAAAAACAAGTAGTAGGCTTCATTGCCAGTTTTACAGACTGATGAGGAAAATCTGAGTCGGATAATTACTGCAATGGACACATCAATGTATGATTTAAACTAATATAATCTAATCTACCAGAGTAGCAGAGTGAGTACAATGAACAAGGCAAATACAATGCACACTCAGATAATGATTGCACTAGCGTGTTCTTATTGTCCATACTGGTGTTGTAGTCTTTACAGTCCCTAAAAAGTAAATAATAATTATTTAGCTGCAAAATGATATGATATGGGAGTAGGCTACTCACAGTCACAGACATGCTGATGATAGTCTCTATGCACTTAATAGATGTGGACTTTGGTTATGGGCTTTCTTTGGTCACTGTTTGACCAGGAAAATGTTTGTTTGGATTTGGGGTTAAAAGTACGTCCTGTGTGTGTGTGTGTAGATGTGCCCATTTCCTATAGGACGAATCAGCGTGATATCATGACAACAAAAAAGCATTTCCGGGTGCCACTGCAGCAGTTAAGGAGTTGTGCCAAACAAACATTAATATCTCCATAACTATACTAAACTATATTTTGACTTTTTGAGTGACAGCAGAAGTAGCTCAAGGGTCTGATGTATAATGTAGGGTGAATTCAGGGTGAATGGGACATTTTTTGAATTTCCGCCTTGTGTAAGCTTTCTTGCCATGAACTTAAAAAAAATAGTCCAACACATGATACATTTATGTAATACTGAAGATGTTACCTCATTTGAGGTGGAATAAAGGTTACATCGTATTCCAGGGAGGCGTGGCATACCCTTTTGTGTGAACTGACCCAAAACCCTTTTTTTCTGTAACATTTGGGTGATTGGGACAGGACCTTTGGGTGAATGGGACAACATGCCTTATGATTGATTTAGGCTAGTGCATTTACTGCACAATTTAATACACACTTTGATATAATTTCACATGCACATCTTCCTTTTCCTGTTCATCTTTATAAATTAAGACTCCATGTTCATTTAAACTGTTTTATTTAATGTTTAAAAATATGTAAACAATTCAACCCCCCCCCCCCCCCCCCCTCCCCTCCCCTCCCCTCCCCTCCCCGCCTTCTCCTCTTGTCATGTATTCACAACAACTCACAACAGCTTAGCGCATCCTTACATAGAGAATGAATTGCAGAAAGGGCTGGCAGCTCAAATAAGTGCGTTGGGTGTGAACCGGGTGTGAACACGGATAGGCTCGTTTGAGCAAGTTCTGCGCAGATTCGACCAGCGCCTTGCTTGGCCCGTTGCATGATGGTTATTTTGAGTTGTCCGACTTGCTCCAAAGAGCGTGGAAGGAAAGAGACGACACTCCGGCCATTTTTGGAAACAGAATGCGCCTCGCAGTGGTCAGCTGCGGTAGCGCTGGCCCCTATAGACCAAATCACCGTGACGTCACCATGTAAACAAATTTACTTCCGGGTACCACTTGGGAAAGGCGGCAGGTTTAAATGTGCGTGTTGTCATATAAATGCTGTCAAACCCTCTCTTGTTTTCGGCCGACTACTTTCAATTTAAATGGTTAAACGGTTGGTAAACATGCTTGTCCGACGTATCTAGCCTTTCTTCTGTGTTTGTTTTATGTAGTGTTAGCTAGCTAATAAAGTTTGTTTGTCTGTCAAACTCGCTGTTTTTTTACGTTACAGACAGAGTAACCTCGCGTCACCAGGCTCTTCTCGGCGAGAAAGAGCCTGGTACAGACAGAGCTACTGACGCCAGGTCAATTTATTTAGCTTCAAGTCTACTCTAGTCTGGTCCAACAGGTAAATTAGCTAGTCTGGTCTCCACTAACGTTAGTGAAAGTGTTGTTATGAATGATATTAAACAACAACACAACACGGACGAACCATTTTTGTCTTCTTTGTCTGTTTTTGTCTTCAACATGTCAGTTTGTGCCGTCCACCGCCATTATAATGTGTGGACCTCAGGGGTACCCGGAAGTAAATGTAAACATCCCGCTGATTTGGTCTATAATCAGCCTCTCTAAACAGTAACTCAACGGGAGTTGAACCTCGGGTCCTTTTCATTAGGTATTTATCTTGAAAAAACTAAACAAAGAAAACGAAAAATTTTGCTTAGTTTCCACAATATGGTTGTTGTTTTACATCCCTGCACTACACCACTTCAATCAAGATTTGCAGTACGCCCGGAAAAGATGTGAATCCCCAAAGTTTAGAGTGTTCTCCCGTTGAGTTACTGTTTAGAGAGGCTGATTATAGGGGCCAGCGCTACCGCAGCTGACCACTGCGAGCCTGTGCGAGGTTCTTTTGGCGCTGTCACGCTTCCAAAAATAAAAAATGGCGGAGGCTGCTGGGCGCTGATGTTGCAATGGGGCATATGGAGCTGTCATTTCTTTCCATAAAAGTTCTTTGCTTGCTCCGCCTGCCCGACTGCACCGGACTGCACGGGACTCTCGTGAGAGCGAGGCGGGCACAGATTTGGAGCAAGGTGCCGCAGTTGCTCCCCACCCAACTGCGCCCGACTGCACAGCGCAGAGGATGACGAGACGAGAAACCCATCAAGCTGAGCCCATTGGTTCAACACAGGTCCAACCCACAGTGACAGTGAAGTGTAGAAACTTAAATTTTATATCAATCTTTATATCCAAGCTGTTATTCTTTTTCTTTTCTTTTTACATAAATACCACCTGTAGCCTAATGTCTACATTAAAATAAAAATAAGTAATCTGAATGGCTGGTTCATTTAAGCAGTGAGTGTTGGTGGCGCTAATGCATGTTTTAATTTGTTTACAAACCGCTGTTAAACAAAGCTGTAGAGAAGAAGAAAAGCAGCAGTGAGCGTGCAGTCGGGAGTGGGTGTTCGTCCGACTTGTTGATGCCTCGCCTGACTGCGCTCGGCTGCGCTCGTGCTTTCTAGGCGAGGCAGTAGTCAACACAAACCATAGACACAAACGAGCCTAATGACCGCAAGTAGGCAGTTTCTCCGTTGTCTCGCGAGACGGGATTTCTTTGACAACGTTGTAGCTACGTGGCTACTTCTAGCCTCGACGCTATGTGGGATCGGATGCACTGGTTTACAGATAACGACGTTATGCATATCGACACTGCATAAACCACATTACAATGCAAGTTGGATTATTGCGTTGCGCGCCTTGAAGGCTTTGTGTCAGGCTTGCTGTACTAGCTAAGTAGCTAGCAGCTACTACCTAGCTGTTCCAGGCGTAACGTTCCTCCTCCAGGCATCATCCAGCCAGGCAGTCGACATGGCGCAGCTGGAGTCCTCGGCTGAGTTATCCAGCTCGTTGACTTTACCGCCGCCGAGAACCCGCATCTTTAAGATCATCGTGATCGGGGACTCCGGGGTGGGCAAGACCTGCCTCACCTACCGCTTCTGTGCCAGCAAGTTCCCCGACAAGACCGAGGCCACCATCGGCGTGGACTTCAGGGAGAGGCTGGTCGAGATTGACGGCGAGAAAATCAAGGTGGGCACGAGTAGACAGACTGAATGAGAGAAATAGAACTCACGTTAGTAGCCTGAGCCTCAACTCGAGACTCATCTGTCATTCTTCCTTCTGAGTCTCGGGTGGACCCTTATATCCACTGCAAGCCCGGCTAAATGGCTGCGTGCGATATACACGTTATCGTTATCTAAGACTGTACTCACCCCCGAGACAATGTTGTTATCCAAGTTTTGCGTGCCATGGCACTCCCAAATAGTGAGTAGTTTCCAATACCTAGCCTATCCCTTATTCACATGCCCTGGCTGCACTAAAATCAAGTAGTAGCCTACAGTACCAACAAGCTTAGAGCTGTCAATAGAAGATAATCAGCTATCAGACATTTGAGTCATTGTGGTACAGGTCGAATGACCAGACAGCATGTTGGAACACAGTACTTAAATCATTAGCAGAGAAATAAACTTGTATTTGCTCATACACAATTTGTTCTAACAATTTGCTAAGTACTGGCAGAATGGTGATGGACCTGCTGTTTGGACCACAGAAGGTAGATTTTGTGTCTTTAGGTAGTGGAATTATTTTTCCTTCCTTCCACAATTCTGGACACACACCACTGATCAGACATCTATTAAAATGTGACAGATAGGTTTGGAAACATGTACAGCAGAAATTCTCAACAACTTGCTATCAAGCTGGTCTGTGCCAGCAGACCCACCAACAGGCAGAGAGCTCAACATAATTTCCACCATCCCCTTCAGGAACCAGGTGAAATTCAAAAGTACACATCTTATCTTTCATGATATATTTTTTCAAGTTCATCAGAGTTAGACTTGACAGTACTATCCATGTTCTCTCTTAAGTTTAGAGACCTTGTTGACAAAAGTCATTAAAATAATTTTACATCTGAAGTGGCTTAGTCAAATAGACACCATTCGATTCAACAAAAGAAGTGCGGGCTGTGTTTTTTACCCATAATTTCATTCAGTACATTCCATAATTTTTTGTTGTCGTTACCACTGTCAGAGGTTCTCTGCTGATAGTAAGTTCTCTTATTCACTTTGTTCATTTTAGTCTTAGCTTAACTGATATGTCCTCTGTCAGATCCAGCTGTGGGACACGGCGGGCCAGGAGCGCTTCAGGAAGTCCATGGTGCAGCACTACTACCGTAACGTGCACGCCGTGGTGTTCGTGTACGACGTCACCAGCCTGGCCAGCTTCCGCAGCCTGCCGGGCTGGATGGAGGAGTGCCAGCAGCACGCGCTGGGCCCTGAGGTGCCCAGGATCCTGGTGGGCAACAAGTGTGACCTGCGGGACTCTGTGCAGGTGGGGACGGACGCCGCTCAGCAGTTTGCCGACGCCCACTCCATGCCGCTGTTCGAGACCTCGGCCAAGAGCCCGGCCGAGCCGTGCAGAGACGGGGGTTATGACAGCGACCATGTGGAGGCCATCTTTATGACGGTGGCTCATAAGCTGAAGTCTCAGAAGCCACTGGTGCTGAGCCAGCCACCGGGGGGTCCCGGGACGGTCACCCTGAGGGGGGGGGACCCCAAGGGGGAGAGGAGCTGGGGCTGTTCCAGGTGTGTCTCCTGGCTTTAAAATGTGTTTTGGGTGATCAGATTGCAATGGAATAGCGCTTGATCACATTCACCTGATTTCATTTACACCTGGTATTAAGTGTCTCCAGTGTCCACATTGAAATCCGACGGCGATCGGATCAGGCAAGCTCCATAGTGTAGCGCAGCAGAAGAACAGCGGTGACTGTTGTCCTATGTGGATTGAGAGGATGCAGTGCATTTACACTTGTGTTCAATGTGGTCACAATGTGTCCTTGACCACCTCCGGAGGTGGTTTGCTGATCAGATCACAATCCCAAGTGGTCAAGCACTATCCGATTGCAATCTGATCACAGAAAATGCATGTTAGTGCGAGGTGTAAATGGCCTCTGTACACCTAGTATTAATGTGTGTCTCAGTGTCCACATTGAGATCCGATTGCGACCGGATAAGACAAACTCATAGCGTAAAGCAGCAGAAAAACAGTGGTGACTGTTGTATGTGGATTGAGAAGACATTTGTGTTCAATGTGGTCACAATGTGTCCCGGACCACCTCCGGCGGTGGTTTGGTCGATCGGATCACAGTCCGTCCTCAATGTGTCTTGGCTGCATTTTACACCTGTAGTGTCATGTGGTCAAGCACTATCCCATTGCATTTTGATGACCCAGAACACATTTTAATGCTGTGTGTAAATGGGGTCAGAGATGCAGGGACAGAGGGAGACCACTTCAGCCTGAGATGGGTTTGGAAGACGGAGAGAGCTGAGGGAAGAGCGGAGAGAGACAGAGAAGACGAGCCAGCAAGGTCTCACAATCAGAAAAAACAAATGGATGATGTCTCTATCAGAACACTTACACTGCTTGTGCTTTTGCCTTTATGAATCATTTGTGGGTCGTTGTGCGACTGCTGATTTAGAATGCCAACATCTGCTGTTGGTCCATGGAAATGCTCCTCGCCAGCAGGCCAAAAATCTGATCCTAAATCAGAGTAATTAAATCCCAGAGGCTAGTCATGAATCTCAGGGGTTCCACTGGTCAACATAATGACCAAAAACAACAGCTTTTTTCACTACATATGTCAACTATTTGAAGCAATTCCATCAATCCGTTCACCACCATTCATATTTTTTTCGGAATGGTATAGGGTAATAGGGCCTGACCGGAAGGAGAGGGACTTTGGCTCTATATACTACTGAACAAAAACAATGTGAATGAGACATTGTAATTTTCGAAGCAAATACATAGCCGGAACTACTTCCTGACAAAACTGGAAATTCCAGCTTGTGTATTTTGCTTTGAAAATTACAATGTCTTGTAATTGTAATTTGACATCATTATTTCATAGTGTGGTGAGTATATGAGTCACAACATGTACATAAGAGTGTTTTGGCACTCTATGAATGTCTATTTGGTGACTTAACTAGTGATTCACTTGACTACCAGTCATTGTGCTAAGCTAACTAGCAGGAAGGCACGCTGCGCGTCGCTACTTTCTATGCACGCAAAGAGAAGAGAAGGGCATCTATGTTCTCGTCTTACTATCGGGAATATGGCAAATAGGCAAATTTCCCAAAATGTTTGCGTGTTCCTTTAAATGATCTTCATATCATCCTTCACGATATGATTCCACTGAAAGACGATAAAGAATAATATTGAATTATCAGCCAGCCCTAGTGTTCGGGAGAACGCATGAGAAATCCCCTGGGGAATGGATAAAGCATTGGCATGCAAAGGTTCTGTCGCTTCATACTGGGCCCCTGGGATGGAGTTTAGAAAATTAGGTTTTAGCCTTTATTTTATATATTTGTTTTAGTGTGTACACTCCAGTGTAGGACAGGCTGTAGGCTACAGCTAAACAAGAATACTGCTGTAATGTGTGAGTCAAATGGTGAAAACACAAACGCGTACCTCTCATAGTCTACAAGGTGTTTGTAGTGTTTAGCTCTGAGATCTCATGTAAACATATGCCTATTAGCCACTGCTTATCCTGTATGTAAGCTTATGATACACTAGTATTCAGCATGTCTCACAACAGCCAGTGGCATCAAATAGGGCTACAACCATTTTTTTTCATTGTTGGATCTGTCTATTATTTTCTGGATTAATCGATTAGTTGTTTGGTCTTTAAAGTGTCAGAAAATGATAAAAAATGTGGATCAGTATTTATTACTACTCAAAACGAGTAATCGATTATCAAAATAGCTGGCTTTTAATAGTCGACAACTAATCGAATAATTGTTGCAGCTCTGAAATCAAATGATTTTGCTCATATGCCGGTATATCTCCAGATCACATTTTGTGTCTTATCGGTTCTGAATGTCAATGTTTTTTGAGTGTGCCAAATTCCAATGTTGCTTTTCTGGGTCTTTGTGGGCACAGCTGGCTCTGTGGCTCCTCTGTGCCATGTTATACAAGCGAGGGACGCGGGTCATCACTACAACCAAATGGTCTTCTCTCAGGATCCTCATGGTCTAGAGAGCTAACGTTATGCAGTTGGACCGAGGCCGCAGCACCGAGACGGGTAGTGTTATGTCGATGGGACGATGCAAGAAAAGGGGACTGGTTCAGATTTGGTGGCTTTTGTCTGTGCTTTAAGTGTCCTTTACTACACCCTCTACTCTATGGAACATAGCAAGTGCCGTGGAAAAAAGACTTTAATTTACCAAGAGACTAATGATGGGACACAAACTAGAGAGCTTGCTTGGTTTGGTGGTCATGTGGAACCTTGCAATAAAGTCCCCTGAACATTTCAAGGTGTGTCCTTTTTCTGCTCATCACTCCCATGTACCGGTAGATGTATGACTTGATGAAATGCCAACATCTCAGCTAGGTTTTATGAATGAAATGCGACATGATCAAATAACATGGTGGAATAATGCATACAGCTTCTTTTGGGGGGTTAGGTTAAGGTTTCCAAAGTTTGGCAAACAAAATGTAATGCTTGTGTTGCTATAAAGACCCTGTTTATGTCCACAGTCCAAAGTGCTTAGTTTGTCTACGGCCCAATCCAAACGTCCACTCTTTAGACTAGTGGACTTCTACGTCTGTGTGTGAGCAACTGACAGGCTGTAAGCAAGCTGCTGATCGACAGGCCTAAGACTACAATAACATGCATGTTGCTTACCTCTATGGCTGTAGTACTTCTATATATTTCTGTCATGTGGTGGAATATTAATATTGTTTCTAGCCTACAAGATTCAAGTAACGTTTTAATAAAGTCATTGTTTTACACATTCACAAGTTATTTTTGTTTGGCAATTTGAAAAAACTACATCACCACCTCCACATTGCAATGAAATGTGAGTAATTAAATGGGTGAAGTCTGCAGAAAACCCGCTTGATGCACTCGTTCCCGGCCGCAAACGTGCCCGCAAAGTCTGCCAAGAGTCTGCTGTGCGGGGAAGTCAGAACATTTGGGTTGGTCCTAATTGAGGAATCAGTCGACCGCAGAATCTACTCAAGTAACGTCTCAAAACAATCCATGTTCACAACTTTGGCCTCTTCTAGCTGTAACTCAGTCTGAGAATCATCCCCTCTCTTTCCCGAGTGAGGGAAAAATCTTTGAAATCCACTCCGTTGTTATGCAGCTTAGATAAAAATGCCATAAAATTGTGCATTTTGTGATAAAAGCACATAATTTGGTACACTTATAGCCAATGGCATTCAAAAAAGAAATGTATATGGAGCCATCATGAACTTGGGTTAAAAAAAAACTTGTGGCCACAGACTGGCAGCCTATATAAATAGTAAATGCAATAAAGTTGTGTAGACTAGTTTGATATAGATGATCTTGCTGTCAAATCATACATTTCTTATGAGGAATTCAAATTTGGAACTTTAGAATTGCTCATAAGCTTCCTTCTATCTCACAATTCCAGAGGATAGGTTTGGGCAGTTATGGCAATCACTTATTTTGAGTCTTGAATTGTGAGATAGAAGGAAGCATCTGAGCAATTCTAAAGTTCGAAATGTGAATTCGTCATAAGAAATGTATGATTTGACACCAAGATCATCCATATCAGACTAGTCTACACAACATTATTGCAGTTACAATTTCTATAGGCTGCCAGTCTGGCCGCAAAAAATTGGCAATCCCCCCCCCCCCCCAATTCATGATGATGAATTTTTGTTGGAATGCCTTTGGTTAGAAGTGTTCCAAATTATATGCTTTTATCACAAAATGCACAATTGTTATGCTTAACTGCCCCACTATCAGGTCAGTCTGCTGTATGGGGGCAGTTTGGAAGGACCATTCTCTTCTTCCTTGATGCTGTCAGTCAGCTGGGCTGGCGAGTTGAAGAGGCTGTCATCGCCACCTGCTGGATGGAGAGGGAAACTACATTAGATCGCTGAGATCAAAACATTATTGCAAAATACATTACATTTGTATTCACTCAGCAGTGGCCACCACAGCAAGTCAACTATTATCAGTCAGAAAAAATGGCGTTGGATTTCACTATAACACAAATAAGTAGAGGATCAAAGATTAGAATAGAAAGATCCATAGACTATCAAAATATGGACATACCCTCCATGACATCACTCATTGGTTTGTGGACTCCCGTTTGAAGCCTCGAGTTTGACATTTTCGCTGCCTGGCACCATTTTTTTTTTTTTTTTGTGGCCTGCTATTGGTCCATGATCGGTCCATGATCACTGGACAGGCGACCTGTCAATCACGCCCCAAAGCATAGTCTGCTTTATTGTCTATTTGACTCTAAATGGGACCATAATTTACTAAATGAACATCATGCTGTACTGAAGAAGACGAAGATGAAGTAGGCTCATTTTCCCATTGACTTCTATCCAAGTGGTCTTCTTTTTGCAGCCAGAGACTGTCTACATGGGCGATTTAGGCTGTATAAAAATCCACCCCATAGACTACTTTTGTGTTAGCAAACAAGGATTACGTATTTTCGTGGGCGGAGCCGAACTGGTTACAGAAGGTTAACTGTACTCACTGTGGAGATGGTCTAGGGTCCAAATAAATGGCAAAAGAGGCAGTGCCGGACATTGTCATATACCCAGTAAGAAAGCTCAGTGTCGGCGTAGCCACGCACAAGACATATTTTCCCCTTATTCCGGGAATCTCTACTACAGCTTGTCTCCTACTTGCGGAGAGTATTGAAGTCAAGAGTTCAATTGTGTTTGACAACAGTGCTGCTGCCATTTTGGCCTGAAAAAAGCCTCAATGGCCAATGGGACAACAGCACAGAACCATGACAGCCAATCAGAGGTGACTCTTTCAGGCCAAAATGGCAGATTTGCTGTGCGCCAATGTTGCAATGGAACAACCTATTAGCCTTCTGTTCCTATCAATGTAGGTTTTCTGCAACCACTGACGTAACCTGTGACATCCACTCCAAATTGATCTATACAGTTGTCATAAAAGGTGAAATTAGCTATAGAGACCAAAACAGTTTTTTGAACCAGGCTGTAAACATGTTTCTGCTGTAAAGTTTGGCGTTTTAACATGGGGGTCTATGGGCAATGACCCACTTTTAGAACCAGCCTCAAGTGGCCATTCAAGGAACTGCCATTTCTGGCACTTCTGCATTGGCTTCATTTTTCCAAGACACTTTGGAAATATCAGAGCAATAGCACTTTGGCCTTGTAACCTGCACATGGACCACTATCCACACTACCACTATTATATTTAAGCAATATAGCATGAGAGCCAGTGTGTTGTGCCAAATATATCCCCCTGATCAGCTGTTATCCCACGAGGCCGCAGGCCGAGTGGGATAACTGCTGAGCAGGGGGATATATTCCACAACACACGCAGCTCGAGTGCTATATTGCTTTTATAAAACGGTTTCCAAGTATGATAATATAATAATAATAATAATACTATAAGTCCGACTCCGACTGGCATGTCATTCTGATAGAGTCAGTTGAAACACTACTGTAAGGCGGGACCGCAAGAACATGCGGGTGATTTGATTGGATCGTTCTGGAGACTGAAGTTGACATTGGCCAATCCTGGCGCTTTCTGGAAACCCCGACAGGCAGCTCGAGCGCAGCGTTGCATTCTCAGCGCTTGCTGAGAAGCTGAATGCTTTCTGCAAAGCCCGACACCAACTAACGTTACGGGGTTAAATGCGGGGTTAAATGCGGGGTTAACAGCCTTTCTTTTGCAAAGAAGACGTTAGCCCGCATCTATTCTTGTACAAAACATCATTTTCTGCGAAGTATTAGTAAAGTTATAAGCGAAGATCGATTCACAAGGATCTGACAGCTGTCTCCGCCATTTTTTTTTTCTACGTTGTCATTTGAGGTAAGCCTTATTATTACTCTCTTAGTAAGAGAGTTGCCATGGCAACCAATAACCCATGGCCATGGGTTATTGAACTCGGTTACTGGAATTATACAATGGCTGTGAACCAATCAGATTGCTTGATTTGAGAGAGCCGTTTTATAATATATCACATTATATTATATTACTCCATTCATTTGATGGAAAGACTTTTGACTGGTCTTGTATTAGGGATCAAAGGCAACATGTTAGCAGTTACCTGTCCAGGTACAAACCAACTCTGTGTCGGAAGGATCGCTCTGAGGAATCAGCGTCTCCTGGAACACACACAACACAACAACCTGACTGTGTTGTTCTACCAGATGGTGTCGTTCTACCACAATGTGTTGTTCCTACCAGTCCAGTCCTGGCGTCGTAGCAGCCACAATAGGGCAGGCTCCGGCAGCCCAGGTGGGCGATGACAGAGGAGAGAGTCAGGCTGATGAGGCAGGACAGCAGTACGGTGACATTAGCCCCCATCACCAGGCGATGCAGCACAAATGTCTGGGCAGAGACGGGACAGGACAGAGCACCTGTCAATCGAACAGTGTGGGCGGAGCTTGGATTGTCCGTTGATGCAGTTTGAGCTTATCTTTTCTTTGTCTGTTCAGCCATGGTGGCTAATGCTAATGCTACAGCCGTGGTGGCCAACACTAATGCTACAGTAACTACCCAGTTCAGCCATGGTGGGTATCACTGCTCATGCTACAACAGTAGCCATTGTGGCTATCACTACTCATGCTACAGTAGCCATGGTGATTACCACGACTCATGCTACAGTAGCCATGGTGGGTCACAATGCTCATGCTACAGTAGCCATGGTGGCTATCACTGCTCAGGCTACAGTAACTACCAGTGTTGGGCAAGTTACTTTCAAAATGTAATATACTACATATTACTAGTTACTTTCATTTGAAAGTACTTCTGTTTATTCCAAACAAAACTTGTGGAAATTATGCATCTCGTTACTGATTGTGTGTATACGTCTGTGTGTGTGTGTGTGTGTGTGTGTGTGTGTGTGTGTGTGAGACAGAGAGAGACCCAATCTCCAGAAGTATCTGCATTGTACATTTCTGCAATCCATGGGTATGTAGAATATCAACGTAAATTTGAAGCTAAATGTTTGCCTTTTACGTTTCTAAAACGTGCCATTTTATGCTTCTGCAAACCTACAATCTCAATGTAAATTTGAAACAAAACGGTGGTTAATTTGAAAACATCATTGCCTTTTCCGACCCGTGGTCCTTTGCCGCATGTCTGTAGACTTTGGAAACTCTGGGGATCGAACACATCTCTCCGGTGTGAAAGTGTTTATGCCCTCCATCCACCCCGACCACAACACCCCACTGGCCGCCGCAGCCAACTTTGTACTTTTCATTTTAACGAACGTCTTATTAGTTACTGCAGTGTACGATAAGACTTACGTTAAAACGACAAGTACATGACTTTGGCTGCTTAACGTGGAGAAGCTGGCTAGCAGTAGCTAGCTACGTTAGCTTGTGCTTGTGACTAGCAAGCCTGCTGCGCCTGCGGCTGCCCTGCTGTGCCAGCCGGTGGCCTCGGGAAGAGCCTGGTGGTGCGAGGTTAGGTTGCCGTGGACACCTTGGTCTCTAGTGATTGGTTAGGGAAGACCGAAGCTCGCCCCTCATAGAAATGCTCTGAAGTGAGTGCAATCTCAGACGAAGAGGAAATGAGTTTATGGATTGACGATGCAGTCTGAATATCAGGCTATCGATACGTATCTAGAAACGTGATATGCAACGTATGTTTGGTTCAGAAGCATTATATTCAACGTATCTGTGGAAATGTACATTGCCAACATTTTATTCTAGGGACCAGGCTGGAGAGACTAGTAAGTAGTTACCACTTGAGGACTGTGGTGGTGATGGAAGACGTCTTGGTCCTCCTCTCCGTAGGTCAGTGTCAGGCAGGCATAGGCTGAGATCAACACCATGGCCCCCCAGGAGACCCCAGAGGCCCCCACCATCACACTCACCTGGGGAGGAGGTCACACAAGGTCAAACAAGGACACGACTACCAAATTGTATTCAGTTCATCTTTTGTTTGTGCCAAATTTGAAGAAATTCCCTCAAGGCGTTCCTGAGATATCGCATTAATGAGCATGGTCCTGAATGCTCCCTCTAAGCTGATAGTTTGTTGAATTATATCGTATAATTTATCACATTGACCATGACCAATATCATCTTGTCAGTGACTCCACTTACACCCTAGAAACGTAGTCTCTTCATATATTACGGGTTAGAGTTCTGGTGACTAATTTGATTAGATGCAGGGACTTTGGCATAGCTTGGGGTTTAATGAAGTGATGCTGCTGATATAAGGTCCGATAAGAATATTATAGTAGCCTACATTACTGATACCTTAGGAGATTAATACCTTTTTGATTGATAACATTAAGTGCAATAAGGTCACTAAACTCACCACTCATGTAGTAGCCTGCTACAGACACTGTCTCATGAATATTGCAGGCAATATTGCAGTCATTTTTCTTCTCTACTGAAAGGGACTTACCAAGATTGAGTTTTTCCTCTGGGAGGCAAACAGTGCCAGAAGACCTGGAGAGGCCATGATCTACACGCAAGTTAAAAGTCATAGAGAATAGAGATTAATATGATCAGCACAATACTACAAGACAAAAACACCAAAATTGTTTCGCCATTCGCCACCTTGGATGGTAGCAAAATCTGCATTGGCCCATGGACTATATTAGATGATCCACCAAGCAGCACATTATTGTATTCAAATCTAAACATTTAGAACTGGTTCACTTCTGCCCATCATCTTAGTTTGATGGGAAATGATTGAACCAACACTTAATGTTTGGATCCTCCCCAAACCCAAAACAGTGAAAAGGTATTACACCAAATGGGACAACTCAATATCACATGTATCTCTGGAGATAATGATCAGACTGTCACTCAATCTGGACTGGATCGATGTCCACAGACGGTTATTACACACAATAAAGCAAAGAGTCCATCAATACCTTTGTCCAGCTTTGAAATGATGATTTTAATCACACATGAATTATAGGCAGAAATTTAATAGGAAATTAAAAATCCAATTGCCAGGCTACATGTCTGTCATTAATATTAAAGTAAGGACACCAATCACCAAAAAATGTCATCTTATCATAAAAGTAGGTTACTTGACTAGCATACCGGTATTCACTTAACCCTCTTATGTCAGCAGCCCCTAAAAGGTAACTAACTACAGTAGTGCTGAGTCTGCCGACAGCACTTTATTAGGACACCGTCACCAACCACAGATTAAAGCCAAAAGCTATCAAAAGCTATAGGCCTACATTTAAAACGAATTCCATAGACATTCTTTATCATTTTGAAAACTATTTTCTAACACTGATAATGACAAAGTAAAAGAGTTTTGTGATATCTTACCAGTCCTCCCCAGACGGGTGTCCTGGTCCTGCTCAGTGGGGTGTCCTTGCGGAAAGCAGCGTCCATGAGCCCGCAGACCACGACCAGCCCTGCACAGGCTGTCTGCAGGAGCCCCAGGACCAGCGCGCTCTGACGGTTAAACACCAAGTACCTGTAGCGGTCCATCTCCAGGCACCAAGCAGCCTCAAATCCCCGAACTACAGTACAAGCCTCCAGTCAAGCACAAACACATGCTAAACCCCCCTATTAAACCTCGAGTTAGCTTAATGCTAGCTGTCTTTTTGTAGCTTTCTGTGAAGAGAAGCGATGGAAAGGTACCATTAACTATGAGCACATTGAGACCCGTTTTTAAAGTTCATTCAGAAAGCAAAGCGGCCCTAGCGGCCCTTCTATTCTCTTCCGGGCAGTGGTTTCGGTGTTGACTCAGGTGAGTTTATCCATTAACCAAGCAGCAGGTGCATTTTGCAAAACACGCACCTTTAACTCCTTCAGTGCCACGATACTATAGAGTGCCAAAGTCACGCCCTCTTCCGGGTTAGGCATATGCTACAAACTAAGGGATTTCATCCGCCATTTAATAGTTTTACTTGGTCAAATCAGGAGAGACCATAGTAGGCTACATTTCCTCGGACCAAAACTGAAAAAGAAAATGTATTTTAAAAAGTTTTAAATTTTTAGTTTTGGTCTGAGTGAAGTGTTCTATGGTCTCTCCCATAGCTCTCCTGATTCTTAATGAATCGCTTGGTTTGATTTTACGAAATTCTATCTACATTTTACGAAATGTAGATGAGAAATAAATGGCGAATGAATTCCAGGTTCGTATGATGAACGCGGGAGAATGTGTGACTTTCTATGATGGATCCCACTGCTTTTCAACATCATATAATTGCAGCGCCGCAGAGCCCGCAGAGCCAGCTGGCTACGCCTCTTGACACTCTTGACACGGTCTGGCTACGCCTCTTGACACGGTCTGGTATACACATCACCCTTCAAAATAAAATACTCGTTGCTTTCTATCTTCCACACAAAATAAAATACTCGTTATTTTTCTCTTGATTTAAAGAATTACAAGAACAATTATGCTTTCTATCTTCCACACTGAGCGTAGTTAGGCTCGTTTTCAACTCACCCAACACATTTTGTTTTTCATATGTATATTTTATGGATTTGGAAAATGTTTCTAAATCCTTTTTAAAGGTTGTAGACAGAGTAGAGTTTTGCTATACAGTATTTACATTTCTGTATAAAATATTTGGTCAAAATAATTACATTGTTCATTAAAAAATTTTTTTTTTTACCTTCAATGAATATTCAAAATTTGACAGTTTCAAGTATAAATGGTGGTAGTGCATCAATGCTATATTTAATCCATAAATTCAAATTAGACCAAAAGCTAGTAGCTAATCCAGTGAAAAACATAAATTATCTGTTGTCTCTATCTCTGTATTACAAAAATGGCAAGAATTACAATCAATATTAAAATTATTCTCAGGAATAATCCCCTTGTTGGAGTGGATATTGCGTTATAAGAGTGGGGGGCACAGGACCCCCTGGTGCGCAAGGTCCTGGAGGTGGGGGGTCTCTGCCGGAGGTGTGGTACCCGGGCAAGGTGAGGGGCAGGGCGGGTAGTGGAGGGGGACCTGCCTGGGTCTCTGGTGCCCAGGAGAGGGGCTCCAGGCCTGGGTAGTGGATGGGTGGTGATAGGGGACTTGCCTGGGTGTCTGGTGGCTGACAGAGGGGCCCCAGGCCTGGGTAGGGGATGGGTGGTGATAGGGGACCTGCCTGGGTCTCTGGTGCCCAGGAGAGGGGCTCCAGGCCTGGGTAGTGGATGGGTGGTGATAGGGGACCTGCCTGGGTCTGTGGTACCCGGGAGAGGGGCTCTTAGCCTGGGCAGAGGCAGTGTGGAGGTAAGGGGACCTGCCTGGGTCTGTGGTACCCGAGATAGGGGCTCTTAGCCTGGGCAGAGGCAGTGTGGAGGTAAGGGGACCTGCCTGGGTCTATGGTACCCGAGATAGGGGCTCTTAGCCTGGGCAGAACTGACACACACGAACTCTTAATGCGTTGTTGGACCGTGTCAAGAGGCGTAGCCAGACCGTGCCAAGAGGCGTAGCCAGACCGTGTCAAGAGGCGTAGCCAGCTGGCTCTGCGGGTCTGCAGTTAGATGTATCTCCTGCTTTTCTTATTAAGACCCGCCCTACTGCCTCTGATTGGGTTTGGTTTACGTATGAGGAGTGGCGATTGGTTAAGGTTAGGGAGAATGCCAGGGTAAGCCAATCAGAGCCGAGTATGGCGGGTAAGAAAACTAGTGGACTTGTTTAAAAAGGAATGTGGGATACAGTGTGACTGTACAGCACCATCTACTGGTGAATGACTCGAACTGAATCGCCTCTGCCTGAGGGGGCATGGAAATCAATACTGTCTGTATAGGCTCTCTTTATTTCAGGGAAAAGATTGATGTATACAAACTGAGTGTATAGTTAACACTATCATGTTCATATTATTGGACGGCACAGTGGCTCAGTGGTTAGCACTGTTGCCTCACAGCAAGAAGGTCCCGGGTTCGAACCCTGGTCCGTCCCAGGTCCTTTCTGTGTGGAGTTTGCATGTTCTCCCTTTGTTTGTGTGGGTTTTCTCCGGGTGCTCCAGTTTCCTAACCTTGCTTGCAAGATGGATAACCTCGTGAGATCAATCTGGCAGCGTCATGTTACCAGTTTCCTCCCACCACCAAAATAAATGTATGTTAGGGTTAATACTCCTGTCAGTGCCCCTGACCAAGGCAATCGCAAAAGAACTGGAGTTGGTCTGGAGCTGCACTGCGGCTGCCCACTGCTCCTAGTTCTAGGAAGGTTCCTAGTAGAGGATGGGTCAAATGCAGAGGATGAATTTCCCCATGGGGATAAATAAAGGATAACTTAACTTAACTTAACTTAATTATTTCATTCTTGTGTTTATGAGTCTTCTCTTGCGATCCAGGCTTTTTTTCTCTGTACACATTAGGCCTATTATATCTCAGTATTTTCTACAAAGTGGGTTAATAAGTTATAGCCACATGTGAGATGTATGCATTATGGACAAAATCAAATATCACAACATTTTTCGGGGCGGCTGTGGCTCAGGACAGGAGGTATAGAGCAGGTCGTCCACTAACCAGAAGGTCGGTGGTTCGATCCCCGGCTCCTCCAGTGCATGTCGAAGTGTCCTATTGGGCAAGACACTGAACCCCAAATTGCTCCCGATGGCTGTGCCAGCACCCTGCGTGGCAGTTGGCCGCCTTCAGTGTGTGAATGGGTGAATGTAGGCACATTGTAAAGCGCTTTGGATAAAAGCGCTATATAAATGCAGTCCATTTTACCATTTACCATTTTTGACCAAATACCTCGATAATGATATTGCGACAATATTGTAGGGATGACTATTGATGTTTTCACAAAATATTGATTAATAATTAATCATTTTTGATAAATAATCATAGTAATGTGGATATAATGACTAAGTTGGTAAAGGCAAATAATGGTTAGGGGCACGGTGGTGCGGTAGCGCTGTCACCTCACAGCATGAAGGTCCTGTGTTTGATTCCCGCCTGGGAAGCTGTGCGCGCTGAGGTTGTGTCCCCATTCCCATGTCCTCAGTGTCTATGGCCTAGGTGGGGTCGTCAAAAAGGGCCTTTCTGTGTGGAGTTTGCATATTCTCCCTGTGCTCCCCTGGGGTTTCATCCAGATAGCAATCCCCCGCTAAAAATATGCAAAAAAAGGGAAAATGATGGAACAGCTAGAACAGATCAGTTCAGCATATTACATCACTTCATTTTAACGCAGCCTTTAAAACCAGGAAAAAACAAGTCATATTATGATATCCGAACACAGAAATTGTGGACCAAGGCAGCTCAGCAGGCAAAGTAGTAAACAAACGCCCAGCTATTCCAGCCTGATGAAGACCCTGTGTGGTTGAAACGCGCGTAGCGTTTTGTTTGCCCGTGTACCCTTATGAAGATATATTCTGTTTGTAACACTGCTGTGTACACGAATATATTACTTCGGGATTAAATACTATTCTTGTAAAACTTCAAGGAGCTCCCTTCTTATTTTTGTATATTATGATATCCAAAATCTTAGATGACATCTAGGGCTCTATCGTCGCAATGGCAGTAATTTTGCGTTAGCGCCCATTTTGCGGCCGAATAGCATCGTGCACAGTGCTAATTGTGGGTGTGTTGCCCCACTGCGCTTGGCGGCACCTCGGTGCAAACCTCCATATAGGCGTGTTTATGCCCAGAATTATTCACAGGTCTGATCATGTCCATCCCCCTTAAAAGCCACAGCATCACGTCTGTGACAGCCTGGCGGATGAGACACAGCTTCCTCCTCGCTGAGTGCAGGGTGCTTTTACTGAGACATAGGGCAAAATAATCCCGCTGGGGAAGGCATTCTGGGCAAGTGAAAAAACAAGGATTAACAAGTTCGGATTCAATATAGATAAACGATAATCCATTTGAAACACATCAAAGGGCTGCTGTGCAGTTACGCAATGGATATCCCCATGGTGTTATCATGTCCCAAAGCCTGCGCTTAGTCGTTTCTTTCATATAGGCTATAACATACACATGTAAAAATTTGTGTTTCTTTAATAGGGTAGGGATGTGTGAGAATTTAATTCTAGCCTATTTCAATAGCCTATATCAGAATTGTCCGCTCGGGTTAAGCTATTGACTGCTGTCACGCCATCCATGCATGCGTGCAATTGCAGGGAAAGAGGGTACTATAGGCTACTGGCCGGCACAACTTTATCAAAAGTAATCTACTGTTATACACCTAACACCACAGACCTGTATGTTCGGGAATTGTGTAGCCTAATAAAACCATGACAAACAAATTCTCATTTTTAAATCAAGGTGTGTGTTTTTTCTGCAATGTAGGCTATAGTTGAAAATCAACGTGGCATTCTGAAGAGGGGTGCACACACTCCCTGTGTGTGCACGAGCGAGGTTTGGACAGAGATGGACATCCATGCCGTGCGTAATGTATCCAAGCCAGGAGTTCCCCTGCACTGCGTGCACTCAGGCGAAGTGGGGTTTTTAGGGCTAAGACCTGCTATTAGGTGGTCTTAAAATTGCACGCACGCAAGGACTTTGCAGCCAGCATTTAGCGCGGACACGTCTGGTTTGGCATGGGCGACGGCCAAACCTGTGTTTACGCTTGGAACATGGCGATGGTATCTTCGCCAGAGTGCAAAACGACACTTGCGGGATGCAGGTGATAGCATCAGATGCGCGCAAAGGCCAGTATTTTGTGCGGACACGCCTGGGCTCCTCCACGTGATCTCTATGTGCTATCAGTCACGAAGTCTTCATGACTGATAGCACATAGAGGTCACGTGGAGGCTGGGTTTACCCAGGCTAGGCCATGCCTACACCTGTGTTTGCGTTTAGATCCCGGCGCAAAACTGGATGGTAGAGGTAGATGATAGCATAAGACGCAGGGAAGATGGCATAAGAGGTGCGCAAACGATAGCGCCTGTACGAGGATAGGGCCCCTAGTCGCATATCACCATATTACAGTACCATACCCAACATCTAAGACCATATCTAGTCTCTCGTATCACCATATTACCATATCCAACATCTAAGACCATATCTAGTCTCATATCACATTACCATATCCAACATCTAAGACCAGATCTAGTCTTATATCACATACCATATCCAACATCTAAGACCAGATCTAGTCTTATATCACCATATCCCACATCTAAGACATATCCAGACTCATATCACCATATTACCATACCCAACATCTAAGACCATATCTAGTCTCATATCACCATATTACCATATCCAACATCTAAGACCATAGACTAATATCACCATATCCTACATCTAAGACCATATCTAGTCTCATATATTACCATATCCAACATCTAAGACCATATCTACTCTCACATCACCATATTACCATATCCAACATCTAAGACCATATCTAGTCTCTCGTATCACCATATTACCATATCCAACATCTAAGACCATATCTAGTCTCACATAACCATATTACCATATCCAAAATCTAAGACCATATCTAGTCTCATATCACATTACCATCAGGGCCGTAACCAGGGTTCTGAAATAGGGGAGGTCCAGCAAGGGGAGGTGCATTCGGTGAAAAAAATTTGAGGGTTTTTTTCCCCCTTTTTTAGCCATATTTAGAGTAATATATCATTTTAAATCAACATTAGGATTATACTGTTGTGATGTCATTATTCAGTATATTCTCTTTCATGTCACCACCTGCTCAGCTCTCCTGTCAACATAATTGTAACTAACAAACACAAACTGTTTTAGCCAAATTCATATCAAAATGACACCTACAAACACAGGTACACAACCCAAGCCGTACACAACACACAAAGTCATCATCGATAATAAAAAAAACATACAGAGGGACATTTATTTATTCCTGATAGGAACGATTGAAAAATAAAATAAAATATATTATGTTGTTTTTAACTTTACACCACCTCTTTTTGTTACTTATTGGGTCATGAAACTGAAACCATGCATATAGCCACCTGCATACCTGACTTCGGGAGCTTGGCAATTGGCATCATGCATGATTAGCCAGTAGCATCCCAACGTGTCACACAGGTAACATTACTTAAGAGACAGACTAGACACTTACTTTCTTGGTTGTTGCTAAAAAATCTGTCAGTGTCACTCACTGTCTGTCGTTCACTCGCTCACTGTCTCGCAGCTCGCTCACCTTCAATTATCTCGCCAGGCAGACAGACAGTCATCACTCACCACCATGCTGCTGCTCTCTCGGAATCAAGTTACCGCGGACGCGGCGTCAGATGACTTCCTGCCTGACCTGCCTTTCGTTTCAAAATAAAAGCGATCCCGTGTTTTTCATGCTTTTCCATGCAGATTGTTTTATAAAAAAAAAAAAAAAAAAAAAAAAAAAAAAAAAAAAATCCTCTGAAATATTAGGGGAGGTCCGGACCTCCCCGTCCTCATAGCTAGTTACGGCCATGATTACCATATCCAACATCTAAGACCATATCTAGTCTCATATCACATTACCATATCCCACATCTAAGACATATCCAGACTCATATCACCATATTACCATACCCAACATCTAAGACCATATCTAGTCTCACATCACCATATTACCATATCCAACATCTAAGACCATATCTAGTCTCATATCACCATATCCTACATCTAAGACATAGTCTCATATTACCATATCCAACATCTAAGACCATATCTAGTCTCATATCACCATATCCTACATCTAAGACATAGTCTCATATTACCATATCCAGCATCTAAGACCGTATCTAGTCTCATATATATTACTGTGTTAAACTGTACAGGTGGAGGTTACAGGTGTAGCCTCAGCAAGTGGGACATCCAGTTAGAATGAGGAGGACTCAAGAGGAACTAATGCCAAGGGTTTTTATTTCAAATCAGATCCCTTGATTGGTGATGGATAATCATGTTGACAGATGATTTGCCTAAAAGCCAAACAAGGTATTAACAAAGGATTCGATCAAACAAGGGAAACTGTAAAGTAATATAATAAATATAATTCAAATACTCAATCAATATACAAAGGAAATATCAGTAACTAACAAACTAACACTTAATTTAAATGATGCATCTGTACATGGGCAATCAATAGGCTACATGCACAACTTTTTTACTTCCTGAAATTAGTACAGCTTCTTTATTTCCTGTCCTACACTATTGGATGAACTGATTAATCAGGTGTGCCTGATCATTGTTGTGACTGCAGCACACCTGACATTAATCAGCTCATCCAATAGTGATGACAGGAAATAAAGAAGCTGTACTAATTTCAGGAAGTAGTGGAGTTGTGCATGTAGCCCATAGGGAAGAACAAAAGCAGCCTCCTCCACTGCTGTCTGGAGCACACTGAGCTTCACCTAATCAACCATCCCTTTATTGAGCCCAGGTGCAGCTCAATCAGGGCCCCAGGTGTGGCTGGTTAGGTGAGGCTGAGATGGTGGGGGGATTTTGTACAATTACCATATTCAACACCATATCTAGTCTCATATCACATACATATCTAGTCTCATATCACCATGTCCAACATCTAAGACCGTATCTAATCTCATATATATTTCCATATTCAACACCATATCTAGAGTCTCATATCACCATACATACCTGTATCTAGTCTCATATCACCGTATCCAACATCTCCAAGATGGCACTGACACAAAGTGTGTCTGAGAGCAGGGTGTGACAAGGCTAGTGCAGGTCAGCTCCTCATACATTTTGATTAGGGGTGGTGGTGGGAAATCATTTTTGTCTGATTTAGAATAGCCTATTTGGGGGCGATTAGCATGTTGGTTTCGGCTATTGCTTCAGAGTTTCGGCCAGCTTTTGTCGTTCCTGATGGGGTTGGATCCAAAAAATGTATTGTATTGTTTATTAACTGGCCCCTGCCCCCCTGTCATTTTGCAAAAGTGGGCCTGGGCAAAGCAAGTTCAGTAACTTTCTCCCAGTGCAATTCCCATACCTGCCAACCGGGGGAGCTGGACTCCCGTACCTCAACTCTACTACATCCACTGCCCACATTGAGCAGGTGTCTTCTTCTCTTTGGACTGGAGTCAGTGGTTCTGAGGAAAGGGTTGTGTCATAATGATTGTATGCATGTTGACAACCAACGTTGTGCAATGTTGATGGGAGAGCCTACTAACAGTGAGTGGACCGTAGGCGGAGTAAAGGCAGACTACACGTCGTTTACCATACCTGCGCGCGCTTCACATCACCTCACATCACTGGCTGCACGGAAACACGCTTGGATTCAGCACTTCAGCGCACCTGTCCTGTCTCCTGGCAGCACGGAGGGACAGAGACAGACTCTGACTGACTGCCCAGGCAGATAGACAGACAGACAGACAGACATACTGTGAGAAATTAGATGAGGTTTCACTCCCTCAAACTGTGCTGTCTCCTGGCTGCAGCCGGTTTCCTCTCTCTCACCTGGATCACCTCCATGGCCAACGACAAAGGTAACGAGTCCGTTAGGCTACTCTGTCTAACAACACGTTTTGACTAGTGCAAATTCATTTATTTATTAACCTGCGGCATTCATTAGGCTATAACGACCTGCCTGTAACGTACTTGATGTAAAAATAATTATAGCTATTATTTTTGTAGTTGTAGTGACTAGGCCTACTGTAGGCTGTCGGTGATAAAACTTTGACAGTTTGATAGTTATAGGGAAGTACCAGATATTCAAATGAGCTTGTCCGCAATAAACAGGTAGCAGTTGCATAATTTCACTCTACTGCGACTGTGTGTGTGTGTGTGTGTGTGTGTGTGTGTGTGTGTGTGTGTGTGTGTGTGTGTGTGTATTTTTGCTTTAGTTTACACTTCAAGATAGTTGAAATTATTTTTCAGGATGGTTCCAGGGCGGCGATGTCATTCTATACTGCTGTCATTTTAGTGAAATTAATTCAGAATTCAGAACACTCTACACAGACAGTAATAGTGTAAAGTAGCCTAATGTATTACTTTCAAATGAAAGTAACTAGTAATATGTAGTAGCCTATATTACATTTTGAAAGTAACTTGCCCAACACTGGTTACAACACTGAGAATGTTTCTAATGAGAACTAGCAGCTTTACACAAGCTCACAGAGAACTATTGAAAAGAGAGAGAGGCTTGAATGTGTGAACACTTCTCAACTGTGCTGTTACATGTTAAGTAAAAAACTTTCAATGACCCATGTCTATTTATGTCTATTTTCAAAAACTTTCAAGGTCTTGATTTTTTTCTCAGATTAACACACTTTAAAGACCCGTGGGAACCCTGAGTCTTCTTCACACTGAAACACATTCACTCTGTCATCCAGCAAATAAAGTGCATATTTAGTGCTTCAGTGCTGGTCCCTTGGTAGTTTTAACTGGCCGGGGTACCAGGAGAACTGGCCTCCCCAGCCCTGGTACCCCGGGGGAACTTTTCAGTATTCAGTTCAGACTACTTTATTGTCTGTTAAATTAGCATAAAATGGAAATTTGTCTTTGGTACTGACAAAAAGACACAGCACTGGCATAAAAGACAAAGACAAATCTGTCTGTCTCTCTCCGTCTGTCTGTCTGTCTATTTGTCTGTCTCTGTCTGTCTGTCTGTCTGTCTGTCTCTCTCTCTGTCTCCATGTCTGTCTGTCTGTCTCTCTGTCTACCTGTCTCTTTCTCTTGATGGATCTCTGTTTCTCTCCCCTTCTTGCTCTCTGTGTTAGGGCTGGACGACATCAGGCACGTGCAGAGAGGGGTACTAGGTGTCCCGAGCACCTGCCCGTTTTCCCCTGATGCCCAAAGTGCCCTTTTTTTCTTCTTTTTCTGTACAGGCATGCCCAGCGCCCTTCAAGAAGAACTTATAACAATAAATAACAATTTAGCAATAAATAAAATGTCCGGACAGTTTACACATGTTGACCTTTCAACTGGAAGTTAAGTAATCGTCTGTCTCTCTAGCCGTTTTCCCACATGCGCTTTGTACCGCTAAATGACCGGAACGTGGTCTAATGCCTGCATGTGTGAAAGTTGTCGTGCCGGTATAAGCGCGACCCCGTCATCGCGGACATTTCACCAGTTTCGAGCCAGTCAGAAGAGCGGTATGCGCGATAACGGGCGCAAGTATAGAACGGGTCCAGTCATTTGCCGGCATGGCCACAGTCCTCCTCCTCCTTCAGTCACAGCCCGACAGGGACACAGACGAAGCAAATGCACGAAGCGAAATGTGGAAGTATTTTGCTTACGTTGCCGACAGCGAAGGCAAGCCCGGACACATCAAACGAAGCCAGTCTGTAAAAAGTGCTTCAACGCGACGCAGGTGAACGGATAAACAAGCAAACTTATTTCACCATCAAGAGTTTTGCCGACACGTCACTCCCCACCCGCTCTGCAGTGCCGCCCCGCCCCCCAACATACAGGCAATTTCGCTGCTAGATTCCCATATGCGAGAGCAGAAGTGTGAAGGGAAATGTCCGATATTGACTTATAGGTAATTTTCCGGTACGCATGTGGGAAAACGGCTTCTGTGACGCGCATAATATTTCTTTCCCGAGGATGGCGAAGGCATGACCCGCCCTTCTCTGCCTCTGATTGGCCTAACGTCAAACGTTGTTTATCCAATCACATTCACTTGGCTATCCTATCCTGCGTCTCTCCTTGTCTCCTGCGCCAATCAGAGGCAGAGATGGGCGGGTCATGCCTTTCGTCATACTGCCCAACTGCCGAGCGCCGACTGACTGGCGGGTCAGCAACAATGAAACCGCCCGCACCGCGGTGTTGTGCCCTTTTTAAACTTTTGAGCCCCTGCCCTTCTAAGGGTCTCTGCACGGCCCTGGACGACATGGCCAAACTCTATATCATAATATACTTCTTCATATCAGTTACACTATTAACCTTGGTCAATCAATATTTTAACACTATAAAGGCAACGGGAAAAACTGCCAAGAACGCCCTTTTGTCACCACGGACTCTGCACCTACAAACATGTCTGAAAACCCAATGTGTCAAGTCTGCTGTATTCTGCTCGAACGCATTTCACTGACTCAGAGCCCTGTGATGAGGGGGTGCTGCACCGAGTCAGTGTCTGATGCTGTAAATAATGCATATTGAAAATATCTGAAATGTATGAAAATAATTGATTGTGATGTGTGTTTTTCTGTGTTGACCACCAGGGGCAGCAATGCATCCTGATCTGCAGGCCCTATACCAGCGTCTGCTGGCGGCAGAGGCCCAGGGAGAGGAAGTGAGCCTGGATCTTAGCAGGGTTCTGGATCAGCTGAGGAACCTGTCCAGAACCAACATCACCCAGGCCAACAATACCACCACATACATCTCTGCAGGTCAGTGTCAGCCTGCAAGCCAGCAAAATGTCAGCATTGTATGTTTCTGTAATCCACGGATATGTAGAATATCACATTTCTGAACAAAAATACATTGCATATCATGTTTCTAGATACGTGTATATTATCACCGTTATGCACATCATAGAGTCTGCTATTGAAATAGCACGGTGGCCAGTAAGGGTGTTGTGGTCAGGCTAGTCTGACTGTCTGGAAGAAGCAGGCTGCAGGTCTAAACTCTGCCATTGGCTCTGACCATTTCAGTCGGAGTGGAAAGGGATTTGCCTTAGCTCCCTGTGTGTCGCTCTCAAATGCCTCCGCCACTGTGAAACATCAACAACAACACTAACTAGCAAGCTAACATTGCTACATGCTGAAAATGGCAAGTTTTGATGAAGATTTGTGCAATGCAGTACCTGCTTGGTACTTTTGGTGGATGGTTGTAAAGATAACAGAGCCTTTTTTCCCACTAGACCAGAGGAGCCAGACTCTCTCCTGCGCTGGTACAGCACGAAACGGAGATAGTCTGGCAGCAAGACTGTGGTCGGGCTGGATGGAGGGTTAGGCTTAGACTGGTCGGGCTGGATGGAGGGTTAGGCTTAGACCAGAAATTCTTTCCCATGAAGGGCCAAAACTCAATCTTGGTGGAGGGCCGAGGGCCAAAAATAAACATGATTAAATCTGCCAAATTTTAATTCGAACAGATAATCACGATGGTCCGATGTAGAAGGGTCAGAGGTCGATGGGGGTCGGCCCATCGACGATGGTCGATGCCATCGTCCATGGTGCCAATTCTAGTGTTCATTGTGAACACAACACTAATGTTATTATCATTGTTTACTTATTTCCCTGGCTGACCCTGTGTGTGTGTGTGTGTGTGTGTGTGTGTGTGTGTGTGTGTGTGTGTGTGTGTGTGTGTGTGTGTGTGTGTGTGTGTGTGTGTGTGTGTGTGTGTGTGTGTGTGTGTAGACAGAGTAAGTCAGCCTGTGTTGCGTTGGTTTCTGCAGCCCAGCATTCAGCTGTACCTGCCTCACCTGAGAGAGCATCCAGACAGCCTCAATCCCAACGTGGTCGTGGGACAGGGACGCCACGGGGGTATGTAGTACACGCACACACACACACACACACACACACACACATATCTTTATAGTCTATTCTTTATTGCCTCTATACGCCTATTTCACATTACACCCAAAGCAGCCATTTTGTGTAAAAAATGCAGAAGTAACATGATCGATGATGGTCGGCAAACAGGCATGCATGTTATTCTCGCTTTCGTTATTGAAACACAGACAACATGCACGGTTGTAGCTACTGTACATATCTGTATTTGCGAACACTTCAGAATGAAAAAATCATCATATTTAATTCCAGAATCATTACCAGCGTGTGAAAAAAATATGAATAGCGAGAGGCGAGAGGCTTTTTTGATCCCGTTTGTGAAACACCCAGTGTGGCCAAGGGGTCACTCACGGACAGCAGCAATGCATGACTGTTTCTACGCCTGTTAACTGAATCACACACACCTGTGTGCTCTCCCTCTGCCTGCAATCAACAGGAATCATCCACACCTGTGTGAGGGACTATTTAACTGTGTGTGTTTCAGCTTAGCATTGTTGATTCATTCACTGCCTCACTCTGAAGCTAACGCCACCAATCATTAATTAACCCCACCCCCCATCAACGACGATGCCATCGTCCATCGCGATGTTTCACTGTGGAACCATCGCGATGGACGATGGCATCGTCGTTGATGGGGGGTGGGGTTAATTAATGATTTATGAAGTCCATGCGGTGCCGTTTGGCTGCGCCACTGCAATGTACATTCACGTTTACAACAGGACAGCTGAGCTCTACATGTCATGAGAGACCAGCGGGCTTGGATAGGCTACTACTACAGCACAGAGCCAGGCGATTCAAACAGTAGGCTATCACTACCAGCAATATTAAAAGGCGCAAAACAATCAAACGTTAACGTTACAGATCGTGACCAACAACGTGTGTGTGTTTAATTTAACTAGCTGGCAGAAAAGGGGCAGAATTACTGGCGGCTAACGTTAGATTTGTGTGGGCTCAGTTTTGAACCTAACATTAGGTTACGTTAAGGAGAGATAGAAACACAGCAGCAGGCAGCCTACACTGTAGGGAGAGAGTTCCTGGAAACAGGCGAGTTGAATTCACAGTTGAAGAGTTGTAACATTACTCACATTGGGTTGAAAACAGGAAAGAACGTGAAGTTTCTTCTTTCTTAACATTTTCACAACACAACCGACTTCTGCTTATCTTCTCTTCCTCTCCACTTTACCGCTTCTCTGAACTGGGGATAAGGTACGCTTTGCAGCTTGTTTAATGCCGCCCGTGCGTCCCCCGTGCGTCGCGGTTGAGTGGAGTTAGCCTTTTTATCATTAAATCGGCCAAATTTTAATTCAAACAGATAATCACGATGGTCCGATGTAGAAGGGTCAGAGGTCGATGGGGGTCGGCCCATCGACGATGGTCGATGCCATCGTCCATGGTGCCAACTCTACTATGGAGCAGGCGAGGCCATGCGAGCTGCAGGTAAGGCCGTGTCATCAGTGACATCATTGACAAAAATTATCTTATGACATCATTGATGATGCCATAGGCATTGTGACATCATCAGTGATGTCATAGGCATTTTGACATCATCAGTAACAATAGGGCAGGTGATTGTGTGTTGTGCATGCCAATAGAGCAGGCGAGGCCACCACGCAGCAGCCGAGCTGCAGGTGAGGCCACGCAGTGGGCGAGCCTAGGGTTTTGGGCCGAAACCCTAGTGATTTATATTTTCCAACACAAAACAAAACATATAAACGACAAACATCTACAAAAACCAATACATACAGATACACAAACAGATTCACTCAAAAGATAACCCCTCACCCCGCAGGAACCCCCAACCGCAAACAAAGATATATTATTAGAACATTTTGCAAAGCTCGTAATGACACAGGCAGAAACAACAAGTGAACAGTCTCTACCAGGGCTGTAGTACTTGAGTACGGACTCGGACTTGAGTACGGACTCGGACTTGAGTACGGTCTCAAGACCGATTTTTGACGGTCTTGGTCTCGTCTCGGACTTGTAGTCAATATGACTCAGACTTGAATCGGTCGCGGATGAATAAAATTTACGTTACAATCAGAAGATGCCACCGACACAAAGTGTGTCTGAGAGCGGGGTGTGACAAGGCTAGTGCAGGTCGGCTCCTCATACATTTTGATTAGGGGTGGTGGTGGGGAAATCCTTTTTGTCTGTTTTAGAATAGCCTATTGGGGCAATTAGTATGTTGGTTTCATATGCTATTGTTTCAGAGTTTCGGCCAGCTTTTGTTGTTCCTGATGGGGGTGATTGGTCGACACCTATTGTAATGATGGATGGCCCATTACCTGCCTGCCAGTGACATAAGGCTCTTTCACACCGTCCTTGAAAGCCGAAAAATGCACGGAAAATAGGATCCGCTCCTCCTATGTGAAAGTCATGAACGCGCGTTGGTGGTAAATTGTTATACGCCTTTTGTCCCGGGAGCAAAGCTTGTCACAGCGCCGGTTTAGCAGGCAACCCGCCTCACTTGAAAGCGTCGGAGCAGCAAGGCGGAACAGTGCGAATGCTTCACTTTCGTGTTTTCTGCACTGCACAGCTGCACCTCCTTGGCTGGCATACATCAGCGATGTTTGGTTGTTGAATGAATTACACAAGGTGACACCATATTGATCTGCTTAGTCAGTGAATTTACTTCTATGAAATGTGTTGGCTTTCCTTGAATGCAATTAATGCAACACTTCGCTGCCAGAAAGTCGGCAGATGCACTCTGCGGCGGAGCCCGTTTTAAGGCGAGCCCGCCCACCATGCGAGTGCACCTATCCTCCCTGCTCAGCGGACTAGGAGAAGGAGGGAAGTCTTGTTGTTGAATGAATTCGTTCATCATACAGTAGCCTAGGCCAGTGGTTCTCAAATGGGGGTCCGGGGACCCCCAGGGGTCCGTGGCACTTTGCCAGGGGGTCCGCGAAAAGTTTTCAGGAAAATGAAAATAAAAATAATTTTTTTTTGCAAAAGCTTCATAGTTCAATGAAAATATGTTATGCTTTAAATCTAAAATGGTTCATGGATTACATTTTAATCTAACAAACCTATCAATTTAAAAGTCAAGCACGTTACCATGGAAACAATTACGGTAAGCTTAGCCCAAAATCACAAATCAGAATGAGGGGGTCCCCGGTATATTTTCTATCTTGTAAGGGGTCCTTGGCTGAAAAACATTTGAGAACCTCTGGCCTAGGCTACACTAACCTATGAAAATATTAATTTGGGCTAGGAGGAGCTGGAAATCCCTCCGCTCGCCTTTCAATCCGGGAGCGGGGGATTTCACCTGAAAGTACACTGCAGCACGGGAATGTGGCCGTGCTGCTTGGCTCTGTGTGAAAGCAATTATACATAGCAGGCAGATCTGCTGCTGAGTCAGTAAACCTAGAAAGATATGTAATGTGCTTTCAGGGCTGTATTGGAGGGAGTGCTGACTTATCCTATTCGTCAGGTCACTCTGGAGTTACTTCCGGTGTTGTTGCTACACAATGCTGGGGGTACGGGGCTCGCTCTCTTATGGGTTATGCCCACTGATGCCAAACTCAATACAAAAACCTGTCCGTTTACTGTTGTCTTGCTTATCACTAAGTGCGCCCGACTGCTATAACATGACTTCAGACCTGTTATGAATCAGTGGGGTCTTTTCTAATATTCGGGCTAAAAACCGAAGCTCAGACCACTTGCGTGTCTTGTTTATTTATGAAATTCACATCCAGGCTCATTATTTTGAATGGCAAGTTACCCCCAGTTCCGGGTCCCGTGCTGCCCCCCTTTCTCACGTGGCATCAGAGTGACCTTACAAATGCAGTTTTACTATGACATAATGTGTCAAGCAATGCTGAGAGCAGTAAGAAAAAGTAGGGAAAATACACTCCTAGGTGCAACAACTGTAGCCTATCTTATGAGCATAAGCTGCCTGCAATCAAATTTGTCAAAAGAAATGCAAATTTTATTGAAATGTCTTTCAAAATCTCCATTCTATTTTAGGTCATAAATAAAAAATATGCTATTTTAGTCAATAAATACAATAGTAGCCTTGGATAGCACATTGCTATGGTATTGGTCTCGAAATGGACTTGTAGTTTTGCACTCTTGGTCTCGACTCGGTCTCAACCCGACTCGGTCTTGTTCTCGACTCGGTCTCGACCCTCTCAACTCCCCCTCTCAACTTGGTCTCGACTCGGACTCGATTCACCAATGACTCAATCTGGACTTGAGGTGAACTCGACTACAGACCTGCTCTCTACCACTCAGCAAAGAAGAGACAGACGCGACCTAGCTATCATGGAAATGTCCATGGTCCCCACGCTTGGCTTCAACAAATGCATTCCATGTCGTCATATTTTCTGCTTTAGCGCCATGCATGCATACGGGCCACCCACATCTCCATGACATCTTTAAGACTTGAGACTTGACTTGGACTCAAGCTGAAAGACTTGAGACTTGACTTGGACTCTAGCTGAAAGACTTGAGACTTGACTTGGACTCAAGCTGAAAGACTTGTGACTTGACTTGGACTCAAGCTGAAAGACTTGAGACTTGACTTGGACTCTAGCTGAAAGACTTGAGACTTGACTTGGACTCAAGCTGAAAGACTTGTGACTTGACTTGGACTCTAGCTGAACGACTTGAGACTTGACTTGGACTCAAGCTGAAAGACTTGAGACTTGACTTGGACTCAAGCTGAAAGACTTGAGACTTGACTTGGACTCTAGCTGAAAGACTTGAGACTTGACTTGGACTCAAGCTGAAAGACGAGACTTGACTTGGACTCTAGCTGAAAGACTTGAGACTTGACTTGGACTCAAGCTGAAAGACTTGTGACTTGACTTGGACTCTGGTGTCCTCCACAGTGTCCTTGGTGCTGGGCATCCCCACAGTGAAGCGTGAGAAGCAGAGCTACCTGGTCAGCACTCTGAACTCTCTGCTCTACAGCCTCACACCTGCCCAGAGGCGAGACCTGCTCATCATCATCTTTGTCGCCGAGGTTACACGCACACACACACACACACACACACACACACACACACACACACACACACACAGCGAGGAGTTTCACCGGCAGGACGTAGTACTGTACATGGGAGGATCACGCTATTCCCCCCAGTTCTCCTCCCCCCCCGAACAGACTAGAGGAGGCGCTAGTGCAGTAACCAGGACTCTTTCCCCACCAGCTTCCAACCCGCAGACATGGCCAATTGTGTCTGTAGGAACATCTGACCAAGCCAGTTACCCCTGCCGGGAATTGAACCCGGGTCTCTGCGGTGGTAGGACAATGCATGCTTTTACCTCTACACAACGCCCTAATAATGTTATAGAACACTTTTTTAATGCACACACCTTCATATGGGAATACTCAACACATGCTGGCAGCCCAGCTTGCAAAAAAACTGCCTAGAATTTTCCTCTGAACACATCTAAAGGATAACTTAACTTATAAACAGGGAAAACTAGTTCCTATAGGTCATAATTATGTTCTCATTATGTGGCCCGGATCTAACTTTTCACCTGCAATGTTATGTTATCAAACTACACATGCATGAAAAGTGATATGGTTGTACGATAAGAGTGCAGAATGGCTAACACTTTATTTGGTTAGTCCGCCTACAGAGAGTCTACAGAGTATTATTAACATTTCAACAGCTTATTAGTTGACATTCAACAATTCAACTGTTTAACAGACTTTCAACAGATTATCTATAGAGTATGTGACAATCCATCAACATAGCTACATGTGACACTAGGTGCAGGTGTGTGGACCGAGAAGCAAACAGAATCTGTTGATTCCCGGCTAATAAGCTGTTACAATATCTACAGACAAAGCCAAACAGTTGAATTGTTGAACATCAACTCAACTAATGAACTGTGAACTGTTATAATACTCTGTGTAGACTTGCAGGATGAAGTTATAGGCGCGCTTCAACCCAAGCAGCCCAGCAGGCTGGTCCGGTGCTCTCAGGAAAGGGCAAGTCTTGGAAAAGAGGCTTTGGATAAAATCCAAAAGTACTGTAGCACACGGATCAAGTGTAAATAGAAACTTTTATTGAACTAAAAGTTTTGACAGTCTATACTCTGTGTAGACTGATAAGTTGATAAGTCTACACTCTGTGTAGACTGTAGGCGGACAAATAAAGTGTTACCAAATCATGCTTGAAAGTGAAACAAGGGAGGGGTGGCTTTAGGTGGAGTGTCTCACTTTGTCTCACTATGTTAGTTTAACATCCCGCGGGTAGGAGTCAGTAACACACAGGACAGGAGGTACATCAGCCTCTTATCATTTGAAAGTGGTCATACGAGGCGAGGCCTTGGAGGTGTCCCATATTCTTTCCATTGTTGCCTTGTTGTTGAGCTCACGCCTGTTTGGCATGAGAGGCAGCAGGTAAAACAGGTTTGTAACTTTGTTTCTCTTCTCTCTCCCTCTCATATCAGACGGACTCCAGCTATGTGGACAGCATAGCAGAGAGCATGAAGAAGAAGTGAGTGCTCTCTCCATCTCCTCCCACAGGGCAGCTTCACTATGACGGTCTTTCTGTTTGTGTGGCCTGGCTTTGGTTTAGTGTTAGCTGTGACCTGGGGGGATTTTGAGCCCAACCGGCTTCTTCTGCTTTTGAACTCAAAGAGCCTATATGAGTCACTTCCGTTTGAAGCCCACACACAACAGTAGTAGTTCAGTGGTTCCCAAACTTTTTGGGGCCAGGTACCCCTTACAGGGAAGAACATTTTCCAAGGACCACCAATCGTACCACCGATTAAGCATGCATACTACCACATTTGTAGGCTACTCTTAGATATTATAACCATTTGTATTATACAACTTTTCAACCTAAATACTTGATAAACATGATAAGCAGAAAAACATTTCAATATGAATCATGTTAACACCACACAACAAGAGGGTCATTTTATTAAAAAAGCAACTGGGCTCAACTTTAAAGCCTTTATAGCCCATTCGTCAAGTAATTGATCTTAAAAGCTTTTAGAAAATCAACAGTAGCAAGACTGGCATAGTCCTAATAAACACACATGTACCCCCGGTAAAAGTGGCAGTGGATAAAGCACTTACTTTTTATGTTTTATTTTTTCAAATTATTCCACGGACCCCCTGGACATGGCTTCTGCACCCCACTTTGGGAAACACTGCTGTAGTTAACTTTGTTGTTGTGTAGTTAACTCTCTGTTGTTGTGTAGTTAACTATGTTGTTGTGTAGTTAATTATGTTGTTGTGTAGTTAATTATGTTGTTGTGTAGTTAACTCTGTTGTTGTGTAGTTAACTCTCTGTTGTTGTGTAGTTAATTATGTTGTTGTGTAGTTAATTATGTTGTTGTGTAGTTAACTCTCTGTTGTTGTGTAGTTAATTATGTTGTTGTGTAGTTAACTCTCTGTTGTTGTGTAGTTAACTCTGTGTTGTTGTGTAGTTAACTATGTTGTTGTGTAGTTAATTATGTTGTTGTGTAGTTAATTATGTTGTTGTGTAGTTAACTCTCTGTTGTGTAGTTAATTATGTTGTTGTGTAGTTAACTCTGTTGTTGTGTAGTTAACTCTCTGTTGTTGTGTAGTTAACTCTGTGTTGTTGTGTAGTTAACTATGTTGTTGTGTAGTTAATTATGTTGTTGTGTAGTTAACTCTCTGTTGTTGTGTAGTTAACTCTCTGTTGTTGTGTAGTTAACTATGTTGTTGTGTAGTTAATTATGTTGTTGTGTAGTTAATTATGTTGTTGTGTAGTTAATTATGTTGTTGTGTAGTTAATTATGTTGTTGTGTAGTTAACTCTCTGTTGTTGTGTAGTTAATTATGTTGTTGTGTAGTTAACTCTCTGTTGTTGTGTAGTTAACTCTCTGTTGTTGTGTAGTTAATTATGTTGTTGTGTAGTTAATTATGTTGTTGTGTAGTTAACTCTGTTGTTGTGTAGTTAATTATGTTGTTGTGTAGTTAACTCTGTTGTTGTGTAGTTAACTCTCTGTTGTTGTGTAGTTAACTCTGTAGTTGTGTATAGTTGACTCTCTGTTGTTCTGTATACTCTGTTTCTCTACTCTCTGTTGTTGTGTAGTTAACTCTCTGTTGTTGTGTAGTTAACTCTGTTGTTGTGTAGTTAACTCTCTGTTGTTGTGTAGTTAACTCTATTGTTGTGTAGTTAACTCTCTGTTGTTGTGTAGTTAACTCTGTTGTTGTGTAGTTAACTCTCTGTTGTTGTGTAGTTAACTCTATTGTTGTGTAGTTAACTCTCTGTTGTTGTGTAGTTAACTCTTGTTGTGTAGTTAACTCTCTGTTGTTGTGTAGTTAACTCTATTGTTGTGTAGTTAACTCTCTGTTGTTGTGTATTTAACTCTGTTGTTGTGTAGTTAACTCTGTTGTTGTGTAGTTAACTCTATTGTTGTGTAGTTAACTCTCTGTTGTTGTGTAGTTAACTCTGTTGTTGTGTAGTTAACTCTCTGTTGTTGTGTATTTAACTCTGTTGTTGTGTGTAGTTGACTCTCTGTTGTTCTGTATACTCTCTGTTGTTCTACTCTCTGTTGTTGTGTAGTTAACTCTGTTGTTGCATATACTGTAGTTAGCTCTCTGTTCTGTAGTTAACCCTCTGTTGTTGTGTAGTTATTAACTCTGTTGTTGTGTTGTTTAACTCTCTTGTTGTGTAGTTTTCCCAGGGAGGTGCTGTCAGGACTGCTGGAGGTGGTCTCTCCCTCACAGTATTACTACCCCAACTTCACCAGCCTCAAAGAGACATTTGGAGACTCCAAGGACAGAGTCAAGTACATTCACACATTCCTACATTTTCACTTCATATGTTCTCTTTAAAGTAATAATCTCAAAGATTTCCATGTAAATAAATGTCTGTTAAGTCTCTCTCTATCGCCGACTGAGTTAACACAATGGTGATTGATGGAAGCCTTTGCATTTTCAATATTGCACATTTAAGAACTTGGTGTCTGTGGTGACAATTTTTTGGACTAACGTCTTGCAGCAAAGTGTTGTATGTCGCCATCTTGGGGTCCTTGCGCAGCTCACATAAGATGGGAGTTTCCCGAGCCGTAACTCCGCCTGCTATTGGTCCATGATTGGCAAGCTGCGCGATCACTGGACAGGCAATCTGTCAATCACCCCCTTTTCAATCTTGGGACGGGCATTGCAAATTAACATAGGTTACAAATGTTGTGATACATGACATCAGACATTTTTGATAAATGTTATATGTTTCTGTATCTGTCCCTATCCAAATAAATTATAAATTAAATAAAAATAATTGTGTGTGTGTGTGTGTGTGTGTGTGTGTGTGTGTGTGTGTGTGTGTGTGTGTGTGTGTGTGTGTGTGTGTGTGTGTGTGTGTGTGTGTGTGTGTGTGTGTGTGTGACCTCAGATGGAGAACCAAGCAGAATTTGGACTTCAGCTTCCTGATGTTGTACGCTCAGGACAAAGGGACCTATTATGTTCAGGTAGGGGTCAAAGTTTTTTTTGATTGATTGATATATTTATTGATTCAATAAAAGCAGAATTGTGCAAGACAATACAACAAAACAATATTGATCAAAAGGAATAAAACACAATAAAGCCCAAGGGCTTGTTTCCATTGTGGTCCTTTGTATGGGACAAGTGGAGTGAATGTATGTGTGCAGGTGTGAGCGCGTGTGTGCGCGGGCAACATAAACAAACAAAAAAACATTAAACAACACAGCACTCAATGACTGATCAGTCATTGAATGAATGGTTATTTAAACAACAACAAAAATGCACCAATCAATAAATAAAAAGAGAGACCAGCTCATATAATAAATCAAAGACCTACCATGGGTTTAAAAACTGCGAGCATACAGGAGACAGAAGAAAATAAAAGGTTAGGAACCCATTTGGGAACCAACCAGCCATTTTTTCAAGGCAAGCTTAAAAGAAAACCTGGAATTAAGGGTCTTTATACTCTCAGGGAGTTTGTTCCATAAAATAGCTGCTGAATAAGAGAAGGTACATTTACCCTTTAAAGATTTCAATTTGGGCGGAACAATGTTGGCAGTGCTTCCTCTGGAGTAGCCATGTACATCACTGACTTTACAGAAGTAGTCAGAGAGGTAGCGAGGAGCCTCCCGTTTAAAAATCCTGAAAACCATGCACAGTTTGATCTGAGAAACCCTCTCCTCCACTCTGAGCCACCTAAGGCTAAGGAAGTGAGAGGGGAGGAGATGGATTCTGGGATGCAGTTTCAGGATAACCCGTATTAGTTTATTTTGAGATGTCTGAAGCCTGCTTTTGAGTTTCATGGTGATTGCCGTGAACCAGGAGGAGCAAGCATAGTCAAAATGACATTGAATCAGAGCATCAGGTCAGCCTCTCTAGTCTATATTAGGTGTCAAAGGTCAGACTCTAGTCTGTATTAGGTGTCAAAGTCAGACTCAAGTCTGTATTAGGTGTCAAAGTCAGACTCAAGTCTGTATTAGGGGTCAAAGTCAGACTCAAGTCTGTATTAGGTGTCAAAGTCAGACTCAAGTCTGTATTAGGTGTCAAAGTCAGACTCTACTCTGTATTAGGGGTCAAAGTCAGACTCTAGTCTGTATTAGGGGTCAAAGTCAGACTCAAGTCTGTATTAGGTGTCAAAGTCAGACTCAAGTCTGTATTAGGGGTCAAAGTCAGACTCTACTCTGTATTAGGGGTCAAAGTCAGACTCAAGTCTGTATTAGGGGTCAAAGTCAGACTCTACTCTGTATTAGGGGTCAAAGCACAGATTATCTAGTCTGTATTAGGTGTCAACGGTCAGACTCTAGTCTGTTTTAGTGGTCACAGGTCAGACTCTAGTGTGACGTGTACTTTTCATTTCTTTATTTAACCTTTATTTAACCAGATAAAAAGAATTGAGATATGAATAATGCTGGCCTGGCCAAGAAGGCAAGAAAACAAAATCACATGTAAGAGCATGACAAAAAACAATACATACAACATTGAGAACAATGGAAACAAATTAAAAGTACCATATACAAAAAAGCACAGGTCCAAGGACATAGCGGTCTGAATGACACATTTCGACAGGAGCAGCTACATTCATTAATACACAGGACAAGATGTTACTATCCCTACTGCCAAAATCTGAGGTAAAACACATTTAGAAGCCCAATCCAGGGGAATAACTTCTTCCAGACTACCTTCATCAGCTTCCATAGAAAGCTCAACACATCTGGCACACTCTTATACAGCCGGTAGGGCACTCCATTAGGCCCCGGAGCTGAAGACGCCCTTGCACGTCTTACTACTTCTTGAACATCTTTCCACCTTGGTGGGCTATCATCACACTGGCTGTCTGTTTCACCAATGGGTGGAATATCAGAGGGGAGTGCCATCTCTCTAAACCTTTCCCTATCTTTGTGCACCTCCTCCAAATACTCCTCAAGCTTCTGCTTCAGTATACCATAAGGCTACCATACAGAAATGACCAGTACCTCAGTGATCCTTTGTTTGAAACTAGCCAGAAAACAGAAAAATTGAATCCACTTCAAGTGGAACTTACAGGTCATTTCAGGACCAGGGGCCAAAAATAAGAGAGACACATTTTTTCAGCCTCAGTCCTCACACTTGGGACCTGCAAACAAAGCCAAGTGCTGGATGTAAGGCTGCATGCAGCTGTAAACCTGGAACAGATATAGCAGGGTAACTTGCCTAAAATGGCTTTGTACATTAAAATGTGCCAACCAGAGAATATAAAATACAATGTTGAGTCCTATAAGCTGCTACAGCAGTCCCCAGACCCCACTTTGAGAACCACTGTCCGACTCTATCTTTGTCTTCTCCATCTTTATCTGACTGTCATCTCTGTACTCTGTCTGTCTCTATCACAGGTTTGCAACATTCAATCACTAGCTCGTCATCTCTTCTCCAGAAATGAGACATCAGGGCGGAGTGAGGAAGCAGGCTGAAATATTGCAGAAATCACTTATGATTCAGTGACAAATGAGCAGCTGTCTTTGAATTTCCCTGTAGTTCTACCACATTCTGTGGTACATCCAGAGACTATCAAAATATGGATGTAGCCTCCGTGATGTCCCCCTGTGGTTTGTGGACTCCCGTTTTGAAGCCTTGAGTTTCGCATTTGACCGTCGCCATCTTGGACGAGAAGAGCCTGGTGTATTCAATTCAATTCAATTCAATTCTCTGTGATCACTGGCCGTAGCCAATAGTCTGCTTTATCATATATTTGACTCTAAATACGACCATAATTTACTCATTCTGTATTGAAGAAGACTTGAAAAATTGCGATTGAGACCATAAACTCATTAGGAAAGTGTTTACTGAGGTCATAAATCAAGTGAGAAGTAGGGTCATTTTCCCATTGACTTCTGTACAAGTGGACTTCTTTTTGTAGCCATAGACTATATAAACTGGTGAGTTGTATACAAATTCACTCCCCGTACAGTTGCTATGAATGGGGAAATTAGCCATAGATACCAAAACTGTTTTTTGAACCATGCTGTAAGCATGTTTATGCTGTAAACTCGGGCATATTAACATGAGGTCTATGGGGAATTATTCACTTTTGAAACCAGCCTCGAGAGGCCATTTGAGGAACTGCAGTTCTTGGCACTTCCGCGTTTGCTTCATTTTTCCAAGATGGAGGTTGCCACTTAGGTAAATTCTGAGGAAATATAAGGAAGGTATAAGGGGTTGAGCTAAGATTTAACACGTTGAGTGCCAAGGACGAGATATCTCGGCTTACATAATCCAACCGTTGAGTGCCATAGACGAGATATCTCGGCTTACATAAACATTTTTTTTTTTTGACGGTGGGACATCGATCAACCCCTTTTACGTCTCCTATACCAATATTGGAGGAAGAGAATGTGTATAATCTATTTTACCGACCAGCTAGGTGGCGACAGTGCTCTCCAGACAGAGAGAAAGCCGAGCAAAAAACAGCCGCGGCTCCGCGGGAGAAAGCCATTCTAATTTTCAAGGAAATAGCTGGGCGAAAACGCTTTCGATTTCACACACACACACAAACACACACACACACACACACACACACACACACACACACACTCGAGTACCTTTGAGCATAAATAAGACCAGAATCGCAAAAGCTTCTTCAAAGCTCTCAGCCGACACCTCAAGAAACGAACGAGCCCGTTTTACAGTAATCCAGACTGCCCGAGAGCGGCGCGGAGCCAGCAGGAGCCAGCAGCAGCCAGCAGCAGCAGCACAGACGGAGGGAGGAGTTTGGAGACACACACACACACACACACACACACACACACACACACACACACACACACACACACACACACACACAATACAGTATACAGACTTGCCCAAGGGCACCCATAATCACAGGCACGTGAGGTGGTTCTAAAAATCCATTTATCTCAAAACTCTCTGAAAATCTCTGAAACCATGCTGTACTCAACGGCTAATATCTACATAACTACTAACTCTACAAACTAACTCTTTTAGACAGAGAAAGCACACATTCTATTAGTTCTTTTTAGATGATTGGTGTTCACGAAGTCTTAACAGAAAAGAATCCTCGGCTCTTGTAAAATGAGCCAGAATCCTCAAAAAAAAAACCTAGCAGAACCTACCTACAGCATTGAAAAAAGGGCTGGCAGTCAATGTGTTAATACTCTATTCTATAGACTCATATATCGTGTGTGTGTGTGTGTGTGTGTGTGTTTGTTTGTGTTTTTTCCAGTTGGAGGATGACATCATTGCGAAGGCAGACTACTACACCGCCATGAAGGCCTACGCCACCCAGCAGGCTGCAAACCAGTGGCTCTTCCTGGAGTTCTCCCAGCTGGGATTTATAGGTGTGTGTGTGTGTGTGTGTGCGCGTGCGTGTGTATGGGGATAAACACATTTAAATAGATGCATCCACACATACTCAAACATATCTTGGTGACATTAAGACTCTTTGGGTCCTGGTTATACCAGGCTCAGACTACACAAATTCAGCCAGATATTAACACCATTTGGTCGCTCAAGCCAGTGGTCCACAACCACCGGGCCGCAACGCATTTGGTACCAGGCCCCGAGCCTGGTACCAGTGAAACCTGGTACCAGTGAAAAAATAAACATAGGCTATAATATTATAGGCTGTGTGTGGTAGTTGCATTGATATTGGCGTACAGTATGTATGTGCTGCACCCTTACTCACCCCTGCCACACCTACAAACACACATGCACGCGAGGTAATTAAATGGTGATGGCCCGCTGATACATGTGCAGGGTGCAGCGAGCTTGACAAAACGTCACTTGAGTTTCTTCAGAATAGGCAGGTGAGATAAATGGAGAGCTAACGAGACAGCACGGAGGGTGCACCACGCTGAGGAAGCGGCAGGGAGAATGGAAAGAGGAAGAGACATGCAGACTGCACCTGCACCTGCACCTTCCCTCAGCCCTGCGCCCACACATGCACGGGAGGTGCGGTGTGCGGTGCGGTGTGCAGTGAGCTTGAGAAACTTCACTTGAGTTTCTTCAGAATAGGAGGGGGATATAAAAGGAGATCCGCGACGGCGGCGTGCAAATGACGGTGGGCTGAAAAGTAGGCTATGTTTGACATCTCTGCATTCTGGATCAAAGTCAAGGCTTTATCATTATCTCTCCCACTGCAAGGAAAATACGTGCTGTGTGTCTAACATCAAGGAAGTGTCCTTGGTCCACTCTTCTTTTTATTATATAAACGATATGAAGTCAGCCTGTGATTTGTTTTTCTATGCAGATAACTCTGCCTTATTAGTCTCTCATGAAGATAAGAGCGAGGTTGAGAATATTTTCAGCACTGAGCTGCAGAATGTCAGCAGATGGCTCTCTGATACCAAGCTATCATTGCATCTTGGAAAAACTGAGGCAATTCAGTTTGGCTCGCAGGCCAAACTAAGAAAATCCTCAGCGTTTAAGGTTGAGGTAGGAGAGACTATAATAAGAGCCAAAGAGTCCATCAACTACCTTGGTTGTATTTTAGATAGTCATCTCTCAGGTGTAAACATGGCTGAAAAGGTTTTCACTAAGATAAATCAAAGAATTTACAGACCCTAGCTGGGGCTCTTGTGCAGAGTCTGTTTGATTATGCGTGTACCACATGGTATAGCAGCACTCACAAAAAATTAAAAAAACAAGCTTCAAACCTCTCAAAACAAGTTAATTAGTATAGTTCTTAAGCTTCCCACTTGTACTCACCTCGATCCCTCCCATTTTGCGAGTCTTGGCTGGCTCAAAGTTGATGCTAGAGTCCAAATGATCAAGCTATGCCTATTGAAGAAAATAGTCCAGGGGGAGGTTCCCAAATATCTCTGCAACTATATTAACCCCATTAGAGACAACCATAAATATTCCACCAGAGGGAGTTCTACAGACTTTGTTCCTTATAAATTTAAAAGCATGATGGGGAAAGAATCTTTCCTGTACTCTGCAGCCATAAAATGGAACAGTCTCCCCAAACAGATAAAAACTCTCCCGAACCTAACCAGCTTTAAAAAAACAGGTGAAAAAATGGCTTTTAGATAACTAGGGCAGTATTGTATTTCTTATTTATTTTATTAGTGCCAACGAAGCGGCAGGGCCACTTATTGTATTTGCCATTATTATTATTCTTCTTCTCCCGGGAAGTTCGACTTCCCATGCATGAAAACTAACCAAACTTTGCACAAAGGTCCAGTCCCATGCCAAACGTCTTTGATGCAAATTTGGGGCCAATAGTCCTAACGGTGGCACTACAGCGACCGTCTAAAGCAGGGGTGCCCAAATTATTTCCCATGAAGGGCCAAAACTCAATCTGGGTGGAGGGCCGAGGGCCAAAAATAAATGTTGTGGAATTACATTAAAATGTATTGTGTTTTATAGAAAATTAACATTCTAAATCTAAAATAACATTTCAATATAATAATCTACTAACTATCTGTTTGGTAATTGTAATAATTTGCAATTGGTTATGTAAGGGATAATGTATATTGAGGCAGTGATTACGGGGGAAATAATGACCGACAGGTGAATGATTGAGCCCGACGCGCAGCGGAGGGCTTAATCATTCACCTGAAGGTCATTATTTCCCAGTAATCACCGCCTCAATATACATTATCCCGCTTAGAACACGGCCTACAACTAAATCATTCAATAATCTGACAAAAATAATTATTCAAATAGATTTTTTAATAGCGTTTTCAACGACAAAGCGTTTTCATTCGTAATTGGCATACAAGACACCACAGCTGCAACTGGTTGGCCTAATTAGTAGTGTCTGCTGACAAAAAGCTCTTATCAACTGATTAATCCAGGTGTGGCAGAGCAGCGGTCGGTTGTCGAGAAATAATGACCGGTGAATCTTGTTGATTGACCAATCAGAATCGAGTATTCAAGAGAGCCGTGTTCTAAATATATTTAAAAAAACATCTGCATTTGTGGGGAGCTTAAACATTTAATCAGTAAACACCCAGTTAAAAACAGTTGTATTTTCCACCTTTGTAATCAAGAGAGAAATTTGACTTAATTCACAACTTGAAAAATCCTCAAGGTACTTTGAAAATCAGTTTCGTAGTGGCGACGTATATTGTATTCTTTCAAAACAGCCACTCTGTCTGCAAATGAGACAAACCGCTGTTGAATTTACTTCGGTAAAAAAATACTCGTCTTGCCACTCCGTCCTAAACTTTCTTTTGTCAGTGTGCCACTGCCGTGACTGTCCATCTTGCTGAGCTGGTGTAAAGCCAGTGACTGGGGAAGGATCAAATATCAGCGCTCACCCCCCAACCAGGTGATTCAGCCAACCAATCAGGAGCAATCAATCCTCAGATAGCAATGCCTCACACCCGTGTGATAGAGTCGGGGAGAGAGAATACAAGCTGCACAAAATTAATGTTAATCGTAGATAGAAGAGTCCCGACATCTCCATTCAGGCACGTCGGGCAACTGCCCGGTGGCCTGGCCTGCAAAAAAAACAAAAAAAAAACCCACCCCCAAATCCGTAGCGGGCCAAAAAAAAGAGAGCGCGGGCCAAACTTGGCCCACGGGCCCCAAATTGGTCACCACTGCTCTAAAGTTTCAAACTTCGAAAATTCATAAAAAAATCAGGCATACGTGCTATGGCTTTGCAACTTTCACCGAAATGTGTGCCCAAATGAGCAGAAACGTTTGTACAATGCAACCTATGGCCAATTATGAAGTCTAAAGACCGCAAAACTGCAAAAACTGTAAAACTAATTAAACCCTACTCCTCCCACATTTTTTCTTCAAACGACACCAAACTTCAGCATCTGCATCGTTAGACTGTCCTACACAAAAGTATCAAAACAGATTTTCGATCGGTCAAAAATTGAGCCCACAGTGCATCAAAACGTTGAATTCTGGCCCCGTGTATAGCCTAATTGCCTTAATTACCTATGGCAATTAGGTTGTATTTGTGATGTCATCAGTCAGTCAAGCAATTGTGATGCCATCACTGATGTCACTCGAGCAATTGTGATGTCATAATAGCTCAAAGCCTAGAAACTTGCCCGGCCACGACCCATTGCTGCACAGCAGCTATAATTCTTTTTATTATTATTATCATGTTTTAAATTGTATTTCAATCTTTTAGTTCCATAGGATCACAATTTTTAGTGTAGTTCTTAATTGATCTGTATTCTTGTATATTTTAGATTGCTTTTATTGAGATTTTAGTCTGTGACCTTTTTAGTGATTGTTTGGCCGACTGTTAGTCATGTTTGTACTTTCACGTCTTCTTTTATTTTCTCCTAAACTTAACTCTATCTTTTTACACCAAAGGACCACAATGGAAATAAGCCCTGGGCTTTTTTGTGTTATCCTTGACGGCTTGTACATATGCTTTTGTGTATGCTTATTTATTTTGCCTCCTTTGAGCTGATGAAATGTATACCTGTGGCATTTAAGACGTGTCAAATAAATTCATTCATTCATTCATCACACCCCCCCGCCAGTTCACAGCTAGATTGTCAGTATTAAACCGGTCTAAAAAAAGGTTGGGGACCCCTGGCTTAAGCCACGCTCAAGCCATGCTCAAGCCGCACTGAAGCGATCGTTCAGGATTCAGTCCTATTTTCCAAGCATGAAGCGTGAAGCTGCCAGGCATGAAGTCAATGGAAGTGGGGTGGGGTCAAGGTGCGCCGAGCGAGGCGCTGAGGAAAAGTGAGTGCTTCTTGTGTGACCGGTTAAGTGTGAGCTCAACTTCAGTGGCTTTGGTGTATGGTTCGTGTGAACAAAGGCTAATGTAGCCTATAGGGAAAAATACCACAACCTACGTCAAAACGTCATCTTTGGAAAAGAAAAAGCAGCTGTGTGTGAATTTCTAAAATACAATATGGGGAAACGGAGGTGTAGCCATGAGCTGGCTTGGTTGGAAACTTTCAATGACACTGGGGTGTAAGATACAGTAGGTCCCTTCATGTGTCTGTATATGAACAATGCTCATTTTGTGTGTGTGTGTGTGTGTGTGTGTGTGTGTGTGTGCATGCGCGTGCGATCCCCAAGGCAAGATGTTTCGTACCCGTGACCTCCCGCTGATAGCAGAGTTTTTCCTGATGTTCCACAGAGACAAACCCATCGACTGGCTGTTAGACCACATCCTGTGGGTGAAGGTCTGCAACCCTGAGAAAGACGCGGTGAGACACCTTAACTTAACTTAACTAACACACTTTAACTTAACTTAACTTAACTTCACCCATCGACTGGCTGTTAGACCACATCCTGTGGGTAAAGGTGTTGTAAACCACTTTGCCGGGCTCAAAACGCCACTGAATGACCAAAAGCTTCACTGTTAACTAGGGCTGTCTTAAATGATTATTTTCTTTTTCTTTAATCTAATGACAATTTTTTATTAGATTAGTTGATTAATCGATTAAACGATTTTTTTTTTTTAATACTGAACCTCAACTTCAAAAGGATTGCTGACAGATTCATGTTTAAACTGGAGTCATCATCATCATGTTCCATCGAGTCGCTTGCGACCCATGGTGACTCTATAGATTTCCGTCCTCCAACTGTCTCTCTCCTGTATTTGATGTTTCAATCTTCCCAGGTCCTCTTCTTTTATGGTGTCAATCCATCTTGCTTTTGGTATTCCTCTACCCCGACTTCCTTCAATCTTTCCCAGCATAATATCCTTCTCCATCCTACCTCCTGATCTCATGAAATGTCCAAAATATCCAAGTTTCTGCTTCTGGATGGTTGCTTCCAGAGACATTTCTGGTTTTATTTGCTCAATCACTGACTTGTTGGTCCGTTTTGCTGTCCATGGTATTTTTAGGACCCGTCGCCAACACCACAGCTCAAACGCATCTATCTTTTTCCTTTCCCCCTTCCGCACAGTCCACGTTTCGCTGCCATGCCCAGTCTCTTCTTGATCTCCCTTTCACACCCTCCTTTTCTGTCAAATGTCACTCCTAGATAGTTGAAATTGTCAACAATCTCAACCACCTCATCATCAAGCCTGAATTCACTCAGCTTGTCTGTAGTCAATATTTTGGTCTTTTTCAGGTTCAGCTGCAGTCCCAGAAGGGCACTCTGTACTTTCACCTTCTTTAATATTCTCTTTAGGTCCTCTGCACTTTCTGCCATCAGACTCAGAGTTGTGTCGTCGGCGTATCTCAAGTTGTTGTATTTACCTCCTCCTATCCTAATGCCAGCTTTGTCTTCATCCAGTTCCGCCTTTCTCATGATGTATTCACTATAGATATTAAAGAGGTATGGTGATAATATACAGCTCTAGCGCACGCCTTTCATAATTTCAAACCATGTGGTATTTCCATATGCTGTGCGTACAGTTGCCTCCTGTCCTTCATAGAGGTTCTTCATCAGCATGATGAGATGTGTTGGTATTCCCATCTCCTCAAGGACCCTCCATAATATTTGGTGGTCAACACAAACTGGTGGTCAACACAAACTGGAGTAATATGCAGTTAAGATAATCACTGGCAAATAAGTGTTATTTCATTAGTGTGGGGCAAGGAAAGTAATTGAAATGATTTAACTTACATTAATTAAAGTGACTAACGTTATACTAACAAACACATTCCACGTGTTGATAATCCTAATATGCGTTATCAAAAAGTGAGTTACAACCTGGTTAAAACAGGACTAACTTGGTGCTTGCTGTCTGCTGCCCATCAACAGGGATGCGCACTCCGGGTATAACGTTATCGTTATGTTTATGTAATTTTCAATTTGCGGAGTATAACGTTAGGTCTACAGGGCAGCACAGTTGGTTGACGGTCTAAAATACTCCCACACTTTAGTTGATCGTGGGCGATGTTTTCTAGCTTGTCCTGTCCCTGTCGCTTGTGAGTTGGGAATCACAAATCCATGTGATAGACGGAGCCAACTTCTAACGTTGGCCACTTCCGCTAACCAACAACAACAACAATATGACTTCCGGTCGGATTTCCCCTGAAATAAAAGCCATTCTACACAAGTGTAATGCACACAGAAGCCATTAAAAACTTTTATTTTGAAATCTGATAATGGAACGGTATGGTGGCTGCCTGGTGACATCAAGATATTTTTTATTATTGCGTGGGAACGAGATAATTAAAGGATGGCTTTACCGATGATCAACCCACTTTGTATCATTAATAATCTCGGTAATATAAGCACATGGGCAGCCTTTATCTTCTCTCTCTGTTTACTTCACAGAGAAAAATGCTCTTGCTGCTGTCTGCAGAAACTCTCCCCCTGCCAGCTGCAAGTCATTAAGGCTCGTTAAGGCTCTCAATGCATTCTCTGGGATGTGCGCATACTTAAAAAATAAAAATAAACACTAACAGCCGCCCTCGGAGCAGATTCCACGTCTCCAGCAGAACGTCCGCAGCTTCGTTGTGACGAATTGTGACGTAAAATGCATCAGAACGGAGCGCTTTGCCAGTGGAGGAAATGGGAGATCTCCATGAAGAAAATACAGAGAGAGGTAAACACTGCCCGTGTGCTTATATTACCAAAATTATTAATGATACAAACGCCTTAATTATCTCATGACCACGCATTAGTAGCCTAAGTTGTGGCCACTGATGGAAATTGCAACTATTTTGGCCGAGACTCCTCCCTCATTAAGAGTACTGTCGTAACAACTATTGGGGCCCCAATAGACCAAATCACCGTGACGTCACCATGTAAACAAATTTACTTCCGGGTACCACTTGGGGAAGGCGGCAGGTTTAAATGTGCGTGTTGTCAAATAAATGCTGTCAAACGCTCTCGCTGTTTTCGGCCGACTACTTTCAATTTAAATGGTTAAACGGTTGGTAAACATGCTTGTCCGACGTATCTAGCCTTTCCCCTGTGTTTGTTTTATGTAGTGTTAGCTAGCTAATAACGTTTGTTTGTCTGTCAAACTCGCTGTTTTTTTGCAGACTCGTTAACGTTACAGACAGAGCTACTGACGCCACATTAATTTAATTTAGCTTCAAGTCTACTCTGGTCTGGTCCAACAGGTAAATTAGCTAGTCTGGTCTCCACTAACGTTAGTGAAAGTGTTGTTATGAATGATATTAAACAACAACACAACACGGACGAACCATTTTTGTCTTCTTTGTCTGTTTTTGTCTTCAACACGTCAGTTTGTGCCGTCCACCGCCATTATAATGTGTGGACCTCAGGGGTACCCGGAAGTAAATGTAAACATCCCCGCTGAGTGGGCTATAGTTGATCAGTTAAATTTAATTGGTTAAGTATGACTGTAAAATGACTTTCCATATGTGTAGAAATAGGATTTGATAATCATCACCCCATACCTGATATATAAATATAAATATTCAACGGTACAATAAGTACAGTTGATTCAGGTAATTCTCCATGGACAATGAGCCGTACCCAGAATAGCCTCTCAGACTGAATCCAGTTAGCTGACAAGCGATAGTGAGTATGACTGATTTTCAAAAGTTGGGGTCTCCCTTTTTACTAAAACAAAGGTTTTAGGTGTAGGTTTTAGGGCGTTCCCCTCAAATGTGTCAAACTGTATCAGTACAGTATCAGTACAGTATCAGTATCAGTACGAGTATCAGTTTTACTGCATGCGTCAGAGAATTCAAAAGATGTACATTTGTGGTTAAACCACACATTGTTCTTTGGAACAACACAGTTAATTTCTCGTCTATGCAGCTCAAAACGGTTATATCTCGTACTTCTTGTCAAGAACAGGAAGTCTCCTACACAGGGTGTCTGCAATGGTTGTCTGCACACTTGAGCACATACAGTACTTTGACATAAAAATATCAGGTATGGGGTGATGATTATCAAATCCTATTTCTACACATATGGAAAGTAATTTTACAGTCATACTTAACCAATTAAATTGAACTGATCAACTATTGTGGCCCCCTAACAAATCTCCAGAATAAGCTTGGATATAATTGTTACGACAGTACAGTTAATGAGGGAGGAGTCTAGGCCAAAATAGTCGCAATTTCCATCACCACGCATTAGTAAGTCGTGGCCACGACCTACTACTCATCCGTGGTGCCCACGTAGTGTAACATTACACCGCCACTTGGGAGTATTAGGAAGAGCACGCACTTCTTCAGCTCATGCACACCACAGAATTGACCTATCCACCTCATTTCTAGCTGTCATGATGCCTTAAGTGAAATACGGGTGCTTCTAATAGTATTTTAAAGTACATCATTTACGCATCATTGGCAGAGTAGCAGAATGCACACTCAATATGCAGATTATTACCTAAATATACAAAAAGGGAAATGCACGCTTGCACAATCTTGTCTGATTTGTTGACATTTATTATGAGCCAATATCTGAGAGGCATAGCTTTGATGTAAACAGCAGATAAAATGTGTGCGTAATAACGTTCCCCCCCCCCCCACTGATATGATATATATATATGCATATGTATATGTATATGCTACATACAGACACTAAGACAAATTCCTCATAACTTGCAAACTGTGGCAATAAAAGAGATTCTGATTCTGATTCATACCTTCACCAGTCTCCTTCCCTCCCTTTGTCATATGATATACATATTCTGTGTGTTTAAATTCTGTTTTCTGAATTCCTGTGGAATGATTCAATTGAAGTTGTATGCTAGTTGTAGGTATCCTAATGATTAATTTTCCTCTAGATTTTTTATGAACCCCCAACCTTAAAGTTCAAACTCCGCCTATGGTAGGAGGGGTATATAGCAATGGGATTTTCAAAAAGAAAAGAAAAATAAATCACACATAGCTGCATCTCGATTTTTTTTTTTTTTTTTTTTTTTTTTTTAAGCAGCTAGCCAAATGGAACTGCTCCCTGTGATGTCATTTGTGCATGGATGACATCACTGGTCCACAACTTAAAATTCTTTACAGTTTTTTACTGATTTTGTAATGATACAAAGCTGGTTGAAAATCGGTCGAGTGTTCCTTTATTTAAGTAGACTACTGAAAGATCTGTCCAACAGCCATTGTTCTTGACCTTTTGCAAAGTGACTCCTCCACCATGCTTTGGCATTTTGTTATTTTGCCCATACAGAGAGAATGGGATTGCACCAACATGTTAATCAGGCTAGTCAGGCTGGTGAACTAGAATCACAGGTTTGTCATCGTCTAGTAAGCTGCCGGAAAAACACGTAAGAGCTAACCACATGATCTGTCATGTGACTGTGTAAAGATTCTGCTCTAGATTCTACTTTGAGCTCTGTCATAGTTTCTGTCGCTCTTCTACTCTGAGCTCTGTCATATTTTCTATTGCTCGAATTCTACTCTATTCACTCTGTCATAGTTTCTGTTGATCCAATTCTACTCTATTCACTCTGTCGTAGTTTCTGTTGATCCAATTCTACTCTATTCACTCTGCCGTAGTTTCTATTGCTCCAATTCTACTCTATTCACTCTGTCGTAGTTTCTATTGCTCCAATGCTACTCTATTCACTCTCGTAGTTTCTGTTGATCCAATTCTACTCTATTCACTCTGCCGTAGTTTCTGTTGATCCAATTCTACTCTATTCAATCTGCCGTAGTTTCTGTTGATCCAATTCTACTCTATTCACTCTGCCGTAGTTTGCTCTAATTCTACTCCATTCTGTCATAGTTTCTTCAGCATAAAAAAAGGTGAGCTTGTAGCTCAAGTAAATGCAAATAAATGAAAGTTATCTTGTGTGGTATGCCTACTATGTGGTTTGTATGTTAAATCAGCAGTCAAATTTAGCTAATTTAGCCCCACCCCTTTGTTGGTATTCCGACTTGTTGTCCATTTACTACTGTCTATGTCTATGAATTACCTTTTCAAAATCCAAACTTCGAATCCGAGCTTGAAATGAGCTAACGCTTAACAAAGATGTGCTAAATGAAAATACATGGGTGTGACAGTCAGGTTTTAGAGGCCACATGTTTTTGAAGGATTATTTGCTGGGGGAGACTGTTGGTGTCAGCTTTGAGAGGAAACAGAGCGGAACGTAACAGCGCTGATTATGAAAACACTACAGTCAGGCTCAGTGAAGAACACAAGAGAAGAGCCACACTTTGACCAAACACACTCTGACCAAACATATGGAGTGTGATGGATGACCTCCCTCTGTGGGAGTTGTTCTTCATACTGTGCAAAAATCATTTAATTTGATTCTTCTCAATGGAAGAAAAAACAAGCCTGCCTGTTTCCATACAAAAAGGTGGCCTCTCATGGCTTGGCACGGCTGCCCAGCGTGGCTGGAATTTGTGTTTCCATTATAACAGGGCTGAAGGTGTGTCTTTAATGACCGGGCTGAAGGTGTGTCTTTAATGACGCGCTTGTCTCGATAAACATTGCATTTCCTTTTAAGCTCTTCAAAATAAAATGCAAACAAAAATTGTCTTCCGTTAGTTTGTCCTTTGTACTAGTTTAGTGCAAAGGAGTAGCAGCAGGAAATGCTTTAATCAACTTGGCAGTAACTTGGTACGGCTCTGTGCAATAAGGAAACGGTCAAATAAAGCAGATATCTGAAAGTACAAAAACCACAGAGAGGCTTTTAAAAATGTCTTTCTCTCTGCTCTGTCCACCTTTCAGCACATGAGTTTAATCACGGGTTGGCTGCAGTTGGGCAGCTCCCTCAGAGGTCGGTCCAGTGTGCTTTGGCCCCACTCTGGAATAGGTCCATCTCGAGCGCGGCTCGGCACATAAAAAATTTAATGGAAGCCGAAATCGGCGCGGCATGGCTTGGCACCGCCAAAGACTGTGCAGACATCAGCAGGAAGAATGGAGAGGGGAGGGGCAACCTAGACAATTGACACAAACTTACAAAAAACACACTGCTATTATCTTTAAGATATAAAATGTGTGAAGTAGCATGGCATGATGGCATCTAGCCTACTTTGACTATATCCAAACAAGACTAGGTGGAACCTATTAATGTATATAGCTGGATGGTTTGTGATGTGTTTATAGGCTACTATTATATTGTACTTTTATGCTATTATACTTCTCTAACCATTTATGTTGCTCTGCACAGCCCAAGAATACAGCATTATTCTCAAATTTTTCCTCAAAAGTGACACAAAATGCTTTAACTCTGAAGGCAAAACCGCCCCACTTCCTGTCTTGTCCTACTGTAGCTAACTGCTGCTGTAACAACATTCGCCAGGCTCAAAACGCCACTGAGTGGCCAAAGCGTTTGCTTGTTAACCATTTCGAGTCCTGCTCTCTCCAATAGGGGCATCCGTTTTGAAATCCATTGACTGGTTGTTGATACAGTATCTCAGTAATAATGCAGCTGTTCCTTGCAGCTAAGCCATCAAGGGATACCGTTTCCAGTGTAACGTACGCTGTTTTCCGGGCATATCCTTGGTATATAGAACACCAACCATTAAACAGGTAGAAAAACTGAGGGGATGGGGGGCTTTAAGGGCTAAAAAGATTTTCGGGTACAATATAGTATATAGAACCCATATTTAGAAGAATTGGCATAATGCATTCCAGGTTATTGGACTACAACATGCACAGCTCTATACCATGTAGTGATATTCATCCTGGTGTGTTGCCCCATCAGAAAGACTGCAGTAAACAGAAGGCGCTGCTCAAGCAGAGGTACAAGCCCTCCCTCTTCCAGCATGTAGGCCTGCACTCCTCTCTTCCTGGCAAGATGCAGCATCTGAAGGTGAGGCCATTTTTACAAAGCTGTTTTGCCGTAATACATACCTGTAGGTACTATACTATTACTATATACAGTACTACTGCATATCTGTACAATACATTACTACTATACTGCCAACATAGCAGAAGCAGACATGGAGAAAGGGGGAGATTTTCTGGGGTATCGGCAAATGCACCTCCCCACAAAATCAGGTCCGTCGAAGCTCCATCAGTGATGTGATCCATTGTTCTGTGGATTTATGCTGCCTTGTTGAACAATGCTCGTGCTACCATATCTGTAAAGGAGAGTCTTGTGCTACCCTATCTGTAAAGGAGAGACTCGTGCTACCCTGTCTGTAAAGGAGAGACTCGTGCTACCCTGTCTGTAAAGGAGAGACTTGTGCTACCATATCTGTAAAGGAGAGACTCGTGCTACCCTGTCTGTAAAGGAGAGACTCGTGCTACCCTGTCTGTAAAGGAGAGACTTGTGCTACCATATCTGTAAAGGAGAGACTCGTGCTACCCTGTCTGTAAAGGAGAGACTCGTGCTACCCTGTCTGTAAAGGAGAGACTTGTGCTACCATATCTGTAAAGGAGAGACTCGTGCTACCCTGTCTGTAAAGGAGAGACTTGTGCTACCCTGTCTGTAAAGGAGAGACTTGTGCTACCCTGTCTGTAAAGGAGAGACTCGTGCTACCCTGTCTGTAAAGGAGAGACTTGTGCTATCCTGTCTGTAAAGGAGAGACTTGTGCTACCCTGTCTGTAAAGGAGAGACTCGTGCTACCCTGTCTGTAAAGGAGAGACTTGTGCTATCCTGTCTGTAAAGGAGAGTCTTGTGCTACCCTGTCTGTAAAGGAGAGACTCGTGCTACCCTGTCTGTAAAGGAGAGACTTGTGCTACCATATCTGTAAAGGAGAGACTCGTGCTACCCTGTCTGTAAAGGAGAGACTCGTGCTACCCTGTCTGTAAAGGAGAGACTTGTGCTACCATATCTGTAAAGGAGAGACTCGTGCTACCCTGTCTGTAAAGGAGAGACTTGTGCTACCCTGTCTGTAAAGGAGAGACTTGTGCTACCCTGTCTGTAAAGGAGAGACTCGTGCTACCCTGTCTGTAAAGGAGAGACTTGTGCTATCCTGTCTGTAAAGGAGAGACTTGTGCTACCCTGTCTGTAAAGGAGAGACTCGTGCTACCCTGTCTGTAAAGGAGAGACTTGTGCTATCCTGTCTGTAAAGGAGAGACTTGTGCTACCCTGTCTGTAAAGGAGAGACTTGTGCTATCCTGTCTGTAAAGGAGAGACTTGTGCTACCCTGTCTGTAAAGGAGAGACTCGTGCTACCCTGTCTGTAAAGGAGAGACTTGTGCTATCCTGTCTGTAAAGGAGAGACTTGTGCTACCCTGTCTGTAAAGGAGAGACTTGTGCTATCCTGTCTGTAAAGGAGAGACTCGTGCTACCCTGTCTGTAAAGGAGAGACTTGTGCTACCCTGTCTGTAAAGGAGAGACTTGTGCTACCCTGTCTGTAAAGGAGAGACTCGTGCTACCCTGTCTGTAAAGGAGAGACTTGTGCTATCCTGTCTGTAAAGGAGAGACTCCTGCTAGCCTATCTGTAAAGGAGAGACTCCTGCTACCCTATCTGTAAAGGAGAGTCTTGTGCTACCCTGTCTGTAAAGGAGAGACTCGTGCTACCCTGTCTGTAAAGGAGAGACTTGTGCTAGCCTATCTGTAAAGGAGAGACTCATGCTAGCCTATCTGTAAAGGAGAGACTCATGCTAGCCTATCTGTAAAGGAGTCTTGTGCTACCCTGTCTGTAAAGGAGTCTTGTGCTACCCTGTCTGTAAAGGAGAGACTCGTGCTACCCTATCTGTAAAGGAGAGACTTGTGCTATCCTGTCTGTAAAGGAGAGACTCGTGCTACCCTATCTGTAAAGGAGAGTCTTGTGCTACCCTGTCTGTAAAGGAGAGACGTGCTACCCTATCTGTAAAGGAGAGACTCGTGCTACCCTATCTGTAAAGGAGAGACTCCTGCTAGCCTATCTGTAAAGGAGAGACTCGTGCTACCCTATCTATAAAGGAGAGACTCGTGCTACACTGTCTGTAAAGGAGAGACTTGTGCTACCCTGTCTGTAAAGGAGAAACTCGTGCTACCCTGTCTGTAAAGGAGAGACTCGTGCTACCCTGTCTGTAAAGGAGAGACTCGTGCTACCCTGTCTGTAAAGGAGAGACTCGTGCTACCCTGTCTGTAAAGGAGAGACTCGTGCTACCCTGTCTGTAAAGGAGAGACTTGTGCTACCCTATCTGTAAAGGAGAGACTCGTGCTACCCTATCTGTAAAGGAGAGACTCGTGCTACCCTATCTGTAAAGGAGAGACTCCTCGTGCTACCCTATCTGTAAAGGAGACACTCGTGCTACCCTATCTGTAAAGGAGAGACTCGGGGTGTCCATAGAACCCATTCTCATATCTTGAGGTGAGGGGTCAAGGGACGCCTTTGAAAATAGTTTTCCCCTCACCAAAATCTAGCCTAAATTTGGAGTGTTATTTAGCCCCCTTCCTATCAACCTAGCATGGTTGGTACCAATGGATGCCGGAGGTCATCTATTTTCACAAGATACCAGATACGTAACTCACTACAGCCATTTGATTTAAATCGGTGATTAACGGGAGAAATTACCAATTGGGAGCACAGCAGGGAAAAGGGTTAAAAATAGGGAGACACGTGAAAATCAGGCAACATTGGCAGGTAACGTAATACGATTTTTACTGTGCCATAACACCTTATTGTGAAACTAAAGTGCTTGTTTAGGTTGATGTGGCAGGATGCTGGGTACTCCCTTCCACCCTCTTGCTTTCATTACTTTCTGGCTAACTGTCAGATGTTTTGATTGTATTAGAATGGCCTATTATAACGACCTGGAGAGTGATAGTGCTTTTATACAACACTGCTATAAACAAAGCTATTCATCAAGTAATAATAGCATTTTTCTAAGTAATTTGAGACAACAGATGATTTTTGTCTGTCATTTGTGTCCGCCAAGAAAAACAGTTCCCTCAGGATTGTACTACCAAGTGTTGCCAAGTGAAGCTGTTTAGATTGTATCGGGCTCAGTGGTGGACATGGGGGGAAGGAGGGGGGGGGCGTTGAGAGTGAACCGCGAGAACGGCATTCATCCTCAGGTTCCCCTAATGTCTTGCATTGCAGTGGAGAGGAGAGCAGTGGAGAGGGGGCAGCATGAAAGAAACAGAGAATAGTAGGTGAACATGTATTTGGAAGATGAATAAGCAGCGTCAATATCAATGTGTCATCAAGTCTGTCATGAATAAAATCAAGGGGAAATAATTAGTAGAGCTTGGCAGTCTTATTTAAGTAACTTTTGTATGAGATATTTATGTAGCTGTAATGGTATAATGAGTAAAAAAAAAAAAAAAAAAGTCAAGCATTGAGAAATAATATCCTAAGCCCCTCGCCCTATTGGGTGGGGGCGGGCCACGCCGCGTCCAGGGACCCCATCCTGCGTAAGTACGGTAGGGTTCCCAGAGTAAAACCTGGTCATTTCCACCACTGATCGGGCTGTAGTAAAGGGTTGACACAATTGGACATTGAAGAAAGGAAAAACTGGGAGCTAATGCAAACTCAATGAACCCACGCGTTGTGTGTAGCTATGCTGGTATGGACGCTGGGCTTCCTCCAGACGTCTTGTTCAGTTGTCCTTACAGCCTGAGCATTGGCTACCCTGGGGGGGGGGGGCAGCCTGTTCAGGCCAGGTTTGATGAGAGTTCAGTTTGGTTGGTATTGGTAGGAAAGAGAGATGGATGTTTGTGAAGCTAGGTGTGTCATCAATGTTTGGCTCCCATGGCGTGTAGCATGCTAACGCGCGTGTCACTACTTCTGAGTTGCTGGGAGATCTGAAGCTCCAAACAGTTTCAGGGGAGGCTCAGTGAATGAAAGGGGAAAATATGACAGTAGTTATTACATTCATTATCAAAAGGAGATCACATAGACTTGCCAAAATGTATGTGATTTGGTTAAAGAGATAGTTCAGGGATAGTAGTTTTGGGGAAGTTTACTGTGAAACAAATAAATGCCTTCAGACAGACCTTTGGTTACATATTTCGTGTAGTCTGAAGCATGTCAACAGCAATATCTATCTTGGCTCAATTTGTTGAGTGATAATGGGATCAAATAACATAATTGTGATGGGGGGTGTCCAAGCTTTGTCTGATTCAGGGGGGGCACACTTATTGCTGCTTCACCACTGTCCCACTGCACAAGAGGGACGTCATCTGCCAGGACCATGGATTGATTGTTTGATTGATTTAGTCAATGGGTCCTGTTGTTCAGCCTCACAATGCTATTGGGGAGTAAATGTGTTTATAGGTCCCTCCCACAATCCAACTACGAACACAACCTCCAAATCTTCTTGAGCGTTACAGCATTAATGCAGGTGGAAAGGTGGCCAAAGGCCGGCGGTATGACAGACAGTGTGTGTGTGTGTGTGTGTGTGTGTGTGTGTGTGTGTGTGTGTGCGCGTGTGCGCATGTGTGTGTGTGTGTAGGATAAGGACTTTGGGAAGCAGAGTCTGTTCCAGGCTCACAGTAACCCGGCAGCAGAGCTGAGCAGCAGTCTGAAGCACTACCAGCAGCACAGCCTGGAGCGGGCATACCACGGCCAGGACTTCTTCTGGGCCCTGAGCCCCGTGCAGGGAGACCACGTCACCATCACCTTCCCCCAGCCCATCCACCTCACAGGGTCAGTACCTCCCCCAGCCCATCCACCTCACAGGGTCAGTACCTCCCCCAGCCCATCCACCTCACAGGGTCAGTACCTCCCCCAGCCCATCCACCTCACAGGGTCAGTACCTCCCCCAGCCCATCCACCTCACAGGGTCAGTACCTCCCCCAGTACCTCCCTCACCCCATCCACCTCACAGGGTCAGTACCTCCCCCAGCCCATCCACCTCACAGGGTCAGTACCTCCCCCAGTCCATCCACCTCACAGGGTCAGTGTGAATTGCTTGGTTTATAAGCGTTTGTTAGCCTAGCAGCCTGCTTTGTTCTGCGCTGTGCTACTACGTCATATCCCTCCCAGACGGTGATAGACAAATGGTTTGTCCAATCACCTGCCAAGTCATTTTTTTACATGACACTGGGTCTGCTCAGAAACCAAAACTGCTCAAAACCACCCATCTGGCAGCGTCAGGTTAGGGATTCTATAGGCACTTCCAAACCATACTGATCATGTGATCTCACATTCTCTTTTGTCTCAATAAACATCTATAATATATCTAATATTAAATAGATCATATTAATTTGCTCTGCATTGCTATATGCCCACGTTCACATGTTCTGTTTATGAAATACAATACATAGGGAAATGCATCGTCTTTGTCTGGTGTGTTGATCAGAGTTGTGATTAAAGGGTTGGGTGGGTCCTGGAAGATTTTCAGATTTCAAAGTGGACCGTGGCGTTCTGAAGTTTAATGGCTGCTAGACTGTCTAGGCTACTGTGTCTGTAGGCACCATGGGAGCCAGTGAAGAGAGGTGAGGAGGGTGATGTGTCTGTTTGATATGAGAACAATCCAACAAAAGAAATGTATGTCATAAGATCACTTGATATGGGCCACTGCTTGTGTGTTTGTAGTAACAGGATGCCCGTGAGGTGTGTGTGTGTGTGTGTGTGTGTGTGTGTGTGTGTCGGTGCTTGAGTTTGCGTGACTATCTGTCAATACAGTGTTGTCTCCACTCGTTCCACCCTCTGGACTTAAAGGGCCGCGTTCCCACGACTGGCATACAGTACCTGTTTACCTGCCTCTCTTCAGGCCAACACAGCCAAGTGTTCAACTGTTACTAAGTAGCCACATTATCCACAGTCAGATTATCCACAGTGAGAACAGAAAGCCCTCCAACACTGAATTAGGGCCGCAACTAACCATTATTTTCATTGTCGGTTAATCTGTCAATTATTGGTTGTTTGGTCTATAAAATGTCACAGAATGGTGAAACATGTTGATCAGTGTTCTCGAAAGTGCAAGACGACATTGTCAAATGTCTTGTTTTGTCCACTGGAATCAGAGAATGTTGATGTTTTTTCCTTCTCTTGATCCTCCTCTGGATCAGGCGCTCCTGCCTCACAGCAAGAAGGTCCTGTGTTCAAACCCCGGTCCATCCCAGGTCCTTTCTGTGTGGAATTTGCATGTTCTCCCCTTGTTCGTGTGGGTTTCCTCCGGGGGCTCCGGTTTTCTGCCACCATCAAAGATACAGTATGTTAGGGTGAATACACCTGTCAAAGACATGTATGTTAGGGTTACGGGTTGAGGGGGGTACGGTGGTGCAGTGGTAAGCGCTATCGCCTCACAGCTCGAAGGTCCTGGGTTCGATTCCCACCTGGGACACTGTGAGCGCTGAAGGAATGCGTGCCCGTCCGCATGTCCTCGAGTGCCCACCGCCCAGGTAGGGTCGTCAAAAGGGCGTTTCTGTGTGGAGTTTGCATGTTCTCCCCGTGCCTCCCGGGGGTTTCCCTCATATCGGAACCCCCTTCACCAAAAACATGCAATATCCTGGTTGCTAATGTGGTTCCTCCTCTGGTCGTTAAGGGCGCCTGATCAGAGGGAGGGGTACTTGTTGGAATAGCGTGAACCTCCCACGTGCTATGTCCTACCGGTGTGTACGTTGTATGTATAACATGTATGTTAAAGTTAATACTCGTGTCAGTGTGTGTGAGGCACTGGCAATTCTAACTGGAGTTCCAAGGGACAGCAGTTGAGAATTAGGCATCTCGCTAACACTGGCACATTTACATTTAAATTAAAAAACAAACATCAAACCAATTAATTGATTGATTAGCAAAATGGTTGGAGATTAATTTAATAGTTGACAAGTAATCGATTAATCATTGCAGCTCTAGAATACTTTGAGATTTAAATATATCTGTGGCTGTTTGGCAGCTTGAATTTAAAAATATTGCATCATATTCATCAATCCACATCTGTTTTCAGAGATGCTCACGTCATTTTTTGCAAGTCCAAGTCAAGTGTTGAGTCTTTGAGCTAGAGTTCAAGACAAATCTCAAGTCTCTTATGGATGAGCGTTCTATCATCTGCTGGATGCCATCTGGTCTGCTTAGAACACTGCACCCGCCCCCCTCCCCCCCACCCCCAAATCTTGAGTGTGAGTCGAGTCTCAATTCTTATGAGCACGAGTCTCAAGTCAAGTCCCAAGTCACTGTGTGCGACTCTAGTCGTAGTCCTTACAGTAGTCCCCATCTCTGTCTTGTGAATTGCAGGTACATGTTCCGCAGTGGAAATATCGAGACGAATGGAGATAAATTCTACAACACCACAGTGGAAGTGCTGCCCAGAAATGTGAGTAACTTGCCTGTGTGCGTGCGTGCGTGCGCGTTTGTCTTCGGGGGTGTTCTTTAGTTCCATCTTTAGTTGCCGTTGGTTTCCATCTTAGGTGTTGAAGCCTGGGGAAAGAGAACCACAACAAGCTATCTGCTCTCACTGTTAGCCTGCCTGTCTGTCTGCCTGCCTGCCTGTCTGCCTGCCTGCCTGCCTGCCGCTGGCTCTCTGTGAGCATCAACCTGACACTCCCTGTTGTCACAGTGAAGGTTGAAAGTGGTCACGGCCAGGTGGCCTTAGAGTAAAGCGAGACAGACACAGAATGCACTTGGAAGATAAGATGCGCCACAGAGCTGTGTTAAAGGGACAGTTCACCCCAAAATCTAAAATACATTTGAGGGTATGGAGCCCTGTGCACAGCCATGCTGCTAATCCAGGGTGCAGCTAGAGCAGGAACAACAGCATTCAGGAACAATGTAGAAATCCAGTGCACACCAGGTTTGTTAGATTAATTTACATAAAATTAGTGTCTCCCTCAGTCTCTCTCCCCCTCTCTCTCTCCCCGCTCTCTCTCCCTCTCCTCTCTCTCACATCACTAATGATGTCTTCAGTGGGACTGATGTCATCAGTGGTTTATGACATCACTAATGATGTCACAGTGGGATTTATGCCATCACTGATGATGTCATTTATGACATCACAGTGGGACATGGGACAGACAGAGAAACAGAGCCCTAGGCTAGCTCCCATTTATATACTGATGATGATGATGATGACTGATGATGATGATGGTAAATAATATAATCCGGAATAGCGCCACGTACTGGCAAACACAAAAAGCGGTTTAACTTGAGAATCGTTTGTCCGATCGATGTCAAACTTGGGGAGTGTGCTTCGGGAGACCTGATGGAGTGCAATGCCGGATTGCGTGGAATTTGGCAGAGCGCCAGCTACTGGCAAACACAAAATGTGGTTTATCCACACAATGCCAAACTTGGTGCCCCTTTGCACATATCAACTCTGACTAAATATGCACTATTTGGTGTCTATATCTCACATTTAACCTCCAGGTCATAGGATCTCAACCAAACTTTGTGCACTTTTGTACATATAAACTCTATCTAAATGTGCACTATTTGGTGTTTATATGTCACATATATCCCCCAGGTCACCGGATGCTTGGACACCGTCATCGCCGCTTGTGGCTATATTTATTATTATTATTATTATTATTATTATTATTATTCAGTGGCAAGAAATGTTCTTAAAATGACAATAACATCGTTTATCGCAATTCTTTCTGGGACAGTTTCTGTTAATTGTATTACATGTTTTTATGCTATGGACTCTTGGAAGAATAGTCCAATTGGGCTAAAAGAGATCCAAATAAACAAACAAACAAACAAAGAGTATATCAACCAACAAATTGTAGTTATGGCGACAAACCTACCAATATCAATACCAATGTTTGTTTTTTTGGACAGGAGCCACCAATAGGTTTACAGTTTGTGTTGATGTTGAATAAATAAATGATGTTGTTGTTGTCTTCCCTCAGGCGTGGGAGCGAGACAAACTGCTGGCCGGCTCGTCTCTTCGCTACAAAGGCTCTGATAACGGCTTCATCATCGTCGGTAAATAATTGCTCCCTCTCTTTCTGTCTCTCTCTATTATATGATTGTTCAATCATGAATTATTATTGTTGTGTCAGATAGATTTAGCATATCCTCTCATATTCTCTGTGAAGTCCTCTGAGACATGCTTGTGAATTAGGGCTATACAAATAAACTTGACTTGACTTGACATGTAGTATGCGGAGCGCAGCGATTCAATGTAATATTTGAGTCTGGGGAGACAACTGTTGACTAGACTGGTTGTGACTGCATTGTGAAGTGTGGAGTCCACACTTAATTTTAGTGCTGTGTGAGGGCTGGAGAGAAAATAATGCAGTAACTTGAAGTTAATTGGAACTGTAATTATTACTGTTTTGGTCATTGTAATCGGTTACACTACTCGTTACTGGGGAAAGTAATATATTACAGCAATATATTACTTAGTAATATATTACTTAGTAATATACATAGTAATATATATATTATATATAATATATAATATTATATATTATTTAGTAATATATTACACATTATACATTGCGATATGATTCATATTCCAATATATTGGAACGTACAAAAAGGTGTGGACCAAAGCAGCTCAGCAGGCAACTATAGTTGCCCGTATCAACTATGTGAAGATGTACACTGTTAACTGTGAAGTACGCAGGTACAAATTACTTCTTATTAAATTTATTTATCTTTAAACTCTAAGCAGCTAATTTTTCGCTTTGTTATTCCAATATATTGCAATACTTGACATAATTTACTCAAAATTTAAAAATAACCCTGAAAATACAACTTGCTCTGTACCACCCAGGTAGTGTAATAATATGTGCATCACATTATATTAATGACTCAGTGGACAAATTGAGTCAAAACTATTTAATTCAAAATGTTCATGCCAATTTATTAGAATGGTATTTGCAAATGTGTACAGTTGCACACTGTTACTGAACACACTAATATGTATATTATTACGTCACTGAACACACAGCTGTGCAAAAAATCGATCCAGCAATATATTGCAATATCTTCCTGAAATATCAATACAGTATTGCGGAAAAAATACTGTGATATATTGCCGTATCAATTTTATTGCACTGCCCTAGTGCAATAAATAATAGTGCGGTCATGGTGTGATGTTTCTGTTGCTGAAAAGTGTATATGTGTGTGTGTGTTTCAGGTGAGTTTTTAGATGGGCTAGCTTCAGGCCAGCTGTCTGCAGCTCTGCAGGTCTCAGCTCTGCGGCTCGTGGTTCAGTCCAACTCCGATGTCTGGGTCCTACTGAGCGAGGTACACACACACACACACACACACACACACACACACACACACACACACACACACACACACACACAAACAAAAACACACAAACAAACAAAAACACGCGCACACACACACACACACACACACACACACACACACACACACACACACACACACACACACACCATACTATTCTACACTCACAGGCCTAGATGTGGGTTGGGTCCTCATGTTACTCAAACTGAAACAGAAACACTTTCAGTGACCAAACTTCCCAGGAACCATTACTCATACGTTTCCCAAGACTGATTATCAAATTGAAAATGGGGCCAACATGTTGAAACCTTTGCTAACATAAGGACCAACGCATCAGTTCTGAAGAGGTTTGAGTGGTGTTAGCTGTAACTCAAATACTGTGTGTCTGCGTGTGTCAGGAAGTGTATAGTATTTGTCATTCTTTCAGTTCCCTTTAAATGACTGTGTTCACTATTTAATATTTGTGTAATTCAAAATGTAAACTGAAAATCAAACAGTAAAACTTTGGTTCTTGATTTCTTGGGCGTCCGGGTAGTGCCGCGGTACATTCCCTGATTCCGAGGGTCGCAGGTTTGAGCCACCATGTTAGACTTGATCAGACATTCCTATGGGGCACAATTGGCCGTGTCTGCGGGTGGGAAGCCAGTGGGGGATGAGTCCTGTTTGCTGCACTAGCGCCTCTCTTGGTCGGGGTGGGGTGCCTGTTTGCCTTCGGGGATGGGAGGGGAACCGGGGGGGAATAGCATGATCCTCCCACGTGCTATGTCCTGCCGGTGAAACTCCTTGCTGTCACGTGAAAAGAAGCGGCTGGCACATGTATTGGAGGAAGCATGTGCTAGTCTACAACTCTCCCCAGATCGGCAGAGGGAGTGGAGCAACGACTGGGACAGCAGGGGGAATTGGACAAGTACATTGGGGAGAAAAATGGAGAAAACCCGGAAACCCCCTGCCCCCCAATAACCTTTGATTCTGGATTTCTTCAACCTAATGCTGCAACAGATTCCTACTTCATGAACATGACTGAACTAAGAGTGAAGTTACAAGTCTTTCTGTTTCCACATCTCCTTGAAATACTTTAAAGTTTGTGAATTTGAGTGGGGGAAATCAAGGTTGAGAGTTGAGAAGTGTTCACACATTCAAGCCTCTATCTCTTTTTAATAGTTATCTGTGAGCTTCTGTAAAGCTGCTAGTCAGTGTTGTAACAGTAAGTAACCTTGATCCCTGTCTCAAACTATGCCATGTTGGGTCCTTTAATTTGAGGGAATTAGGCCTGGAAATTCCTTGAATGTGATTTTTGAGAAGGTGTGGGAACCCTGATCTAATGGCTGTGTGGTCTCATCTGATCCAAGGTGTGCTTAACGCTCACTCCCCTTCCATCTGTCAGATCTCCATTAAAGTTTGAAGAGAGGAAACCAGACACGGCCCAGCGCCTCGCCTGGATAGACGGCTCCCTCGAGTGGACTAAGACCTGTATTACAGGGACATTTTCACAAGGGATTTATCAAGTGCCTAAACAAACTGGCTGTGCCGGTGCTGGAATTGGCCTATTTGTATTGTTTTCTCTGAGTTGGATTGAGGTCTATGAAATCCACTCTCTGAAGACTGCTGACCTGGGACAACAGAGACAGTTATGGTAAGAGTGGGAGGAAGCCACTCCAGAGAAGAGTAATTTATTACATTCTATTTTTGTTTAAACCAATAAAGAAGGGTTACACCTTGTGTGGTATTTTCATTTCAACTGCTTGGAGTTTATATAGTTAGTTAGTTAGTTATTATAGTTTATATAAGTCTGCATTTGTTAGAAATGTCTTATATTGCATTTTATTATGTCATTCTCAACACAAAGTCAAACTGGGGGCAAAAAGCAGTCAGACTGGTTTCAAGGCCTGACTGCTAATTAAACTGACATTTAATTAGCTTTTAAAACACAATGTTCTCAGTAAGACATCGGTGTGAATTGTCCATGTTAGTCAGCTGTTTCACTCTGGTGTTCTGAGAATCCTTTTGTTACAGGTTGGGTAGCGGATTAATTTAGAACGCTGATTAAACTTGAGCTGAACTACATGTGCAATACCCAGTTTTAACACACACCTGCTGGCCAATCAGAAAAGAGCATTCCTTACTCTGCTCTCTGCCCACAGCTATCACAGCTATGGGTACAACTACTACACAGATCACTGATCTAAACCATATACACAGTAGAATATATCATTTCTGTGAAAATGCAGCATTCAAAAGCAGTCGGGGCACTTGTCCTTGCAAGCACCCTTATGGCCTACAGCAGTGGTTCCCAAACTGGGGTACGCGTACCCCTAGGGGTACGTGGAGGTACTACAGGGGGTACGCCAAAATAAATCTGACCCCCCCTCCCCCCCCTCCGGCAAAGTTAAACCCATATGACCCGCCACACACTATACACACACACACCGGCATTCTGATTAGGCCCGCCCTACTCTGCCTCTGATTGGCTCTACCAACAAATGTAACGAGTATTAGCCAATGAGAGGCGGAGGAAAGGGGTGATGAGACATCAAAGCAGACTACAGCTGTGCCGTGCAAAATGCTGAAAGTGACACTTGTCATGTCTTCATATTTAACATCATATGAGAGTTGCCCATCTGTGGAGGTCTAGGGGGTACACGACTTTAAAAAGTTTGGGAACCACTGGCCTACAGTATATCCACCAGCTGTGTTACGGCTCCGTGCAGCTGCCTGCCACACCCATGTCATCTGTCAGACGTATGCGGGATCTGACAAAAATAGAACAGGTGTGTATTTCTTCTGTACCACATGTATTGCCAGCTCAGTGGCCTTGTGGTCTGAGTGTCCGCCCTGAGACTGGGAGGTCGTGAGTTCGATCCCCGGCCGAGTCATACCAAAGACTATAAAAATGGGACCCATTTGCCTCCCTGCTTGGCACTCAGCATCAAAGGGTTGGAATTGGGGGGTTAAATCACCATGTGATGCGCGGCGCACGCTGCCCCAGGGGATGGGTCAAATGCAGAGAACAAGTTTCACACATTGTGTGACAATCAGTGGGACTTTACCTTTACCTTGCCCATCTATTAACATGGGCGAGAGGGCTAGAGTATTATATAATGACACTAGTTATAGGATTATTAATAATGGCCATATCTCTAAGTTGGTGCCCTTATTAAGAGGAGTTAAACAAGGGTGTCCTTTGTCAATTTATTCATTTATTATCACTATTGATATATTAGCTATTAAAGTGAGGTCCAACACAGACATAGAGGTGCTTGAAGTTGGGAATATGCAAGTAAAAATGTAAATGTATGGGGATGATACTAGCTTCCTACTACCTAAGTTCTTGTCATTCTATATGCCTATTATATTCACTCATCATGATGATTTTGATGGCATTTTACCCATCATGTTCTTTTTTGTATTCTTTTCTGGCTTCAATAAGATTACATAACATTTTGGAATAAAAATACAGATTAGCAGTCCAAAACTGGAGCCCAGAATTGCAAATATCTCCACAGCAACACTGAACTTCCCTGGAGAGCTGAGATATGCAGGGATAAAGGTGATCCAGACCGCACAGAATATCAGCATGCTGAAGGTGATAAATTTGGCTTCATTGAAATTATCGGGCAGGTTCCGAGCCAAAAAAGCTAGAAAGAAACATAACATAGCCAGGACTCCTATATACCCCAACACAGCCCAGAAGCCTACAGCTGAGCCTAATGCACATTCTAAGATGATTTTGTCTTTAAAGTGTTTAAAATTCTTGAAGGGAAAAGGAGGAGAAATAGTTAGCCAAAGTATGCAAATCAGGACTTGTATGAGAGTGAAAGCCAGAACACTGAGTCTCTGCTGAGCAGGGCCGAACCATTTCATGATATTACTCCCTGGAAGTGTAGCCCTGAAGGCCAGTAACACCACTATAGTTTTCCCCAGAACACAAGACATGCAGAGGACAAAGGTGATCCCAAATGCTGTGTGTCGCAGCATGCAGGACCACTCAGAAGGCCGGCCGATGAAGGTCAGAGAACACAGGAAACACAGAGCCAGGGAGAAGAGCAGCAGGAAGCTCAGCTCAGAGTTGTTGGCCTTGACTATGGGGCTCTTCCTGTATCTGAAGAAAATGAAAGCCACCATAGCAGTCATCCAAGTTCCTAACAGGGACGCCGCCGTGAGCAGTGCCCCCATAATCTCTTCATATGATAGAAACTCTGTGTCCTTCTTTTCACAGTCATCTCTTTTCTCGTTTGACCAGAATTCAGGATGGCATCTCAGACAGGTGATGGAATCTACAAGTTAAAATTAAAAACATTTAGCAAAACTTTTTACCTGGCCACTTCAAATAGACTACCCTAAGACATTGAGTCTGCACATTTATTTCAGGGGTGACTGAAGTTTCTACAGGTAATGTCTAGTGACAGTCTCACATGGTCAGACCCAACGTCTCATGTCAGCACGCTTCCAGCAATGGAATTTCCAGGTCCCGCAGACACGAACCGTGCAGCAAAATCTGATTGGCTGGGCTGTTACGCAAGTCTTGCATGCCGTCCGTGGTTGGTCAATTCATATGTCAATTCACATATATATTTTTTGTCTTGGGGGCGGGCGTTAACCACTATTCAAGAGTTGTGTTCCAGATGGCTGGCTACTGCAAGACTAGGTAATGTCTTCCTCAGAGTCAAGCAGAACAATGAAAAAGGGGAGGTTTATATACCCCCCTATACAGTGATGTAATTGACATACATTTTTGAATAAAAATTGAAAGAAAAAATAAGCATGGAGCAGCTGCATAAAAAAAAGTTCAGAGGGGCGGGGACCTAGCTCACACTGAATCTGGTACAATAGTTTTCGTCTGTTTTGGCTTAAAAAAGAATAGTGCTTTTTTTTTTTATCTCAGTGGCGCACGCACACACACGCACACGCACACACACACACACACACACACACGCAATCAGCCCTGGCTCAATTAGAAAATAATCTAAAACATGAGTGAATTAATCGAAAACATTGCCATAGCGCCCCGTGTGAGGCTTTTCCCCCTGCACCAGTCTCATGCCAGACCCCTGAAAAGTGTTTTGGCAAAGTTTGGAGGTGATTGGACCAACTTGAAAACTCCGGACAGACAGACAGAATGATACATATGTGCATACAGCTCCCCAATTATAGTAGTAGGATGTTATATATTCTAGTGATTGATGGGTAGATAATGACTGAATTTTCATTTTTTGGTGAACATATCCTTTAAATTTGTGGCAGTAGCCCAAGTGTGATAATCTTGGCCATGCAAGAAATAGGTAGGTAGGTACTTTTATTAATCCCAGAGGGGAAATAGTGTATTTGACTAGGGGAGAAAATATATAAGGAGGGAGAATGTAGGCTACTTATTTACATAATTAATTTATTCATAATTTTACACCCAATGCATACATTGGATAGGTTCCAGCCCCCTGTGACCCTGAAAAGGATTAAGCAGGTAGTAAAAGATGAATGATGCATATTACCGTAGTTGTCCGTTATCTACAACTAATTTACATTATAGTTTTATATCATTATAGTTTACAGTATATTCACATAGTGCTACTCAGCCATCTTTCTATAAATCAGAACAAGATTTCACAGTACACCCAATTTTGATATTCTATATTTATTTGATTGCTGATATTGAATTTATAGATGTTATCCTCTGATCCGTTAAATAACACTAGAGTACCTGTAGTGTTGCTGATTTCTCCCTCTGCACATGGTATACAGTCATAGCAGCAGACCGGCTTTCCTTTCTGGAGGACCTTACGGGTTCCTGGGGGACAGCTCTCACTGCACACTGACACAGGCACCTGCATGAACAACAAAGCAGTATTATACACTTTGATATGCTGTTGTCCTACAAGTCACCATTTAGAATTCTGATGAAATCGACATTACAATACAGTAATCCTGCAAGTTAACAATCCATGAATGATCATACGGTATTAACCTGTTCTGAGTTCTGTGCCCAAATTAAGGACTTAGTGTGCATATTCAGCTGTTTTTCTGCAGGTAAGGATGCATCGTAACGACCAACGGTGACAAACTCCACACTGCCATTTTCGTTCGGCTGCCAGTTTACGATTTCATACTTTGCTGCTGGGTCTCCATTCTCATCAAAGTAAATGTCCTCCCCCTCCTTTGTCTTGAACTGAACCTTTTTTATGTGCTGCAAAATCTAAGCAGATATTATTTTACTTATTCGATTAAATGTAAACCACCTCCTATTAGCTTTGCAGAATGGACATGCAACAATTTATTAAATACCATAAAAAAATCTGTTCTTGTGAAGCACATAATGTTGAACTATCATTCAGCGTTCAGTGTTCAACTCACCGTGAATGGATCTGGCTGTACCTTATTGTCACATATTTCTTTACAGCCAAGAACACTATGTAGTGCGTGAGCCACAGCATACACTCCTTTATAGACATTGTTAAAGATGGGCATGTATGACATATCAGTGAACATGTTTTGCTGCCCAGACACATCTTCAGACCCTGTACAGTATCTCTGATTCCCTTCTGAGCCCTTTGTCTGCTTGAACCTACAATCAAACATTGTCTCCCAGAATTCTGTGAACAATTCATTACTAGATGAATTGAGTGACTTTACATCCAAAATGAACTCTGTCATGCCTGTGACATGGACCTTGGGGATGGACAGCCCTATAGCACCATCCAGGATTTGGTGTCCATTCATAGTTGCAGTGTCGGAATCAAGGATCCAGCTCTCAGTGCCTACCCACTGGTACCCAGTCAGGTTGTGAGGGGCCATCTCATGTATTAGTATTTTCACATCAGCGAAGGAGAGGAAAGTGACAATCACCTGGGAAGTAGAAGCTTTGATAATGTCAATTATTGCCTGTATTTTTTCTGGTGGATCTGTTCTAAATAAGGATACAGAGTACTCTAGACAGATGTCCAGCTTTTGGGCCGTCTCTGTGAATATGGCCATGCCGTTATTGCCATAATCATTATTGCTCCTAATTGCCCCGACCCAAGTCTAGCCAAAGTGCTTGATCAACTGGGCCAGACCTCTGCTCTGATAGAAGTCACTGGGTATTGTTCTGAGGAAGGATGGGTACCGGACTTTATCACTGAGACATGCACAGGTGGCAGAGTAGCTGATCTAGGGAGTAGAAAGAAATTATATTCCCAAGATGAGGATGCAAATTTAAAAAAAAAACACAGGAAAGCATAGAGCACATACACGTAATTCCCTTTACTGTGAGCAGTCAGACAAATTGCAGTATAATAATAACTGTATTATCGAGAAAATGAAACAAAATAAATAGTTCAAACTGTGGCCAAGGTCCTTTACAGTGCATGATTATACATAAAGTGTAAAAAACAACAACAACAATACAACTACCCACCGATGGGATGTGAAAAGGCCCAATGACAGTGGATATAGCCATGGAAGGAGAGGAGGAGCCCTCTCCTATAATGGCCTGCACTTGGGCCGGTCTGGTGCAGGGTGCATTGGAGGCTGTGGGTATATCCTCGTCATTACCATTAGCCAAAGCCAGTGCCACCCTTACTGCCCTTGGAATGCAGTTACATGAATCATAGATCTTGTAGCCCAGAAAGATGCCAGGCAGCAAGTCTGTACTGTTGTTAATCTCCTCAATGGCGAAAAGCATAGCCTGAGCAAACTGGAACATTCTGAAACTCAACCTTGACCCAGACAGTTATAAATAGTTGATGTTATAGTCAGCATGTCCTTGAAATGAAACAAAATTAAAAGTTAACCTATATGAGCAAACATTTCTTATTTAACATCTCAGCATGATAAGCTTTTTTAATCCATTTTGTATATCTACCCAGCTCTTCTAATCTCCTATCTTATGTCAAACAGCTTGCTACAGTGTGATTTACCTTGTGCACTGCAGTGGCGGTGGTCGGTAAATGTAGGTTTCCTGTCTGTCTTTCCAGTTGGTGTGGAAAGCGAATATTCCACCCAAAATAATGTCCCCATTCTTAGACAGCTGGGGGATCTCCGGCTCCCCTATCTGCCGACACACCAGTTCCTCAGCCCCAGAGAGAGATGCTACCAGCAGCAGCTGCAGAAGGACCCAACCCTGCTCTCTCCACCTTTTGGTGGACATCATACTAAAGGCCGTTACACACCAAGAGCGATACAAATATATAGCACAAAATTGCGAAGCAAATTGTGACCAACCTGTTAATCACAGCAACAGAAATGTACAAGTTGGAAGCGAATTTCTGAGAAATCGACCCTGGTCCGAAATAAGAAATGCCGCTATATCACTCAGCGAGACTTCACCGTTGGTATGCACGGTTGCATCGACTGATAGAGATTTGAAAAATATTATTGATGTGTGAATTAATCGCACTCAAGAAAACATGCTGTAAGGACCTTAAGGGACAAACTGCAGGGCAGCATCAGATGAGCCCTAACAGGAGCAGGGCAGAGCTTGCATCAGTATTTATAGATATTAAAGCATAACAATTAGTAATGGACAGTGATGTTCCATGGCTCCACAGGGAGGACAGGACAGAGGAGGGAGGTACAATACTAGAACATTCTTAATGAGTTTTGGCTGTATCTTATGAGTAGTATCATATTCAGTCACATACAATTGTAGTGTTTGCATTCAAAATTTGAATGTCTGATTTGCAGTATTTTGAAAAATAATGGGGGATGAAGGAGTGGTAAAGTCTAGAAAATGATATGAACTGAAATGCCCCATACCATTCATTCAGACTTTTGTTCTCAAAGGTCAAAATTTAATGTCACGATGACCTCACAACTAGAGTTCTCAACGGGCCTGAAAATTCAAACCTGACCTGACCCGGCCCTAGTAAAGCGCGAGCCCAACCCAACCAGACCAATTAGCAGAAATGGACAGCCCATTGGGCTTGGTTAGCTCTCGTCAGCCTCAGGCTGGAACTCAGAAGTCTAACCTGTGTGTGTGCATGCATGCATGTGTGCATGGAAGAGGAGAGAGAATACAGAGTCCCCACCTGATCTACTTTGAATCACCTATTTCTTTTTATATATTTATTATTTTGAATTTTTCTGAACAATGCACAGACAAGACAAACAAACACGCTCAGACACAGGAAAATAAATAAAAAAGCAAAAACTTACATATGATCAACATTCAATATTACAACGGGATTACCAGCCGCATAATGTGCTCAAGTGCTTGTGAGAGACATTGTGCCCGGGATCCCACGCAAGGGGTCCATGAGAAACCAGCCAGACAAGTTACCCCGTCACCCCTAACCTCATCGAGGTAGGCTAGAAATGGATCCCAAATGGTGGAAAACCTTTTAAGTGAGTTGGTCCTCAGGAACCTAAGTCTCTCCATCCGTATAACAGAGGTCATGCCCGTCAATCACAGTTGGAAAGAAGGTGAAGAGGAGGACTTCCATTCCTTCAAAATGAGTTTTTTTGCTACAATTGTCCGCTGTGTCAGAGACTGTTGCACAACAGTGGGGAAGTTCAGAGAGGACTCAGAGCAGCCGAAGATGGCAAGTTCTGCCTCCGGCTGAAGGGTTGCTTTGTAGGCTTTAGAGTGCCAGTCAAATATTTTGGCAGAACCAAAAGGCATGAAGGGCAGAACCAGAAGGGCAGAACCAGAAGGCATGAGATAGTGTGCCCTCTGACACTTGACACCTGTCACACAGTGGTGAGACAGAAGGAAGATTCTGTGCAATTTATGCTTGGAATAGTGAAGACAGTGAGTGACTTTAAATTGTATCAACTGGTGCCTGCTATTAACTGACCATAGTTGTACCACAGACAGACACAGCCACAAAAGAAGTAGCATAATAGGCCAGGCCATTAAGCCTACAATACAGCAACAATATACTGTAAGATAATCCCAACTTTATTCCATTTCTACCATCATTTCATTTTAATAGTATGGTGCTATATAAAACAAATTAAACCACTAAGTCACTTGTTTTAATTCAGACTTTAGCTGAAATGCAGAAATACCTTGAACAAGCTCTCGCACTTCATTATGCACACCTGCCACTTCCTGATCGTCTGCAAGGAGCTTCAGACTCTTGAGCTTGGGGTGCAAAACATGGCTAGTTTGTGCAGGGGGTGTATCTCGTACTTCTCGAGCAGGATTCTGAGACATTTTTCCTTTAGAAAAGTGAATGTCAGGTTGTCAGTGGAGGTCGGTTGCAGGTGGTGTTTGAGGCGATCAAACCACACAGGAGTGAGGTGAAGAGTTGGGGTTTTTGATGCTTCCTTGGTGGCCTCCTTGAATCTCTGAATAAACCTCACCATTGCATCCAAAGTTTCTTCTTCCAAGTCATTCAGATGATTCTCTCCCCCTCTTTCCAACAGCAGTGCACGCACCTGCTCCTACTGAGATAGCCCTTAATCTGTATAGCCCTTAAAAGATGGTTTTACCGGTAATCAACCCACTTTGTATCATTAATAATCGCTGAAATATAAGCACACGGGCAGTGTTTACCTCTCTCAGTGTTTTCCTCAAGGAGATCTCCCATTTCCTCCTGAGGCAAAGTGCTCCATTCTAACGCGTTTCACGTCACAATGTGTCACAACACGTCACCATGGAGCTGCGGAAGTTCTGCTTTAGAGAAAGAATCTGCTCTGAGGGCATCTGTTATTGTTTATTCTTTATTTTTTAAGTATGCACACATCCAGGAGAATGCATTGAGAGCCTTAACGAGCCTTAATGACTTGCAGCTACAGACAGGAGCAAGAGCATTTTTCTCTGTGAGCTAAACAGAGAAGCCATTTACACCTGGCGTTAACATGTGGTTTCTGCCATCAGATTGCAATCAGATTGCAGAAATGGTTGTCCTCTCAATCCGCATAAAGTTGGTGTATCCAGATTGAGAGGACACATTGCATTTACACTTGTGTTCAATGTGTACACAATGCATCCCTAGATAGATAGATAGATAGATTTATTTGATGATCCGTTTAAAAAAAAAAGCCATACATTAAATGTACATGCAATTCCAAAAAAAAGGCATCAAGGATAACACAAAAAGTAGATAAAAACTTAATTCCGTTGTGGTCCTTGGTCTTAGACATACAGTACATTAAATATACAGACATTGCACCACACATACTGTAGTTTCATAATAAAATCTGGCTATCTAGTACTAAAACATTACAGCATAACAAAATAAGACTAATTAATACAACACGCCATTTCTGCCTAGTCCCTTACTCAGGAACCCTATCTAGCAGCCACCTCTTAAGTTTAACTTTAAAGGTGCTTTGACTTGAGGCCTCCTTAATATCCAGTGGGAGCAGATCATTCACTGGGCCCCTGGAAAGCAAAGGAACATTGGCCAATTTTCCGTTTGCACCTAACTGACTGTAGGTTGGCTCGGCTAGCTCTGGTGCTGTGGCTGTGTGCTTCTCCTACTCTGGTGAGGTAGTTTGTGAGGTATACTGGGGCCCTATCCATGACTATCTTATGGACCATTGTAAGTCTAATCTGTGCCACCCTGGCCTCCACAGGTAGCAAGTTTAAGTCTTGTAGTTGGTTCCTGCCCACGTGGTCACATGGACCGAAACCCAAAACCACCCTGACCAGCTTGTTCTGAGTTACCTGGAGTTTTTGTTACTACCCTTTGTCAGCCCGCTGTACCATGCCAAAGAGCCATAATCAAGGTGAGGCTGCACAAGGCTGTTTGCTAATAGCCTAATGCTGTCTCTGTCTAAGAGATTGGCCTTCCTTGCTAACACTCTGGTTCTTGCATTAACTTTCCCCACTACCTGGAGAGCCATTTCTTCACCTCCAAGACTGTTATCTAATATGCAGCCCAGATATTTTACTGACGTTTTGGCTTTTATAACCTGCGAGCCTAGCTCAACTCTGAGTTCAGGGGTCCTCCTAAGCCTGGGTTTAGATCCAAATAGGATGGATTCAGTTTTGCCCAAGTGTAAGGAAAGTCTGTTGTCAGACATCCAAGTGCTAACTTTAGAGAGCTCCTCCCCTAGCTGACCTTGTAAAGTGTCAATGTCCTTGTGTGCTATGAGTAGGGCAGCATCATCAGCATACAAAAACAAATTACAAGCGCAAGCATCATTTAGGTCATTAATATACAATATGAACAACAATGGTCCTAGGGTGCTCCCTTGTGGGACCCCACAGCCTATAGCCCTAGCTTCTGACAATGTACCATTAACCTCAACTCTCTGATCTCTATTGGCCAGGTACGATGCCATCCACTTGACCCCTAGGCAGTCCATGCCTAGTGCCTTCAATTTGGAGAGAAGAATCTGGTGGTTTACGGTGTCGAAGGCCTTTTGGAGGTCCAACAACACCATGCCACACAGATTTCCATCATCTATCTCCCTTCTGATGGTATCAGTTAGATAGAGTAGGCACGTGTCGGTGGAATAAGACTTTCTGAATCCTGATTGCAAATCATACAGTATATTATGTTCATTGACATACTCTGAAATCTGTTCATGTACTATCCTCTCCAAGATTTTAGATGTTACACTGAGTATTGATACTGGCCTATAATTACCAGGGTCAGTCGTAACACCTTTTTTATATAATGGGATGATCTTGGCATGTTTAGTGGCCTGGGGGACAATACCTTGATCTAAAGAGATGTTAACAAGATGGGTGACACAGGGGGCAATTTCATGAGCACCATCCCTTAAGAATCCGTTTATGTTTAGACCTATGTTTCTCTTTCCACTTCTTGTTTTACCTCCACAGCCGACCTCTTTCAGAGCTTTCCATAGCTTCTTAGGATAATTTTTGTTTTCCTTGATCTGGGTGTTAAAATACTCTTTTTTTGCTGATTTGATTCTTCTCTGAGTTTAATTTCTCCATGTCCTGAAGCTATCACTATCTGCCTGCTCTCTTGTTTTATTGAATCTAACCAGTGCAGCTTCCCTTTGATTGATAGCTTCAAGTATGTCTGCATTAAATCCCTGACCACCGGAGGTGGTTTGGCCGATCAGATTGCAATCCTTCTTCAATGTGTTTTGGGGGTGTTTACACCTAGCATTTCAAGTCATAAAACACAATCTGATTGCAATCTGATCACAGAAAACACATGTTACCAGGTGTAAATGGCCTCTAGATAAAGGCTGCCCATGTGCTTATATTACCAAGATTATTAATGATACAAAGTGGGTTGATTACCGGTAAAGCCATCCTTTAACTTGGGTTGCTGCAATTACCATCAACACAACGCTGTTACATGAACCTATAATGATGGTTATTACAAATCAAAAATCTTTCCTTACCATAGGCCTATTGCATACAAGCAGCTACTCATTTTTTAAATTGTGGAATGTTAGCTTTCATATTATAGCCTGTTATCATCACCTGAAAGTATTTAATGTGTGTGTGTGTGTGTGTGTGTGTGTGTGTGTGTGTGTGTGTGTGTGTGTGTACAGCCTGTTTTCTTGGAAAAGCTCAATTCAAAGGAATGCATTTAATTGTGCTAGGGGGAGATGACCTTGCACAGATTGTCCCATATTCGGGGGACACAGTTTGAAGAAGATGAACATGCATGCTACAAAAGGGAAATTTTAAGCCACAAGGTGGTAAAGTCATAATTATGTTTGATTTTTGGTATAGCGCCCACACTGGCAAAAGAGGCACCAGCGCAGCTCAGTCTAGTGACAGTGTGAAGGGCTGCCACTATGTTGGAGCCCCCTATCAGTCTTGAGAAGAAATCCTCAATGTTGTATCGCCGCAGGGCTTGGATGATGGCTGGTTTGATGTTATATCAGCTGTTTTACACTCTCCCAGTCCATCGTAGAAAGCACTCGCTCGACTAGCTCCCATTTGCCATTGATGTAGTGGATTGTGTGACAAAGATAGCCTTTTCTATAATCATCTGTCCACATGTCTAAAGTGAATGCGCCACTGTACTCCAACTGTTCTCTCAGCTAAGGAATTATGCTTTGGCAAATGGCTCTAGCTGCCTGTTTGGTCACTGCGAGATATAGTTGTAGGATCTGGTAACAACCGGTAGAGTAAGGTCAAGTTTTGAAAAATGGACACAATGGAATGGCTATCAGAACCAGAATAAGTTTACCTTAGAACCTTAGCCATTGAGCTAATAGAGCTGACATGACATATCTTGACCTGGAAGTGAGCTTCCCATTCATTTTCTCCATAGACATTTCGAAAAATCCTTATAGAACCAGTTTTTAGGCTGGAACCAAGCCAACCCGTGACCTACGGAACCGTGAGTGACCATAACATTTCAGTTGGAGCAAAAACAAAAAATAAAGATGGGGGGAGGGGGGTAAATCAATTCACCCCCCCCCCCCCGTTATGTTTTTGTTTTGTTGGCTTAGTTCTAAATGGCCTCCATCTATATAGCGCTTTTATCCAAAGCGCTTTACAGTCAGTAGGTACATTCACCCATTCACACACCGATGGCGGCAGGTTACCACGCAGGGTGCTGCCACACCAACGGGAGCAATTTGGGGTTCAGTGTGTTGCCCAAGGACACTTCGACATGCAGACTGGAGGAGCCGGGAATCGAACCACCGACCTCTTTCTTTCAAAGTAATTAGTGGACGACCCGCTCTACCTCCTGAGCAACAGCTGCCTAGCTGCGGTATAGGCTTAAAACTCTTTGGATAAAGATTTTTCCAAACATGATTGAGAAAAATCGGAACCTGAGGTGAATGTTGTGTGAATGTTGAGCTCTATTGGTTAGTAGAATAGAATAAAAATTCTGCTCAGATAGCCTCGGCCTCATGTCTTTTTCAAATCCTTGATATTTAATAGTTTCTTATATTTTGCACATCATTGCCATTTTAGAAACATTTGTTAAATAATGATAAATCAATTTTAAATATATTAAGAAAAGCATAAAATATTGGTTAATTTTGAGGAAATGAACCTATGAAGAATGTGTGTGTGTGTGTGTGTGTGTGTGTGTGTGTGGGTGGGTGGGGGGGTTGTTTGTGAACTTGCCTGGAAAATTACCTGTGTGCCTGAAGTGTTGTTTTAATCAGTCATGAATAAGAACAGGCATCCAAGCGTAACAGTTGTGAAGCAGTTAAATGTGTTATTGTTTAGCCACCCAGGGAGAGGGAGATGTCATCATCATAATCCTCCAATTTACCTTTTACCCAGGTGGCCGGGGGCAAGCTGGGCAAGCAAAGGCAGCTATGTGTTTTCGACACAATGATGACATTTGGACCTGGGGCTGTGAAATACAGGCTTACCAATTAATCAATTTTGTTTAGTTTAATGGCAGCGGATCATGCACTTTGAAAACATGCTAACATTAATTGGCAACACTACAGCAGGTTCATTATTAACCATGCTACCTTAGTTTTATAGTGCAGAAAAACAATTTAATCAAATTAATATGGGAATGAAATGGGAATAAGCACTCTGCAGTTTCAAGAACTATATTGACCAAATGTGGCAAAACACATAATTCACTTCCTATCTGGCAAAATTTCTTATTGTGATAAAATGTAATATTTTAACTCATTACCCACCAGAGGTTCAAAGGGAAAGGCGCCAGCCACAGCCAGGGTTTCTGATCATTTTCACTAATTTTCCAAGACCCACAGAATATTTGGTAATACTTTTTTGGATAGTCCGCCTACAGATAGTCTTAGTAACGTTTCAACAGCTTATTAGTTGACATTCAACAATTCAGCTTCGTCTGTAGATGTTTAACGGATGGTCTATAGTTCTTCTTAAATGCACTTTGGAAAAACACAAGGGACATTTTGGAATATTAATCACGGTAGATTAACGCAGTGGTTTTCAAAAATTTTGTGCCCAAGGCGCACCAAAGGGAAGGCCAAAATCTCAAGGTAAATGGTAAATGGACTGCATTTATACAGCTTTTATCCAAACCGCTTTAGTATCTGGGGGTTCAGTATCTTGCCCAAGGACGCTTCGACATGCAGACTGGAGGAGCTGGGGATCTAACCTCTGACCTTCTGGTTGGTGGACGACCCGCTCTACCTCCTGAGGCACACCTGTATTCATATCCATGCAAAATAGTCTGTAAATGCTTTTTATTTACTTATCAAATTTATTTACTTAACAAAACAGTTAAAGAATTAATTTGAAGCGTAAAATTACATCAAAGCAGCAACACACCCATTTAAATCAATCCAATTTAAGCATGATTTAATAATTTAAGCAGAATATCAGAGCAATTTACATTCTATTATTAAAGCTCTCAGTTTCTACTACTACTACTGTATTTCTCTGCCTAACTTGCACAAGCTACTCTGATATCTGTGCTGTCTGGCCGACTGACACTCTCCACTGAATGCAGGTTTTCTTACTCGCGCTTGATTCCTACTGCAGCTCGCTGAGCTGGCCCTGCAGCACGCATACGCAGCGGCCTCGCCCACTCGCCTAACGTTTTTTTGGAAGAAAAGTCATTTTTTCAAGTTGCTTGGGCGGACGTCGCGTAGTACTTTTTCTCTGCCACTGAGGTGCGCTAGTCTAGCAGACATGCTATATGGTCGTATTGCAGTATTACAACCTCATGTATGAGTTGGAGGACATGTTGTTGGGGAACCAATTGATTGAAGGAAGGAGAGTTCTGGGATCTTCTGGATAGGATTAAGGTTCGATTATTTGGCCATGACTCTCCCTCGTCACTGCTTGTCAGTATGCAGGCACGGCCGGTAGCCACTGTCTACCTGTTGAGAGCCTGGTGACGTGGCACACTGCATTCAATCAGAGTGTGTGCTTCCTAATTAAAATCTAATGGTTCATCATATAGGCTATAACCTACACATCATAAAAATATTTTTTCATTTAATAGATGTGTAGAAAATTATTTTTATCTTATTTTAATACAATTAAATCTGAGAGGGAATTATTTTCACCGGACTTTGTGACCGGCGAGATTCAAATGTGTCGGACTTTAAATGGTTTTACTGAGGTCTGATAGGTAAAAAATGATAGGTAAAAAATAAAAAAATATTCCCTCATTTGTTTCATCTCATTTTACACACTAATGATTTGCATTTCATCATTCAGTTAGAGTTTGAACAGAATTGTGTATGACAATCACTCAATCAACAGTATCAAAATATGCTACTACTGAAAGACAATGCAACTATTGAATTACAGTATATTGTCCAGCCCAATATTAAGGGACCTCTGCTGTGTGGACTATCATGTGTGTCTTCAAGTGTCCTTTAAGACCAAAACATTTACCACAGACTGAACATTTAAATGGCTTCTCTCCTGTGTGAACTATCATGTGTTTCTTCAAATCTCCTTTTTGACCAAAACCTTTACCACAGACTGAGCATTTAAATGGTTTCTCTCCTGTGTGTACTATCATGTGTGTCGTCAAGTGTCCTTTAAGACCAAAACATTTACCACAGACTGAGCAATTAAATGGCGTCTCTCCTGTGTGGACTCTGATATGCATCTTCAAGTATGATTTTTGACTATAACTGTTACCACAGACTGAGCATTTAAATGGTTTCTCTCCTGTGTGGACTCTCATGTGTGTTTTCAAATCTCCTTTTTGACCAAAACATTTACCACAGACTGAGCACTTAAATGGTTTCTCTCCTGTGTGGACTCTCATGTGTGACTTCAAGTTTGCTTTCTGACCAAAACCTTTACCACAGACCATGCAATTAAATGGTTGCTCTCCTGTGTGGACTCTCATGTGCTTGTTCAAGTCTCCTTTATGACTAAATATTTTACCACAAAATGAGCAACTAAAGTTCTTCCCAAGAACTTCACTGTTTTCCTGTGAGTCTAAACCTGACTGAGCTTCACTAGTTTCATGATCACGGTCTTCAGTCTCAGGTTCAGAAGACTGTGAAGTCCTGCCAGCACTAGTGGGCTTTAAATGACTAGCTGGATTTAAGTTCCTAGCTGGTTCTGATACTCCACAGTCCTCTCCACCAGCTTCTGTTTTCATCTGTTCTGTTGAGCTGCTGGCTAGAGGCTCTGCCTCTCTGTTCTCATCAGTTTGGCTTTGATGAAGCTGTGAGGGCTGAGGTTTCTCTTCATCATCTTCACTCTTCACAGGGACAGGAGTGAATGGGACTTGGATGATATGGGCCTCCTCCGGCCCTTGAAGCTGCTCTCCCTCCTGACTGGTCCAGAGTTCCTCCTGTTCATCTCTAATGTGTGGGGGCTCTGGGTCCTCCTGGTCCAGACTGGAGCTCCACTCCTGCTGTTCATGGGGAACCTCTTCTTTAATGACCAACAGCTGCTGAAGGCATGGAGGTACAGCTGAAATACAGACATATTCACATTAAGGGAAACTGACTAAGTCAACCTAAACTTGTTACCATTAAAATTCATAATGTTAATGAAATCCATAGGCGTCATGAATTGGCATAAAACATTTTCAACAAGTTTTACAAAGGAAGAGTGGGTGAATTCATTAGCAATCACACTGCAGTGATGCTGTGACTTTCTGAGGAACTGCTTACAGAATAGGGCTGTTGGAACGAATTTTGATATTTGAATATAATTCGATTTTAATAAATATTAATAAAATACGATAATTATTTTCTTCGATTTTTTAAAATCTTATTTTATTTTTAAAATGTTGCCTTGGCTAACCAGCGTGTGAAAACAAATCATGTTGTCACATGTGATGAACTATTCAAGTTTTCTGAGTCTGGAATCACAATATAATCTCATGAGCACGCAGTGCATTAACGTTGCAGTAGTTTAACTTGCCAATCTATTTCCCTGCACCGGGAGACAATAGGAGCAGTCAAGTAGCCCAATACAGCCTTATGGCACAAGTGAATCACATTGGCATTCAACAAACATGATAACAAGTTGTTAATCTGCGGAAACATTTTTGTAACTAATTTTTATGCCTGAGTGGAACATGCAATAATAGTAACAATAGCAAATAATAGTAATAATTGGGCGGGGGGGGGGTCGCAGCTGTCTACATGTTCTCTGAGGGGAGGCTCACTCTCCAACACTTGAAACCCCCTGGTATAGCACATTTCATAGACCCTAGAACTAATCTCACTGCTAAACTAGAATGACCGCAACGCGGACTTATGCCTCTGCCATTAGTTCATTCTTGAGTCCAAATCGCCATTTGAGGCAAATTGGAAGAAATTCCGTCAAGGCGCTCCTGAGATGTTGCGTTACAGAGCTTGGAAATTGGGTGTGTGAGGTCACAGTGACCTTGAACTTTGACCACCAAAATGTAATCAGTTCATCCTTGAGTCCAAGTGGACATTTGAGGCAAATTCGAAGAAATTCCATCAAGACATTCCTGAGATATCGCGTTAACAAGCTTGAAAATGGCATTCGAGAGGTCACAGTGACCTTGACCTTTGATAACCAAAATGGAATCAGTTCATCCTCGCGTCCAAGTCAATGTTTGAGCCAAATCAGAAGAAATTCTATCAAGCCGTTGTTGAGATATTGCGTTAACCAACTTGGGAATGGCGTTCGTGAGGTCACAGTGACCTTGAAGTTTGACCACCAAAATGTAATCAGTTAATCCTTGAGGCCAAGTTAATGTTTGAGGCAAATTTGATTAAATTCCGTCAAGGCATTCCTGAGATATGGCGTTAACAACCTTGAAAATGGCGTTGGAGAGGTCACAGTGACCTTGACCTTTGATCACCAAAATGTAATCCTTTCATCCTTGCGCCCAAGTCAACATTTGAGCCAAATTGGCAGAAATTCCATCAAGCTGTTCTTGAGATATCGCTTTAACAAATTTGGGAATGGCATTCGTGAGGTCACAGTGACCTTGACCTTTGACCACGAAAATCTAATCAGTTCATCCTTGAGTCCAAGTCGATGTTTGAGGCAAATTTGATGAAACTCCGTCAAGGCATTTCTGAGATGTTGCGCTAACAAGCTTGAAAATGGCGTTCGAGAGGTCACAGTGACCTTGGCCTTTGACCTTTGTCCACCAAAATTTAATCAGTTCATCCTTGAGTCCAAGTCGATGTTTCAGGCAAATTTGATGACATTCCGTCAAGGCATTCGTGAGATATCACGTTAACAAGCTGGAAAATGGTGTTTGAGAGGTCACAGTGACCTTGACCTTTGACCACCAAAATCTAATCAGTTCATCCTTGAGTCCAAGTCGATGTTGGAGACAAGTTTGATTAAATTCCGTCAAGGCATTCTGAGATATCGCGTTAACAAGCTTGAAAATGGTGCTTGAGAGGTCACAGTGACCTTGACCTTTGACCACCAAAATCTAATCAGTTCATCCTTGAGTCCAAGTCGATGTTTGAGGCAAATTTGATTAAATTCCGTCAAGGCGTTCCTCAGATATCGCGTTAACGAACATCGTACGGACGGACGGACATACTGTACTGTACGTACGGACAACCCGGATCCATAATGCCTCCGGCCTGGCTATCGCCGGCGGAGGCATAAAAAGTAATCTATGGGGGACTTCAGTTGAGAGAGAGAGAGAGAGAGAGAGAGAGAGAGACCATTAGATTGCAATTCCAATTAATGAATATGAATGATTGGGACATTTATTATTTTGGTTTAATCTCCATGCCTGTTTAAGTGACACATACTGTAAAAGCCTGTCAGTGATATTCAGGCATGCCATTACGTTTCTGCAAATTAATAAACAAGACTAATTTTCACTAAGTATTTAGATGACCAATTAATCTTGTTTATTAATTATTCTTAGTGTCTCTCCTAGGGATGTCGAAAATAAAAAAATCTTGACCGACAACCGACCCTTAGCAGACTATTGATCGGTTAACCAAGAAGATTAAAATGCGATTAAAATGCGATTAAAATGCGCTATTTGACTGTCTGTGCCCCATTAAACAATTACCACAACAAATGCTTTATTTTTTTCATTAGAAAGCGTTTATTTCTAGAAGCAGAAAAAAACATTAACAAAATGAAAAGACAAGACGAATCCTCCAGGACACTAAACAAAAACATTCCTCCGATAGGCTACTGCATAGGAGCTGCACGCATTGCAGAAAGGGGAAACGCGGGCAGAAGGAAAAAAATCCATACTCACAATTCTCAAATGAATTATGTTACTATGCAGGTGTCGGAATTAGTCTAATAAAACCAGCAGAAACGAATTTTAAAAGCTCAGAATGAAAATATGTTGCTAGTAAACAAATTTCCACTTGAAGAAGAGCACATCACAACACGCAACCGCCCCGTGAAGTGTTTCAGCGGATGACAGCCTCATCACTCTCTCCTCCTTTTAGCAACATTCTCACTAATCAAACAGTGGTTTACCTGCTTTTGAGTTCTGCAGAAAATAGTTTGCTTCTCTCCCCCCCCCTCTCTTCATCCGCGACGAGGGCTGTAGGCTATGCTCTCTGTGACTCTTGCTGCACAACTATGGAATTATAATAGAATCTATATTCAAGAGGGTGTTCAAGAAATTTGAGAGCATTATTTATCAATTTCACGTTCATATTTTCGACCCTTGGACTCAAAAAGCCCCTGCGTGTGCTCAGATTTACTCTGCTTGTCCTCAAACTATACGCTCGCGCTCAAAACTTTACACTCGCGCTCAAAACTTTACGCTCGCGCTCAAAACTTTTCTTTATGGACAGATTTCATGCACTCACATTCAAATATCATGTCCTCGGACTTCGATTTTGTCTGCTTGTGCTCTCAGTCTATGCTCCCATTCAAATTGAGTGTGCTCTCTCTTGGAATTTCTCCTCTTGGATTTTCTCTTTGCTCTTGGATTTAGAGCGAAACATCAGTATCAAAAAGATAAACCAATAGAAAGCCAGTATAATGTTGACCAATCAAATATCCCTGGGTGGTTTCTGGGTGCATTTGTTTTAGTTTTAGGCTGTCCCGTGTGGGCGGTTTTCTAAACTCCAGTAGGTGGCGGTAATGCACATACATATGTTTGCCAACCGCCATCAAACTCCAAAAAAGAAGAAGAAGAAGGTTTTTTCTACCAACACGCAAACAGTTCATGTTAGCAGGTATCCTTACATTTGTTTATAGTCACGTTATTAGTGTTTAGACATTTGGTAGATGTGGTTTTTAATCGCTATAGTATGACTAGCTCTATAGCCTGGTTGAAACAGGACACCCGGTTTAACGCTATCAGGTTATCAATGTGTTTTACTGTCAATGGTATTTACTGTCGATACTGGCTAACGCAAGACCAGCGATTAATGTTAGTTAGTCGGTATTTTGAGTGTTTATTTTATGTTTCATCGTGGCATTCCTGTTCACTAACGTTACAATTGCTAGCTTTAACGTTAGCTATTGTTAGCTAACTAGTCGTAAACATTAGCTTGCTACCTCCGATTGGAACTGTCTTTCGGCTAGCTATGCTAACCTAGAAAGAGGTCTTTCTCTTTCTGGGTTAGCATAGCTATTAGTTGGCATGCTTTATCAAGGTGAATGCGCTGGGCAATGTTACCATCCATGGCATAATGTGTTGATAAATTATACTGTCGATCGATGGTTCAACCAGCAAATGCATGAGGCCAGACATTAATGTTCGTTTATTACAGTCGGGCCGCCGGTGGCATTTTGTTAGCTAGCGGTATACTCTCATGAGGCATTCCTGTTGTTAGCTACAAGCTCACGTTCTTTTCATTAGTTTTGTTAAACTAACAAGAGCAATGCCGATTGCCGAATCACTTATGTGGCAAACACATGCATTTAAATCCCTTATGTAACTTTCCTAACGACGTTAAATGAGCCACTAGCCAGCTCGGTTCAGGGCTTTATGTATCACGTTAACGTTAAGCCTAGCTTAGCCTGATCGTTACGCGATACACTTATCGTAATGCTATGACATATTATCAGAGCCATTCATAAATCCATCTGGTTATTTGGCATCACTACTGTAACGGACTGTTCAGTGTTGTGATCTATTTGCGTTTGTATGTGAGGCTCTGTTTAGTGTTCACTCAAGGGTTGTTGTGGTCCTGCTGTGGTATTCGGATAATAAAGTCAAGCCTTTTATAACGTTACAGCCTGACTACCGTTTATTTTCTTAACAAAGTGTGAATAGGCGGACCCGAATACACGGCTACATTGGTATCAGCGGTGGGATTATTCACAGTTTTGTTTATTTGTGACGTTAAAGTGCGGAGGAGCCGTGTTAGTGCATTTAGCTTAGCTGCAACAGTATAGCCAGACTGTTCAACACTGAACAGTCTGTTACAATACTAATTTGATTGTTGATTGTGTGTGTGTGTGTGTGTGTGTGTGAGAGAGAGAGCAGATCTAGGTTTTTCTGTCATCTGTCTGTCTGACTGAGGAGCCCAGATCAGAAACGCCATCGAGCAACGACCTCTGAATAATGTAAGTTATGCTATCCTTCAAATGTAAATATAGGGGACTGGTAACTGTAGTAGTTTTTATTAAGTTTACACAAATACACATTCCATCCTAAAAGTATAAATTCCATCGCTACATGTAGGTGTGTTTGCATAGCACATTTTTTAAATCAGATTTCCACAGAGAGGAACATATTAATCTACTAGGAATCTCGCGATTCCAAGGCTCGCCCGCTGCGCGGCCTCGCCCACGCTGCTGGCTGCCGAGCTGGCCTGCAGCTCGCATGCGCAGCTCAGCCACTGCGCGGCCTCGCCCACCGTATGGGCTCACCTGCTCTTATGACATCACTGATGATGTCACAACTTCATCGCTGATGGCATCACAATTGCTCTTATGGCATCACTGATGATGTCACAACTTCACATCTGATGACATCACTGATGACATCAACAGTCTTATGACATCATCGGTGATGGGGGTAATTGAAACAGGGAAACAACTAGTCTCGGCTCCCAGAGGTTTGGTGAGCTGCGCCACCAAACGTCTGGGAATTTCACTGCCAGAAACTGTCTGTCCGAGCCCGGCGAGAACGGCCGGCAGCAGACACGCCTACATTTATTATTATAATTTTATTTGGTAGCGGCAATGCCATTTATCATAGTCCTAACACAGAGCATGAAGCTGATATGCTCCAAACAAAATTTATAGCTGTTGTTTATTTTACAATGATGTTTCCTACCCGGAAGTGGTCCGCTTGCTACTGTGAGTCATCAGCAGGCTCTGTAACGTTAGCCTCGGGAGTCTGTCTTATCGCTGGGGAAAAGACCTCTAGCCGCCGGGGCCGGATGAAACACGTCCTATTAACAGGTTATGTTTGTTTCTAAGTGATTAATATGTTTCTCCGCAAACGCTGCGATGTTTTGCGAGACACTGGTTCTGCATGAGCGTCACTGCGCCCAGAAAGCAGGCCCGCCCACAACACTCATGATTGGTTCTCCGATGCAAGGTTTCCAACAGCGCCACCTAACGTTATGCAAAGATTTAAATAGTAATATTCTCAGTCTTACAGGAGTGAAACGGATTAAGACTGAGGGCTGAGTCTAGGAAACAACAAACATTGCCCACATGTTCCCTTTTATAGATAATAAGATAGATAGATAGATAGATAGATAGACTGATGGATCATCACTGACAGTCCTGGAAAATGATCTCTAGAAAAGAACCCTGAAGTAGAGAGTCACTAACTCCACCCTCCTCTCTCCTCCCAGTTCGAGTACGGCCGGACTCCCAGCCTGAGGACGTCTACATGAACAGCTGATCTTCCTCATGTCCACTGAAGCGTCCCAAAACGTCACTGCAAGAACAGCGTCATTCACCAACGCCACTTCCACAGGACGCATTGACGCCGCCTCCTCCTCCACTCCGGACCCCTCTGGAGCCCGACCCTCCTGGCGAGACCGGGACAGCGCGCGCGCATGCATGCATGCATGCAGTCAGCTGAACGCAGCCAGGACGCTGTGGGCTCCCAGCCTTCTCCTTGAGGCCTGATGGCCGTCTGCACAAGCCACACAACAGCTCTGGGGCTGGTAAGCAGTGCTGGAAGCATTGTAATAGACTAACTGTCCATTAATCTCCTTATCAGGCACCCAGAAGTAACGGGACTAATTTTAGTGTTTTCTTCCAATTTGGGCCAGTAGGCTAGTGTCGGCCATATTGGAATTTTTTGTATTTTCATTCCTTTCATGTTTTTTGTCCTGTCTAGGGTGTCTCCTGTTTCCTGCAATCAGCATAATTATATTTTATATATATATATTTATATTTTATTACCCATAGGTTCCCCAAGGTATTAACTAACTAAACTAATCTTTTACGGCCTAGTGGTGTGCTGTGCTTCGACCCCTGAACAGATGGGTGAAATGATTTGGCTTGACGTGCTTTAGCCTATCTCTTAGACGGTCTTGAATTGTGTGGTGTGGTTTGGTTTTACCCATGTTGTTAAATTATGAGCTTGATCTTATGCATGTGTGCCCAAATGTTTGCTGAATTGCAGTGTCCTCTGGAATGGAGTGTAATATGAAACTGGCCTAACAAGTACGGTATTGGTTGTGGCAGTTTGATCTAGTGGGACAAGCTACTGGGAAGAGGGGAGCTGATTTAATCTGCAGAAAACAGTATTTTGTATGTTAATGATTTATTCCTAAACTAAATGTTAATAAATGGAAATGTATAAAGTTTACTCCGTCTCTGTGTGTGTGTCTTGGGGATTGAAATAGGTGGTGTCAATTCAAGTGGGCCAGTTGCCCCAGAAATTGTTCAAGTGTGACAAATACATTTCAAATGTGCAATACTTATTGCACTTTTATTTTATTTCATTCTGTTCAGTTGCGCTTAAATTTTGTTTTAGTCTTCAGTGATACAGTTGCACTTTGAATCCTTTTGGGCAAATACGGTTATAATAATACATTTGAATGAAATTTGTGAATGACAGTTTTGAGTCAATTTGTCCACTGTTATTTTCTTCTTCTGGCGTTTGTTCTTAGACTTTCAGCTCCGTTGAGGCGAGCCAGACCACTGTGTCATCGTCCAGGGCAATTAAGCCATGATCACCGTTTGGTGGCCGGTGTTTTGGGCAGCTATTCATTATGTGCTCCACAGTCTGTGATGGGTCCCCACATTCACACTGGGCGCTGTCCGCGAGGCCCCACCTCAGCATGTCTGCCCCGAAACGCCCCACGCCTGTCCTCAGGCGGTTGAGAGTCGACATATTGGTTTCGGGGCAGGTGCTGGCCAGGAACGTCCGTGGGGTCCTTGATGTAGCGGTGGACCCTAGATGGTTCGGCTGACGTCCACTGGTCCCTCCATCTTGCCTTGACCCATGAGGGCTTAGGGATGTCGGCTGGTGTTATCAATATAATGTGATGTACATATTATTACACTACAAGGGTGGCACACAGCAAGTTGTACTTTCAGCTCTGTTAAAATGTTTAGTACATTATGTATACTAGAGTATTGCAATATATCGCATTCTGCATTTTTTTATTGAGTGCTTCAGAATGTTATTGCTGTTTGATGTCAGAATATTTTTTGTAAAGCCTGTGTGTATCTGAGCAGTTCCCAAATGATGGGAGAGTACATGAGTTGCCTACAGTATATGGCAAGAGGAAAGATTCAGAGGGACAAATGCTGTTGTGCTAGCAAGTGCTATTGAACACTAACCAGTAGTTTTATGGAGATATCTGGCACAGTTCTATTGCAAATGAGATTCCTTTAGACATAGGCCTACCTATTCTCTGAACAGTCAAATTAGGTCATTCCTAATGGGGGTTAAGTGGCATAATAGCCTATAAGTTAAGTAGTGCTTAGGAAAAGGAAAATGGACTGATGTGCACAAACTTGGATGGACTGAGTTTCATAAATGCATCAACAAAATCAACTTAAAAAAATCCATTAAATCTGGATTAAGCATCGACAGGTACAACTTTACAACAGCCAGAAATAAAGTGACACTGGAGCTGCGAAAGGCCAAAGCAAACTTTTGGATTCAAATTATTGTGAACGGGGAATAGTAAGAAAATATGGCAGAACATAAACAAATTAACAGGGAGACAATACAAGAAGGATATCAAAGGCCTGGAATTAAAAATTTACAACCAGCTTGTGCCGAGACCCTGTTATCCTGGCACAGGAATTACATTTTTTTTTTATAAAATCCATCGAAGACATTTCTAAACAGTTCACCTCATCCCTGCATCCTGACAGACCAGTAAATAGAACAGCAGACAACCCACCACTACAATTCTGCATCCAAGACATTTCTGAGACAGAAGTCATCAATATCATCAGTGCTCTCTAAACAATTCAAAAGCCAAGGATGTCTACGGTCTCGACACCAGCTTTCTGAAAACACACAAGGAGGCGCTGGCGTCCCCAATCATGCACCTTGTTAACCTGTCCATTAGGCACTCGGTGGTTCCTGGGGCGTGGAAACTGGCCTCAATCACCCCCACTTTTAAAGCAGGAGACGCTCCAACCTGAATAATTATAGACCGATCAACATCTTGCCCATCATACAAAATGATGAAAAATGGATTGCCAAACAAATAATGGAATTTCTTGGTAATAGTCAAACCCCCCTGCAGCCCATGCAGTTCAGTTTCCGACCAGACCACTCTACAGAGTCTGCCTTGGTCACACTCATTGAAAAATGTAAAAGCCTATTAGATAGAAAGGGCTGTGTAGGCACTGTATTTTTAGATTTAAAAAGGGCGTTCGACACTGTCAACCATGTTGACATTGACCCATGTGTAGGCCTGGCTCACCAGGTCCTGTCTCCTACTGAACGCAAAAAAAACTGTTTGTATGTTTTTCTTGAAGCAAGCTACAACTCTTACACATTCCAACGTATTCTTAGGAACTGAGGAAATCAATGTTGTTAAGGAGTTCAAATATTTAGGTGTTATGCTAGATTCCACTCTCCTTCAGGAGCCATGTTAAAATGGTGTCGAAAACAATAAAATCCCATCTACATAACTTTAGGCAAATACGGTGTTCCTTATCGGATAGTGCTGCCATGATGTTCCTGCATTCTATGATACTGTCACATTTGAGCTACTGTTTGACCAGCTGGTCTATGACAGGCCCAACAATCCTTAAGCCAATTGAGATACTCTATAAAAAAGCATTGAAAATTCTGGATAAAAAAACCTTTCACTTACCACCACTGCAATATTCTAACCAAGTACAACATGCTAAGTTTTGACGATTTCAGAAAATTCACCTCCGCTTGTCTAATTTACAAAATCCTTCATGGCCTTGCGCCACCGCCTCTTAACACCTTCATTAAATACAGAGCAATGTCCAACTCGACTCGATCCACCAGAGCCGTCACGAACGGAGACTGTGAGGTTCCACTAAGAAGAACCTTGTTTGGTCAGAATGTGCTGTCCTTTAGAGGATGCACGGTATGGAACAGCCTACCCCCTTCCATAAGGGAAAGCTCCAGTCTGGTCACCTTCAAGGGCCATCTAAAAGCGTGGCTGAGACTGAACCAGTCCTGCGACCATGTGTGACCTTGCAGGATGCTCACACTTGTATTACCTTTCACCATTAATAATTGAATTTTCCTCTTCTCTCTCTTTACTAATTGTACTGTATTGCTAGGATTGTATATTTCCCATGTATTTTATGAGTTTTCTCTGTCACTGTGCTTGTTTTCTGGGTTGCATCAACCGGCCAAGGGACTGCAGACGGAAACTAGCCTTCAGGCTATAATCTGGCATATTTACATGTACTGTTTGTACTGTTCATTAATATGCACTGTCCCTCCCCCCCCCCCCCCCCCCCCCAAAAAAAAAAAAAAACAGTCTCTGCAAATCTGCCACCAACAGAGGATGCATTTGAACAACATGTCCAAAGAGCAATGTATCAGACAGCGATATGGTGTGTCACAGTCACATGCTCAAACCCTTGTTATGGTAAGTGGTAAATGGCCTGCATTTATATAGTGCTTTTATCCAAAGCGCTTTACAATCAGTAGGTACATTGACAGAGACATTCCTATCGGCAAGGGATGGGAAACAAGTGTCCATATACCAGATCAAATGAGCAGCCACTTTTTATTCGTCTGTTTTGTTTTTGCTTGGTTAATTTGTTTTCTAGTCCGTTTCTGTTTATGAAATGAAATGAAGCACTGAGATTTGGGGCTACCATAAAACAAATGTATTATTATTACTATTATAATTGTATTATTTTGTCATGTCAAGACAGGAGATACTACTGATTTATATAGTTTGGATTAATGTTCCAGTTTCAATAAAACTTGCAAAATGTACATTAACTTTATTTTATTGGGTTACCCACATTCTGACTATTTGGTGATGTAGTTCAGCCACCTGGTATTTCCCTTTCCAAATATGATGACCATCAGAGTGAGCATTCTTAACTTATAGGCTATTATGCCACTTATCCCCCATTTGGAATTACATAATTTCACTGTTTCAGAGAAGAGGTAGTAGGCCTATGTCTAAAGAAATCTAATGTGCAATAAAACTACCAGATATCTCCATCCTGGTTAGATGGACCAGGATAGACTTTCAGCTCCGTTGAGGCGAGCCAGACCACTGTGTCATCGTCCAGGGCAATTAAGCCATGATCACCGTTTGGTGGCCAGTGTTTTGGGCAGCTATTCATTATGTGCTCCACAGTCTGTGATGGGTCCATCCTGGTTAGTGTTCAATAGCACCCTAGACAATTAAGTAATGGTCTATTTTTTAGGGATTTCTGTTTTTCTGATAAATGAGAGAAAAGTGATGGAGTCCTATGTTCCTATCACCACAAAGTACAATTTCCGCCTAAACTAAAGCTATGTTTACAGGACTATAATTCAATTTTTGTTTTAGGTAAATCATTTGACTATTTGGTGAAGTAGGATTGGGGTAGTTCTAAAGAACAACACCAACAAAAAGTCCCCCCGTGACAATCAATTTAATTAATGGGAGACCCTAAATATAAGAAAATCATTGTTGGGTTTTGTTCTACCTCGGGTAGGGGTGTATCTCAAAATCTGAGGGCCCTTTCTGCTAGACTGGTATAGTGGTGTTTATATTGAATAGCACAAAGGTAAATTGTACATTCAAAAGACATGCAGACCAGTCACCAATCCTGTAGTCTTCCTCTATCCAAGTAGTTCTCAGTGGGCTCTGGGGATCCCCAGGGATCCTTGAGGGGTTTGCAGGGGGTCCCCAGCAAAACGGGGGATAATTTATTTTCACTATAACAATTTCCATAAGTAACAGTGACATAATTTGATGACTTGAATGACTTTTGGTCAAGGGCTTCCGTTTCTGTACTAAACCATTTAAAAGCAAAAATCCTATCAGATGGGGGACCCTGGGCCAAAATCTTATCAAATGGGGGATCCATGGTCTAATTTGTGTCCGTTTAGGCGTCCTTGACGTGAAAAGGTTTGAGAACCACTGTATCCAAAGAAACTGTTAAGCAACAGAATTACAGTGAAAAGTTCTATAACCTACCCAACACTTATATTTGACAGTTAAAATCCAGGTGCATAAAAGCATAAAACTACTGGTTAGTGTTCAATAGCACTTGCTAGCACAACAGCATTTGTCCCTCTGAATCTTTCCTCTTGCCATATACTGTGTAGGCAACTCATGTACTCTCCCATCATTTGGGAACTGCTCAGATACACACAGGCTTTACAAAAAATATTCTGACATCAAACAGCAATAACATTCTGAAGCACTCAATAAAAAAATGCAGAATGCGATATATTGCAATACTCTAGTATACATAATGTACTAAACATTTTAACAGAGCTGAAAGTACAACTTGCTGTGTGCCACCCTTGTAGTGTAATAATATGTACATCACATTATATTGATAACACCAGCCGACATCCCTAAGCCCTCATGGGTCAAGGCAAGATGGAGGGACCAGTGGACGTCAGCCGAACCATCTAGGCTCCACCGCTACATCAAGGACCCCACGGACGTTCCTGGCCAGCACCTGCCCCGAAACCAATGGTCGACTCTCAACCGCCTGAGGACAGGCGTGGGGCGTTTCGGGGCAGACATGCTGAGGTGGGGCCTCGCGGACAGCGCCCAGTGTGAAGGTGGGGACCCATCACTGACTGTGGAGCACATAATGAATAGCTGCCCAAAACACCGGCCACCAAACGGTGATCATGGCTTAATTGCCCTGGACGATGACACAGTGGTCTGGCTCGCCTCAACGGAGCTGAAAGTCTAAGAACAAACGCCAGAAGAAGAAAATAACAGTGGACAAATTGACTCAAAACTGTCATTCACAAATTTCATTCAAATGTATTATTATAACCGTATTTGCCCAAAAGGATTCAAAGTGCAACTGTATCACTGAAGACTAAAACAAAATTTAAGCGCAACTGAACAGAATGAAATAAAATAAAAGTGCAATAAGTATTGCACATTTGAAATGTATTTGTCACACTTGAACAATTTCTGGGGCAACTGGCCCACTTGAATTGACACCACCTATTTCAATCCCCAAGACACACACACAGAGACGGAGTAAACTTTATACATTTCCATTTATTAACATTTAGTTTAGGAATAAATCATTAACATACAAAATACTTTGTTTTCTGCAGATTAAATCAGCTCCCCTCTTCCCAGTAGCTTGTCCCACTAGATCAAACTGCCACAACCAATACTTGTTAGGCCAGTTTCATATTACACTCCATTCCAGAGGACACTGCAATTCAGCAAACATTTGGGCACACATGCATAAGATCAAGCTCATAATTTAACATGGGTAAAACCAAACCACACAATTCAAGACCGTCTAAGACAGCGTTTCTCAACTGGTGGGTCACGACGCCGTTTTGATTGGGTCGTGGACATTGGCCAATTTTTTTTTTTTTTTTTTAAGTCTGCCTTTTCATTTCATATTTAATTTTAGTTCAATTCAGATGATTGAAACTGGATTAGCATGGCCCCAGTTTAATTAAAAGTTATGACCAGTTTAACTAAAAAGCATATAGCCTGCCTGTGATTCCTTTTTATTTCATATTAGTTAAATTCAGACTATTGAAACTGGATTAGCATGACCAGGTTAACTTGTTTTATTATTATTATTATTATTATTATTATTATTAACTTGTTTAAAAACATATAGGCATGTAATTCAAGATAAGTCTGCCTTTTATTTCATATTTCATACAGTTCAAATAAGACTTTCTGAGCATGACCAGTTTGACTTGTTTAAATTTAAAAACATATAGGCCTGTAATTCAAGTCTGCCTTATTTCAATTGGTTTTTAGCCCTAGTTGCACTTCTGTTGCACTTTTTTGTTCATTTGAGGTTTATAACAGTGCATGAAGGCATTGTGTATTAAATTAATGCGCTATTTTTTGTGCAATAAATTTGAGTGGTTTAAAAAAAAATCTGAAACTTGGGTCGCGACTTCATGACAAGGAAAATAGTGGGTCCTGAGGCTACACCAGTTGAGAACCACTGGTCTAAGAGATAGGCTAAAGCACGTCAAGCCAAATCATTTCACCCATCTGTTCAGGGGTCGAAGCACAGCACACCACTAGGCCGTAAAAGATTAGTTTGGGCAAGTTAATACCTTGGGGAACCTATGGGTAATAAAATATAAATATATATATATAAAATATAATTATGCTGATTGCAGGAAACAGGAGACACACTAGACAGGACAAAAAACATGAAAGGAATGAAAGGAATGAAAATACAAAAAATTCCAATTTGGCCGACACTAGCCTACTGGCCCAAATTGGAAGAAAACACTAAAATTAGTCCTGTTACTTCTGGGTGCCTGATAAGGAGATTAATGGACAGTTAGTCTATTACAATGCTTCCAGCACTGCTTACCAGCCCCAGAGCTGTTGTGTGGCTTGTGCAGACGGCCATCAGGCCTCGAGGAGAAGGCTGGGAGCCCACAGCGTCCTGGCTGCGTTCAGCTGACTGCATGCATGCATGCATGCATGCGCGCGCGCTGTCCCGGTCTCGCCAGGAGGGTCGGGCTCCAGAGGGGTCCGGAGTGGAGGAGGAGGCGGTGTCAATGCGTCCTGGTGAAGTGGCGTTGGTGAATGACGCTGTTCTTGCAGTGACGTTTTGGGACGCTTCAGTGGACATGAGGAAGATCAGCTGTTCATGTTGACGTCCTCAGGCTGGGAGTCCGGCCGTACTCGAACTGAGAGGAGAGAGGAGGGTGGAGTTAGTGACTCTCTACTTCAGGGTTCTTTTCTAGATCATTTTCCAGGACTGTCAGTGATGATCCATCAGTCAGTCTATCTATCTATCTATCTATCTATCTTATTATCTATAAAAGGGAACATGTGGGCAATGTTTGTTGTTTCCCTGTTTCAATTCCCCCATCACCGATGATGTCATAAGACTGTTGATGTCATCAGATGTGAAGTTGTGACATCATCAGTGATGCCATAAGAGCAATTGTGATGCCATCAGCGATGAAGTTGTGACATCATCAGTGATGTCATAAGAGCAGGTGAGCCCATACAGTGGTCGAGCTGCAGGGTGGGCGAGGCCACGCAGTGGCTGAGCTGCGCATGCGAGCTGCAGGCCAGCTCGGCAGCCAGCAGCGTGGGCGAAGCTGCGCAGCGGGCGAGCCTTGGAATCGCGAGATTCCTAGTAGATTAATATGTTCCTCTCTGTGGAAATCTGATTTAAAAAATGTGCTATGCAAACACACCTACATGTAGCGATGGAATTTATACTTTTAGGATGGAATGTGTATTTGTGTAAACTTAATAAAAACTACTACAGTTACCAGTCCCCTATATTTACATTTGAAGGATAGCATAACTTACATTATTCAGAGGTCGTTGCTCGATGGCGTTTCTGATCTGGGCTCCTCAGTCAGACAGACAGATGACAGAAAAACCTAGATCTGCTCTCTCTCTCACACACACACACACACACACACACAATCAACAATCAAATTAGTATTGTAACAGACTGTTCAGTGTTGAACAGTCTGGCTATACTGTTGCAGCTAAGCTAAATGCACTAACACGGCTCCTCCGCACTTTAACGTCACAAATAAACAAAACTGTGAATAATCCCACCGCTGATACCAATGTAGCCGTGTATTCGGGTCCGCCTATTCACACTTTGTTAAGAAAATAAACGGTAGTCAGGCTGTAACGTTATAAAAGGCTTGACTTTATTATCCGAATACCACAGCAGGACCACAACAACCCTTGAGTGAACACTAAACAGAGCCTCACATACAAACGCAAATAGATCACAACACTGAACAGTCCGTTACAGTAGTGATGCCAAATAACCAGATGGATTTATGAATGGCTCTGATAATATGTCATAGCATTACGATAAGTGTATCGCGTAACGATCAGGCTAAGCTAGGCTTAACGTTAACGTGATACATAAAGCCCTGAACCGAGCTGGCTAGTGGCTCATTTAACGTCGTTAGGAAAGTTACATAAGGGATTTAAATGCATGTGTTTGCCACATAAGTGATTCGGCAATCGGCATTGCTCTTGTTAGTTTAACAAAACTAATGAAAAGAACGTGAGCTTGTAGCTAACAACAGGAATGCCTCATGAGAGTATACCGCTAGCTAACAAAATGCCACCGGCGGCCCGACTGTAATAAACGAACATTAATGTCTGGCCTCATGCATTTGCTGGTTGAACCATCGATCGACAGTATAATTTATCAACACATTATGCCATGGATGGTAACATTGCCCAGCGCATTCACCTTGATAAAGCATGCCAACTAATAGCTATGCTAACCTAGAAAGAGAAAGACCTCTTTCTAGGTTAGCATAGCTAGCCGAAAGACAGTTCCAATCGGAGGTAGCAAGCTAATGTTTACGACTAGTTAGCTAACAATAGCTAACGTTAAAGCTAGCAATTGTAACGTTAGTGAACAGGAATGCCACGATGAAACATAAAATAAACACTCAAAATACCGACTAACATTAATCGCTGGTCTTGCGTTAGCCAGTATCGACAGTAAATACCATTGACAGTAAAACACATTGATAACCTGATAGCGTTAAACCGGGTGTCCTGTTTCAACCAGGCTATAGAGCTAGTCATACTATAGCGATTAAAAACCACATCTACCAAATGTCTAAACACTAATAACGTGACTATAAACAAATGTAAGGATACCTGCTAACATGAACTGTTTGCGTGTTGGTAGAAAAAACCTTCTTCTTCTTCTTTTTTGGAGTTTGATGGCGGTTGGCAAACATATGTATGTGCATTACCGCCACCTACTGGAGTTTAGAAAACCGCCCACACGGGACAGCCTAAAACTAAAACAAATGCACCCAGAAACCACCCAGGGATATTTGATTGGTCAACATTATACTGGCTTTCTATTGGTTTATCTTTTTGATACTGATGTTTCGCTCTAAATCCAAGAGCAAAGAGAAAATCCAAGAGGAGAAATTCCAAGAGAGAGCACACTCAATTTGAATGGGAGCACAGACTGAGAGCACATGCAGACAAAATCGAAGTCCGAGGACATGATATTTGAATGTGAGTGCATGAAATCTGTCCATAAAGAAAAGTTTTGAGCGCGAGCGTAAAGTTTTGAGCGCGAGTGTAAAGTTTTGAGCGCGAGCGTATAGTTTGAGGACAAGCAGAGTAAATCTGAGCACACGCAGGGGCTTTTTGAGTCCAAGGGTCGAAAATATGAACGTGAAATTGATAAATAATGCTCTCAAATTTCTTGAACACCCTCTTGAATATAGATTCTATTATAATTCCATACACAACAGGAGGACGAGCGCAGCAAGTCCGCACGCAGCTGTCAGCTACTGTACCTTCCGACAGCACAGAACCATCAGTATTTTGGGGAAAAGGCCACTAATTTATATGTAGGCAGGCACAATGACTGATGAATAAAAAGTTGTTATACCGTAGTTTTGCGCAGCTGTCAGCCAGAGGCTGTAATTAATCGTCCTACCTGTCCGTCATGCAGTGCTGCGGGAGGATGAGAAAATGAAGCAATTCAGTCTGTCTACATTTTTTGCCGTTCTAATCTCATCATGAGATGTAGGGAAATATATATTAGTAGTCACTGTGTTTAGAAGAGCATTCTCACATTGATCAGTCTTGCTATAGTGTAGTGTAGCATTATATTTGGCATGCTTGCTATATTTAAACTGCCGTGAGATTTGTTTGTGGATATGACGGCGGGGATGACAGTCGCTGCGTGGAGAGAGAGAGGGGGGGATCTCAGAGCACTTTGGTCCCTGCTGGATCCTCATTTGACGCTCCAAAATCGCCGTTTAAAACAACGGGTGGGCTTCAAAACGCGAGCGTCAGAGCTCCCAGTGCGTTTGGGGCTTTAATCAATGCCTACAAACAATCCGTCTCTCGTTGTGAATCAATTTCTCAGAACTGGCATGTGTTGGACAGTAAAGAGTAACGTTAATTGCTACTTTTCAATTGTCAATTAGACCGCTTCATGTCTGCATCTTTGGAACATGGTAAAAACTGTGTTTCATCATTCAGTGCGAGCATATGCGTGCGTGTGCATGATGAATGTAATGAGAGGGAGAGAGAGGGAGCCATAAGGCTGTTTGGGGCTACTTGAATGCTCCTATTGTCTGCCGGTGCAGGGAGATAGTCAGGCAAGCGACACTACTGCAACGCTAATGCACTGCGTGCTCAGGAGATTATATTGTGATTCCAGACTCAGAAAACTTTAATAGTTCATCACATGTGACAACATGGTTTGTTTTCACACGCTGGTTAGCCAAGGTGAGACGGACAAGATTTGCCGTATAAAAAATTAATAATAAAATTAATAATGATAATAATAATAATCTAATTTTATGAATATTTATTCAAATGTAATTATATTCGAATATCGAAATTTGTTCCAACACCCCTAGTCAACGCCTTTTTGCGTAGTTATAAATGACAAATCGTAGCAGCGGACTTTGATGGCAAAATTTGTGCATGCTACGAAAAATGCGTGCAGGTTGGCAGGTCTGAATTCATTATTTTCACTTCACCCAAAAACCGTAGCAACATATTTTCTTCAATAGGGTTTCATTTTGAAAGCTGTGACCGAAAGTCAACCCTGCCTTCTTATTGTGTGTAGCTTGACGCTGCTCCTAGCTATGGTCGGGATGGACTAACCTGTTCTGTGCAGCTTCACTTCATCAAGCAGCTTCCTCTGGCGGTGGATCTCCTGCTCTGACCGCTGAACTTTGTCTTCGTATTCTGCCACGGTTTTCTCAAACAGCGCGAAAATCTCCTGCACAGCCGCAGTTAGCCGCTTGGTGAGCAGCGCTCTCAGCTCCTCCGGCGGGATTTCAGCCCTTTCTTTTCCTTTTTCTAGCAGGAGCAGAAAGTCTTCAGCAGCGGCACTGATCCGCTCCTGTACACACACCCTCAGCAGCTGCATGGCCCCCGAGCTGCACATTTGACTCCTTTCTGACTGCTTTCAGCACTTGAGGGCTTTCTTCCTTCTGCAAAACAAACACAGCGCGTGGGACAGGAAGCAGATCGACTAACTGTTTTCCAGGTCAACGTGGTTCGTGTTTGTTGAGTGAAGCACAAAGAGCAGAGGGCCTCCTGCTGGCCTGGAGGGGCAAGAGACGATTCAACTTTAGTGGTCTCACACTGAAAAAATGAAAAAGTACTGAACCTGTTAAAATCAGACAAGGTCATGTGCACTTCACTCTCGCTAACTATTTTGCTGGGCAGTTAATGTAATCACTGTGGGGCGTTGGGAATAAAGTGCTCTTTAGATGGATTTGTCTTCAGTGAACTTTATTACCAACGTCACTCACTGTGCACCATTAACAGGTTCAGACAGGAAGTATGATTTCCCTTTGTGTGGTTCTGTAACCATATAACATAAAGGCCATCAATTAGGGATGCCCTGATCGATCGGACAATATTCAGTATAAATATGAGATCAGAGAATTCTGATAAAGCTTTATAGTCGCCGATTGTAAAAAAAATGATCAATGGCGCAAAACACGTGAGTGATTTCTCATTGGAGTTTGCATCGTCGTCTGCAGACTAGTCTCACGTGGTCAGACCCAATGTCTTACGTCATCACTTACAGTTGTAGTACCTCCAGTCCTCTCCAGCTCCAGCTCTGCTCACGCTGGGGTCTGCTCGCCGGGCTCTGCTCTGCTCGCCTTTCAGCTCAGGACAGGGAGGGGATTTTGCCTGCGGGAGAGCGAGTACTGAGTTGAAACAAGTGTTAAAGTGGTTGTTTTCTCATAGCAATTAACTTGATGCGAGTCGAGTCAGACAATCCTCACGAGTCCCGAGTCAGTAAAAAGAGTCTCGAGTTTCGAACGATTCGTTCAAACCTGCCCATCACTAATAAGCACTTTGCAAACCTGCGATACCGTGGTATTTTTGTCCAAGGTTATCATACTGTCACACATCCCTAGATACCATTTGTTTATTATATCGCAATCACAATATTGTCCACAATAATCACAATCACAGCTTTTCCCCAAATCATGCAGCACTATGTTGTTTTTTCAATTTATTTATTTATTGCTCTTGTGTGGTTCTGATCTATGTTTCATTTCGCGTGTTTCTTTTTGCTCATATTTATGTCATGCAGAGTCTCCTGGCCTACGAATTTCACACTAGTGTGTGTAGCCTACTTGTGCAACCGGAGTGACGGTAAACATCTTGAATCTAATGTAAAGTGCCGAACTGGAAATGTCCCCGGTTTTCATTTCACAAATCTGAGGCCTATACCACGAAGCAAGATTAGTGGCTTAGCGAGGTAACTTCAGGTTTAACCCTGGGTTTGCTGTGCTACGACGCTAGTTCAGTTCTTACCAAGATGTATTTCCATAGCAACTTATGCTGCACGGTTAACCTGATCTGGAGCAGGATAAGATTAAACCTTAAAAGGCACTGCTCACGAACCAATGAGCTTCCTGCAAAAGGAGAGAAGAGTATTTTGCAACCGCCAAGACCCATTTAATCATAGTTTCCAAAGCACACCGTGTCTGCAACGGAGATTTTGAACTTTCTGTGAGTCAACTTTCTCCTTTCTGTGATTATTATGTGCAGCAGTGTTGCCTTTATTACATCTTTGAATTCTTCATATTTCCTTAAGATTATGGTTTGTTCCTCCAGCGTGAAGTATTCCTTTTTATTTGCTCCCAAGCATGTTTGACCCTGCCGATTGCAGCTGAACGCTGAGTGGAGAAATATCACTAAATCACCTGCGTAAAAAGGTTAGCATAAATGTCTCCAAAGAGCACTAAGGTGTTGTGTGCAACAGAGCTATTTGTTTAATTCAATGAAAACTATGCCTGCACCGTGTTGATTCAGAGCCTATATTTCTAACATTAAAGCTATGATCTAAATAGGCCTATGGATTTTGGAAATTAATTTAGACTGAGTTTACGCTTCTACTCGCAAAAAACACATACAGGTTTTATTGAGTATATTAACACATTGACTGCCAGACGTTTTTTTTTGCTGTAGGTAGCTTCTGCCAAGCCGTTTTTTGAGGATTATGGCTCATTTTATAAGAGCCGAGGATTCGTTTCAGCTTGGAGTTTGTGAACATACAATATCTCAAAAGTACTAATAGAATGTGTACTTTCTCTGTCTAAAAGAGTTAGTTTGTAGAGTTAGTAGTTATGTAAGCATTAGCAGTTGAATACAGCATGGTTTTAGCGTGAAAAAGAATATTCAGAGATAAACGGCTTTTTGTGAAATTGGATGGAACTGTCACTTTAACCATTCATTTTTGGCTCTCTCTCTCTCTCTCTCCCTCCCCCTCTCGCTCTCTCTCTCTCTCTCTCCCTCCCTCTCGCTCTCCCTCCCTCTCTCTCTCTCTCTCTCTCTCTCTCTCTCTCCCTCCCTCTCGAGTTGCTTCAACTCCGCCCTCCGTGGGCGGACAAGCTTGTCACCAGTCAGTGCTTTGCTGCTCTCCTGTGCCTGTCTGGCCTGTCTGCACGGCCGCTGTTTGAGGAAGTCGGGATGGACTCGCTTGTTTGGAGTTTTGGTTGAGAGAAGCTTTTGCGATTCTGGTCATATTTATGCTGCGTGTTTCAAAGTGTGTTCCTCCACCTGTTATCTATCACCCGATCATAGTAGATCGGCTGAATCTATTATGTAAATTTGCAATCCCGCATCGCCAGCAATCAGCGCGAAAAGGAGAATGGCTGGGCTGAGAATGGCTTGACAAGTTAAAAAAATGCTTTCCTTTCTCTAGCAAGGAGAGCACTGTTGCCACTTAGTGGGTCGGTGGAATGGGTTGTAAACGTTCGGTGGCTCCAATAATTATATAAGAGATGTAAAAGGCTTAGATGCACAACCCACCGTCAAAAAAAAAAAATCGATGCCAAAAACGTGTAAACACGTTGTTGGCAGGGAACAGCTGGATTCTGAAAACGTGTTCATACGTTGTTGGCAGGGAATGTGTTAAGCTGCTGTAGGCACTAATAGAGGGTATGCACACCCACTGGAACACGCCCCCTCAATCGGGAATGAGTGTCAAAATGAGTGTCAAGTTCCTCCCTGAGCAGCAGGTGTCAGTTATCTAGGCTGATTACTGCATTCAAGCTCAGTCTTGCTGTGACTCAGTGGGTGTGACCCCACAGTGACATCACATGCATAAATGGCAGCAGAAATCAAATGACTGTTGTGAATAAAAGCAGTAACTTTAGACAGTCCTTCAGTAACAGACTCATATCCGACCATACACTTTGATGTGGGTTAGGGTTAGTTAGTAATGAATGAGGAAATAGGCGTGTCTGACACTGTAAAATATGGAGCTGTCCATACTGCATTGTGATTGGCTAGTTGTTACAAACCATGCCTCTTTCGTGGGCAGAAGCTCCTGTTGAGCATTTTCAGGTGCATGAGCTCAGAGGGAGGAAATCCCAAATTGACAGACCCAGCTGATAAACGCTGTCGTGGAACCGATTAGCTTGATTGATTTGATCTGGTTAAGCCAAACTAAATCAAGGGAAAGATCCTGTATCTGTTTATCCTCCATTCGTGGTATGGGCCTCTGGTCACCTACTCTAAATGTCTAGAAACAAACAATCGCCATGTCACTGCATACTACTAAACACAGCATTGCTACACATTGCATGAAATATAGTTCTTGGTTATCATCGCCATACTCATAGATACATCAGCTCATACAGCAAATGCACAGCTAACCCTGCTAACTAACGTTAGCATGAATTAGCATCCTACATGTAACTGGTTAGCAACAGTCTCATATCTGTGACAGAAAGGTACACTTGCCTCTCAGTGGTCGTACCTCCTCTGTCCAAACTATGCCTACTGACTAAACGCTGACTCAAACTAAATTAACACAGCCTTTGACTGTGTAGTGCTAACAACTGTTTCAAAGTAACAGCTCGCAGCAGCAGCAGCGTTCACAGCCAGCGTCAAGCTACAGTAGGCATATCAACAAACACACGACTTCCGGTCGTTACTTTCAAAATAGACGTATTGAGGAGCAGGGATCACAACTTTTTGGGAGTGGTACGGGGCAGTGATCTTCTTCTTCTGGCAGTCTGGCAGCGCTGGTTTAACCAATCACACTTGTCTTGGGCGGCGCTTAGCGGCAGTGCCAAGCAGGACTTCTTTAACCTCGCATCACCAGCCTCTTCTCGGCGAGAAAGAGCCTGGCCTTCGTTTACAAGTGATTTTGTCACCCGGCCTGTTTCCGGCCTAGAGCCCGCCCTAGACAGGAAACAAGCAGCGGAAATAGCTTGTTCACGTGAGAATCAGACACAACGAATAAGAAAATAAAACGGCAAACAACAAAACAAAAGATGGAACCGAACAAAGTTTTTAAAGAAGTTATTGTAGAAACATCGCGGATTCACAATATCACATATTTTAAGCCAATACAGAAGCTTTACTTTTCAAACAAATGGCCAGTTGATGGAATAGTGTCTGTCCGCTGTTATCGATAATGGAGGATCAAGTAGGCTACAACAGTTGAAATCCAAAGGCATCTGCTGCCTGTGCTGCAAAAGACACATGGACATTGATCATAAGATTTCACATGGTGAGTAGCCTACTCCATTGTCTTTGGCTCTCCAGAAACCTTCCTCGGCAGTGATTACTGGAGAAATGTGCTAACGCTACTATACAACTTGTGGTGTTGTTCTTTTTATCAGGCTCTAGCTAACATAACCTCGCCGCGTCAAGCTAACGGCAACAAAGATGTTTTTTGCGCACTTATTTCTGGTATTGTTTCCTGTATCTTTGGTTTACGCCCCCATGGCCAAAAGCGGTGTAAAGGGTGCCCAGACTAGGACTTCTTTATTGCACAATCCAAATCTTCATCAAAACTTGCCATTTTCAGCATGTAGCAACGAGCTAGCGTGTAGGTTTCTGCCGTTAGCTTGCTAGCTAGTTAGCGTTGTTGTTTTCACTTGACTTCGGCAACTGGGGACACAGTAGTCTCTTAAAACAGACTGTTTCATCTACATCCGGCGAATGCAGCTATACACAGTACGTTACACCCCCAGAACATGCACAAGGAAGTTGGGAAAAAAACCTTCAGACAGGAAAGAAGTTCGACGGAATCCGACCAATCACGACACTGTGTCCACGAAAAATGCGGCATATTGGATTCTGATTGGACTAATGAGCGGAAGACCCGCCTTTCTGCGATTCTGATTGGACTAATGAACGGAAATCCCGCCTTTCTACTTCCCATTCCGGTTGGTGCATGATTCTCCCCCACGAAGTACAGACGGTATGGTGGAAGCATTTGAAAATTGCGGAAGCCAACTCGTCTGTGCTGCCTTCCAGACACCTGGGACGTGGGTGTTTCCCAGTGGAAAAGTCCCACCCCCCACCTTCAAAGCATTCCAGAGCACAAAGGCAAAACGCAACCAAGAAACATGGCGGACCGCGACAAACTTTTTTTTGTTTAGCAAATAGCAAGACAGCTTAACAACGAGTAGAGCACCATCCTTACATATTTAAATGAAAATGAGGAGCAGCAATGACACATAATGTAACAGACTCTATTATACATTTTATTAAGGCACTTAATACTTTGGACTACATACTCCATGTTGCGGCCATTGTTGTGTGACGTCAGACAACTGGTTCCCAGCCTAGTGGGGGTAGATTTTTTTCTCCCAGTTTTCAAGTGGGAGCTCCCACTTTGAGTGCCGTTCCAGCGCACTTTTCCTAATAGGAGGCCAGAAAATCTGAAGGTCCCAGTTGTCTGGAAGGCAGCAGAGACTAGGGACACAGCGACACACAGGGAGGAGGGAGCGGAAGCCGCTCTGATTGACATGGTTGGAGCCAATGACAGAGCTTGTAATCAGGGAGGAGAAATCCGGCAGCAACTGAAATAGTGGCCTCCAATGGGATAGCAGCTGTATAGGAATCAGCGTGACATCACTTGACACCCAGAAATGCGCAACCCCGCGGCAGTTAATAGTATGAGTTGTGCCAAACAAACGTTAATATCTCAAAAACTCTACATCACATCGCATATATTTTGACAGAGCAGAAGTAGCTCAAGAGTTTGATATATAACATGTCGTGTTAAAGTTGTGTGAACTGAACTGTCACAGTTTTTAAAATGTAAACAGAGTTAGACGGCTAGAGTCAGACACGCAAGCCTCGCACCACTTGGGCTCCATAGGGTTCCATTGCCACCCAGTGACGCGGTTTGTTTACCAAAATGCTGTTCGGCTGATTCCTCGTATAGCAGGGGAGGGCTTATGCCATTAATATATTCAACAAACATATCAATTTCCAGAACAAAAATAGAGAAGAAGAAAAAAAATAGAAATATACATACAACAGAAAACTACAATTCAGCAACAAGACATTTGTATTTGTATTTATTGATTTATTTGAGGGACAGTGCACATTAATTAACATGACTGTAAACATGCCAGTGTTAGCCAAACGGCTAATTTTCATACATCCATAGCAGGGTATATGCAGGAATGCCAAAACTACATGTGTCATCCACTGTACATTCTGTGACTGCATAACTTAACTAAACAGTTGAACAGTCTTTCAGCATCCATCTCGCCATTGCTTCTCATCGGAACTCCCAGGGTGAAATAGGCATATATTAAATCGGCAACAGCGCTAACAATTCTTTATAGTTTAAAATACTCAAAGAATGGACTGTACAGTTACTAAATCACTGGTTATACTGTTACTGGTTAGACATCAGTCTAGTTGCTCTATTTAATTTGAGTAGTGTGTTGTAGGGAAAATTTAACGTGGCCCACAGTTTTTCTGTGGCACACCCGTATCTTTTTTCTGGCTACGCGAGTAATCAGCCCATGCCCGTTTAGACCACAGGAGCTCCTCTGCTGTGGTTTAAAATAAACAATAGTGACATTTATTATGTCTTGAATACTGTGTGGAAAGTCTCCATAAAAATATTCTTCTTTTTAACCTTTTTGTGGCAACAAGAATTTTATTCTGAAAAGTCATGACAGGAAGTGATATTTGGTTACAGCTTGACCGCTTGTACAGCTTGTATTTGACAGCAGGCTGTTGAACAGGCTCTGTTGAAGTGTGTTTCTGTGTGAGTGGACAGTGTGAGTGTGTGGGGCGACAGTTTGTGAGTGGACAGTGTGTGTGTGTGTGTGTGTGTGTGTGTGTGTGTGTGTGTGTGTGTGTGTGTGTGTGTGTGTGTGTGTGTGTGTGTGAGTGAGTTAGGGTTAGTTCTGAATGGACGGGAAAATGATCAGTGGAATGTAAACTTTCATCTTCATCTTTCTTCACTTTGGTGACATCATCATGATGAGCTGCTGGAAATAACCTGCACGGAAGGTGTGTGTGTGTGTGTGTGTGTGTGTGTGTGTGTGTGTGTGTGTGTGTGTGTGTGTGTGTGTGTGTGTGTGTGTGTGTGTGTGTGTGTGTGTGTGTGTGTGTGTGTGTGTGTGTGTGTGTGTGTGCGCGTGCGTGCGTGCGTTTGTATGCGTGTGTTTGTGTGCCTTCACCAGCGGAGGAGCAGCAGAGTTTGAGGTGAGTGAGTTTAAGTTAACACTATGAAGATCTACATATATTTAAACAGATATAAAGATGAAAATACAAGATGAGATGTGTCACTCTGCAAGATGTAGTATGGCTCTCTATAAACTACAGGCAGTAGGCTACAGGAATCTGCTTATAGTGATCACGGATATAGTGATCAACCGCTTATATCAGGCATGTCCAAAGTCTGGCCCGGGGGCCAATTGCAGCCGTTGGACCGATTTTAAGCGGCCCACGGCTTGTCTTTCAAAATACACTATGTGGCCCTCCACACAGTATTGGTTAATCAAGCAAGTTAATTTTGTGTTTTTTTCCGGTCACCTAATGATGACAGCACTACAGTATCATACAGTTTGTAGACGAGCACCAAGTAGGAACAACACAGGTGGAACTAATGTTTTCAGATACTAAACAAACTCCTTAGAGTACACATATGATGTGAGAAGCAGCTGGGGCCCCCTAGCCCCATAACGTGACCCTGCTACTATATATATATGTATATTATCATAATATACTTGTACAGCAGTCAGGGTCACACAGCCTTCCAATAGGCAATAAGGGGGAAAGGCTGTTCAAAACGCTCTCCTACCCGGCTCCGACATCCGATTGCAGAACCAAAGATATGATAGTCCTCCTACGGAAACCAGTAATTTACCATGGTGAAACAACAGTTTAAAAGCAGTCTTTCCACTGGGTTGTAAGGGGAGTCATAAAATAAATGATTAACTTTTACTTTTTTTACACACCAAAGTAAAAGTTAAAATAATAATGATAATTAGCTAAAATGAAGGGAAAATAACTAGACAACACAAAAGAACAGAACAAAAGGTCAGGAGGGAGGCCCCGGTGCACCCAAACAGCCTAACAACCCCAAGTGAGAACGTGTTGGTAAGACAGGGTCAGGAGAGTGGGAGGCTGGTCACACATTTAGATGTTTCATTACAGAAAGTGTATGAAACCCATGACCAATATAGTCACACATTCAGTCATTGTGTTACTTAAGGATGGAATTATAGTGAAAGTAAACTATCCGTTTTTTTGCTGGAAACCCCCTGGAAA
>NC_139634.1:25957135-25977135 GCF_964638095.1 Poromitra crassiceps
TTCCGGCGTCCCCGACCTCGGTTCATGAGTTCTCCGGTCCTGTCGGATCTCGCCCGGTTCCACGCCAGCTCGGCCGCCCTGCAGATCTCCAACACCAGCGTCTGGAACAGGTTGGCCCTGATACATGACCACAAATAAATACTGCTGCCATTTACTTTTCTTTACATTGTGATATGAAAGGTGACTCATGCAAACAGCTTTTTCACCACAATTATTTAAGTGATGACAGAATGTAAAAAAAGAGTGTAGAACAGAAACTATTTTAATTGCGCTGATGTATGTGCTGTGTATGTGATTGATGATGCTGAAACTTCTTTGAATGTATTTATGGATTATTTTATGAAAATTGTTAACAATCATGCGCTATGGAAGTGCACCATGGATTGACGCATCAATAAATAACTTAATGTCCCAGAGAGACGAAGCCAAAAAGGCTGCTGTTATCTCCAGTTCTCCTGAGTATTCCCGAAAGTTAAGAAACCAGGTGACCAAAATGAACAGAGACAGTAAATAAGATAACTTCCAAACTCCCCCCAATCCCACTCAATGTGGACTGCTCAAGCTCAAATTTATTCCATTATGCTACGTTTATGGCAACCATTTTAGGGCATCCTCCTCTGTCAGAGTATTTGCTATCATTCCTCAGTCTAAGCGTTGTCAGTTCTTTTGTCTCCTAGTAAACCATCGAGTGTGCTCTGAAACACCTTCAGTCCTCACACGAAAACGCTGTCATTCTTCCTGCATTACTGTTTCACTCCTCACACGTCAGTCATCGCACAATACGGCATCACGTCAGTCAACACTCGTCAGTCATCAGTCCTCACTCGTCAGTCATCAGTCCTCACTCGTCAGTCATCACTCCTCACGTCTCACACAAAAACGCTATCATGACTGACGTGTGAGGAGTGAAACAGTAATGCAGGAAGAATGACAGCGTTTTCGTGTGAGGACTGAAGGTGTTTCAGAGCACACTCGATATGGTTTACTAGGAGACAAGAACTGACAACGCTTAGACTGAGGAATGATAGCAAATACTCTGACAGAGGAGGATGCCCTAAAATGGCTGCCGTACACGTTGCCATTTATGTTCTTGTCTGTGCTTGTGTTGTTGACCGTTTTAAATGCTGCCATTTTGGCCAGGTTCTGCTCGGAAAAGAGATCATTGATCTCAAGTGAGTACCTGGTAAAATAAAAGTTAAACAAACCAAAAAACATTTTTAAAGTGTTCTTTGTAGCATCACAAAGGTTCTAGCGTAGGTAGAATAAATTCAGCAGATTCACTGATCAACTAAATGCGCACAGCTCTGTTTCTCCTTCAGTGTATTAAAACTACAGGATCTTTCCTATTTCCTGTTTCTACAGGAATTGTCAAGGCGTTGACCTTTGACCGACAGGAAGTGGAGGTGGCACCTCACTTCCTGTCAGACAGAGAGTAAACCGGAGGATAACTGAACTCATACGAAACACAAGTCATAAAGAAACAAGCTCCATGTTATTTGGTTGTGTAGAATGGAAGAGACAGTCTAAAGATTTTTTAGATATATTTTGTGATTTCTTTGAAATACTGAACCGTGTTAACTAAATTTGTGCTCTAGTAATATTTGTTGATTATTATAGGACATCAACATTTAGTTTATTATTAAAAATTAGTTTCTTATGTAGGGTACAACACATTTCATTTAGTTGAAATGCTCCAGTGTCTTTTCCCTTGACTGTCACTCGACTCCATTGCAGTGAGAACAACAGTGTTCTGACTGAGAAAAAGGATTCACTAAATGTTCTGAATCTCTTGAGATTCATCACGTCAGACTTAATGCTTTTTGCAGTGACCACACAAGTAATAAGGACATCCAAAACTCAACTAATAAGGACATCTAAAACGAGATCTACTGTATGGGATTGGTTGACCACTGACTTGAGCTGTATTGTGTTTTCCTCAGCGTCCAATCAGCTGTGATCAAGGTGTTCCAGGGCGGACGGCTGCAAGCTAACGAGCTGTACACGCTTAATGAGAGCATCAGGTAGGCTAATGAGTTGTACACATGTAACGAGAGCATCAGGTAGGCTAACGAGCTGGACACAGTTAATGTGAGCACCATGTAGGCTAACAAGTTGTACACACTTAACACGCTTAACGAGAGCATCAAGTAGGCTAACGAGCTGTATACACACTTAAAGGATGGGTTTTCCGTGGGGAATATGAATATATATTAAATCTCACGCCCCTAAGGTTTTCGAATCCGTTGAAATTTTTGAAATTGGAGGTTTACTCACAGAGATATCAACCGAAATCCACTCTGTGTGTGGGGGGGGGGTGGTGGGGGGGAGGTGCGGGTGCGGGGACTCGAAATACTACATTTCCCACAATGCACTGGGCTCGCGTGGCCTTCGTTTTTATGCCCACCCCTCAGGCATTTGGCTGATATCAAACTCCAGTAGGTGGCGGTAATGCACATATATGTTTGCCAACCGCCATAAAACTCAAAGAAGAAGAAGAAGAAGGCTTCGACAATGAAATATACAAAGAACAAGAAATAAATTGAAAATAAAATTGCCTCCAAATTGCACCAAATGTAAACGGTAGTATATATGTCGGGAGATGTCTTCATAAAAAAAATTTCATGCATTTTAAGGCATTTTCGTAGGAGTTACGCGCATCTGATGTTGTAACTATTTTCTGTAAAAATGTGTAAAAACGGGTACATTGCTCAGCGTTGATTTCGTTACTTCAACCCACCTACTACTAGATGTAAAATTTGACGTCGATTAGTGCTTCCGTTCCCGAGATAATGGTCTCTTTGCAAGGAACTATGGGAAGCTAATATTAGCTACACCAGGCTAGGCGGTTGACAAGATGGCTGCGTTTTTGTTTTGGTCAAGGCCTCTGAAGGGGCGTGGAGGACCTCTAGAGGCGGGACCATGGCCAACAACAGTTGTAGTTCATAGGTGCATGACTTCCGCAAGGCGGACTTAGGCCAGATGACGCGAAACGCGTCGGCTGGCCCAAAAAATATGTGAGAGATGCTTGATATCTCTGGCAGTGAATATCCAATTTCAAAAATTTCAACGGATTCGAAAACCTTAGGGGCGTGAGATTTAATATATATTCATATTCCCCACGGAAAACCCATCCTTTAACAAGAGTGTCCAATCAGCTGTGATCAAGGTGTTCCAGGGCGGAGGGCTGCAAGCTAACGAGCTGTACACACTTAATGAGAGCATCAGTTAGACTGAGGAACTGTACACCCTTAACGAGAGCATCGGGTAGGCTAATGAGCTGTTAAGGAGAGCATTGGTGATTGGTGTGTAAAGTAGTGCGGTGTGTGTGTGTGTGTGTGTGTGTGTGTGTGTGTGTGTGTGTGTGTGTGTGTGTGTGTGTGTGTGTAAGATGTATGCGTGTGTGTGTGCGTGTGTGTGTGTGTGTGTGTGTTGGAGAAGACGAGTTCAGGAAAGAAGACTGACAGCTATCTTGATTCCTTTACTTCTCTGTGTCCTTGCAGGTGGCTCCTCAAGACTGAAATGGGCTCCTTCATCACTGAATACTTCCAGGTATTTTTTGAATTAAACTGCATTTTCTCTGTGCATTTCTTTTAAATGTGGCTTTGTATCTTTGTAGAAAAGATTAGACCAATTAAGGTCAGGCACAAGTTAGGCCAGCTAAGTGTAGGTGGAGCCTGGGAAATGAGGGTTGACTTGAATGAACAGCTAGTCATCCCAGCATATATAGTTAGCACCCGACTACGTCCGGACTTGTTACTGTGGTCTGAGGTAGAGAAGAGAGTTTATTTTATCGAACTCACAGTCCCGTGGGAAGATCGAGTTGAGGAGGCTTATGAGCGCAAGAAAGCTAGGTATGCTGAAATGGCAGCAGAGGCAGAGCAGCGAGGTTGGAGGGCTCGAGTGCGGCCTGTAGAGGTGGGCTGCCGTGGTTTTGTGGCAAAGTCCGTTATTGCCTTACTAACTGAGTTGGGCATTCGGGGACGGAGCCTGAAACTTGCGGTTAGCAACATGTCTCAGGCAGCAGAACGAGCAAGTGAATGGCTGTGGATAAGGAGGAAACATGCTAGCTGGGGAGCTCGCTAAGGTCAGATTGATTGTTTGTTGTTGGTCATGATTAACGGTCCGCATCAACAGGGCTGAATCATTGACGGTGGTGGTGTAGTTAGGGATTGTTTGTTGTTGGTCATGATTAACGGTCCGCATCAACAGGGCTGAATCATTGACAGTGGTGGTGTAGTTAGGGATTGTTTGTTGTTGGTCATGATTAACGGTCCGCATCAACAGGGCTGAATCATTGACAGTGGTGGTGTAGTCAGGAATGTCATACCGAACCGACCTGGATAGCTAGGCTTAGATAGTGAGGTAATATGCAGTTGTGCGGTGGTAGCATGGAGGGGGGTGTTTCCAGGACGCTGGATTACACCGTTAAGCCTTCTTGAGGTGTCGTGGGCCTAACTTAAGGAAACGTCGGTGAAGGAAGGTGCCCACTTGAAAACCCCAATGACATGCTTCATACTGCTGTTGGCTAGGGTAGGTAACTGGTGATTTGTGTCTTGTTTATTAGTTTGTTAGCCTGTTAGCTTGTTTTATTCTGGATTGGGCTTCTAAATGTGTTTTTCCTCGGATTTTGGCACAAGGGATAGTAACATCTTGTGTATTAATTAATACTGATAAAATAATATACAGTAGATACAATAAATAACAGTCCGACAGTAGCATGGAGGGCTAAAGCCTAATTTATGGTTCGTCGCGTGACACGTTTGAATCTGTCTCTCAGAACAGATATCAGATCAGTTTTTCTGATCTGATATCTGATGAAAGACCGTTTCAAAAGTGTTGCACGCCAAACCATAAATTGGGCTTAACAGTCAGTAGCAGGCAGTAGCATGGAGGGCTAACAGTCAGACAGTATCATATAGGGACCTGAAGATTGCAAAACAGGATATGATCCATATACAATGAAGAGAAGCGTTTTTTCCAGCAACTTGTCTGATTTTGCTAGTGCTTTACTATCGCTTCCTATGTAGCCTGCTGCTGGCTGCCCGTCAGCATGATCACATGGTTTGCAAACAAGCCAATGGTCAATGGTCTCGCCCCTTGATGTAACGTCACCTGAAATCAAGCTGTAGCATGGAGGGCTAACAGATAGACAGTAACACATTGGGGGAGCCAGCCAGAGCCTCATACCCTCCTGCTTTACATCACACCTCATCTCTCATTTGAAGTGTTGAGTTTATGGCTCAACACTTCACGCGGCTAGCATCTTCTGTGTGACTCAAGTGTACGTGTGTGTGTGTGTGTGTGTGTGTGTGTGTGTGTGTGTGTGTGTGTGTTTTTGTAATCGGTGTTGTGTTGTATTTCAGAACCAGCTGCTGACCCGTGGCCTGTCTGAAGTCCTGGACCAGATCCTCCTGCACCATGGTGAGCCTGGCAGCAAGGCCACAAACAAACAAAACAAAACAAAAAATGTCCAACTTCATCTCATCTGATCATTCCAATACACGGATATTTTCACAACGACGTGCCTTCAGGAAAGCCCCTTGACCCTGTCACTGCAGGATATCACCCATTTAGTGCAGTTTCTCCTTATTTTTCAATTCCGCCTCTTCCTTTCTTCTTCCACAAGCAAAAGACCTGACATATCAGACATATTCTGGTCTGGAGTAGAAGTATCTACAGTATATTACTGGCGAGACTGGAGTGAAAATGGTAGGAAAACGTTACTTTCTTGCTGGAACCCAAGGATGCAAAAACGGAGACAGAGTAAAGCTTCTGGCATACTCTTCGCGCACGCGCTGGAGGCGGGGCTCCGAGGAGGGCGCGCGCACTCTGCGCGGGCCAAAACAGAACATACTCAGTGCGCAGCTCCAGGCGCCAGGCAGTCTGAATGAAATTGAATGTAACGTTCCCAATTCTATGTATTAAATTATAAAAAACGACGCTCAACATTTGGGAAGGCTAAGCCACACAACTAGTTCGTTATAATCGAACGTCATGCTTCAAAGGCGACTTTACGAGGGTGAGGACTCAATCACAGCAGATATCCACTGATAGCCTACCACGGAGATCTCACAGGCACAGGCAGCAAAACCCGACGCGCTGATAGAAAAATCTCCATGGACGCGCCGCGCTGCGCTCAGGCCTCGCCCCCCGTGCGATGCCGTTATAATCGCGGCGCACCCTATGCGCTTGGCTGGGCGCAAAGAGTATGCCAGAAGCTTAATACTTTCAAAGTTTCTACTTTTGTTTGTGTAACTGTAACTGTATGATTTCTACAATTAATTGCATAAATTGCTTGCATAAATTAACTTATATTAGGTGACTTTAATAAGAATTGGATGGATAAATCTTCTAGTAAAGAAAAAACAGTTTTGAAAATATTAATCTAACTCAGTTAATTAATGAGCCCACCCGTTTTACACCATACTTTCCCTGTTTCATCTCATTGTAAATCATTGGTGTAAAAACTGAGCCTTGCAAGCAAGAGAGTGCCAGTTCGATTCCCAAGCAAGCCACGTTGTGTTGTTAATTTCGGTTTCAACAGCAACCCATAACCCTAAGCTTAATAAAGTTGCTTTGTTGCCTAAACAATCTGGTCTCCTACTGTAGGTGACGAGCAGCTCCGCCTCCTGGCTGACATGTGGGTCAGATTCTTCACAGAGACTCTGCCTACGCTGCAGGCCATCTTCTACCCTGTGCAGGTACGCACGTGTCACACACACACACACACACACACACACACACACACACACACACACACACACACACACACACACACACACACACGCACACACAAACATATCAGTAAACAGTACTTTACTGCACTATCAGTAAACAGTATTTTACTGCACTACTAACATATCAGTAAGTAGTACTTTACTGCACTAACATATCAGTAAACAGTACTTTGCTGCACTAACATATCAGTGAACAGTACTTCACTGCACTAACATATCAGTAAACGTATCAGTTTAATAAAGCAAATATTCCCAGCTGCGCTTGTGAAGTTTAGTTAGCCTGTTTTCCGTTTGGAAAGCGAGTTGGATCACAGCGCGTCAATCAGTCTGCTTTTTATAACATTATCGTCATCATTGACAAATAACGTTAGACCCGCTTGGTTTCAGAAAATATATAATAGCCTACTCCTTAAGGTTTGATTCACGTTTCATCTCTCTCTTTCTATGCATGCCGATATGCAGGCGCAGTAGCCTATAGCCAGAAGTGCTTAATGCAAAAGTTTAAAAGCACTTAAGTTTCAAGGTCACCTGTTTCTTCATAAAACAAGTGCAAAACAACTTCTCAAAATAATGGAAAACTCTACATTGATTGACTCAAGCATATGTACGCATACAGAGAAATCCATCCGCAGCCTGCTTTATGCTGTGGAGCTGTTCCAGTTCATCTCAAAATTATCTTCAACTCCCCAATTAGGCTACTGTATATCTTCATGCATCCACAGTAGGCTACGTCCTCTCATAATACATGGAATATGTTTTTCGGTGCAGTAGCTACCTTGCCTTGGAGAACACTTTAATTACCCGTCCCGTTTCTGGTGAGCTCTCGTCTTTTTTTTCCTTTGATCTTCTTAATGAGCAGCTGTTACTGTTGAGAGCTGCTGCACGTGCATCATAACCCTAACCCTAATTGTGAATTAGGCTATGTTTCGTTGTTTCCTTCATCATACAGTAGCCTACACTATAACCTACACATAAAAATGTGTGTGTGTGTGTGTGTGTGTGTGTGTGTGTGTGTGTGTGTGTGTGTGTGTGTGTGTGTGTGTGTGTGTGTGTGTGTGTGTGTGTGTGTGTGTGTGTGTGTGTGTACGCCTCTGTATGTGTATGTGTGTGTAGGGGCAGCAGCTGTCAGTCAGGCAGATGGCTCTCCTCTCCTGGAGGAACCTGGTCCTGCTGAAGCTCCACCTGGAGGATGGCCTGAGAACTGCAGCTTGCATCCCCCCAGGTGTCACACAGATGCTGCTCGTGTTACAGGTACACACAAGCGCACGCACGCACACACACACACACACACACACACACACACACACACACACACACACACACACGATATGGGAGCTTTATTTTCTGAAAAATATCAAGAAATCATAGGCAGCAAATATGTCAAATTTTCAGTGTCTGTCTATCTGTCTCTCTGATGTGTGTGTGTGTGTGTGTGTGTGTGTGTGTGTGTGTGTGTGTGTGTGTGTGTGTGTGTGTGTGTGTGTGTGTGTGTGTGTGTCTGCCTGCCTGCCTGCCTGCCTGTTTGTCTCTACCTGTTTGTCTTTCCGATCTGAGTGTGTGTGTGTGTGTCCGTCGGCCTGCCGGCCTGTCTGTCTGTCTGTCTGACTGACTGCCTGTCGCTGTGTCTGTCTGCCTGCCTGCCTGTCTGTCTGTCTCTCAGGGTGTCCATGACTCTAGTGTTCCCAGTACGGAGTATGACCAGTTGGAGCATCTGGTGGAAGTCGTCGTTTCTCCATATCTTAGCAACAACCAGCTGCTCCTGGGTCAGTACTAATACTGTTCTACTTTTATGGCTCATTTCCACTGCATGTTACTGCATAGTATATAGCAGGGGTGGCCAAACCTTTTTGGTTGTGGGCCACATACAGAAAAATATAAGGAGTCGCGGGCCAATTAATATTAAGCGCAGCAGTTTTCAACCTGTTTAGACTGAAAGCGGGGGGGAAATAGACCAGAAAACCCTTGTGCCATCAAAAATTTAATTTCTACCTAAATAAATATATGACACATAGTTTATTGATGTGCTCACCTATTACAATGGGTATTTATGTATGTTTTCGGTTAAGACAGATAAGATAATTTCACCAACATTCAGTATTAAAAATGTAAAAAACAAACAAACTAGACTTTGATTACGCCAGGTGAGCAGTATGGAAGCATTTTATGTATTTTTTCTGTTTTTTTAATTTTTGCTCATGGTCCTCTCTTCACACTCAGCAGACAGGTGCCTGCCGCAGGTGGAGTACAGTTCTCCTATCTCGGTGCGCGATGCGTCCAGAGTGCTTTACCCAGTACACTGACTGTATACAAGTACCTCATAGGACGCCACTTCAAACAAACTGAACTATCCCTTTAAGTTTACATGCGCGCGGGTGTGTGTGTGTGCCCCTTAAGTTTACATCAGGGCCTATGACATCATCAGTGATGTCATAAGATGATTTGGCTCTTATGACATCACTGATGACATCATCAACATCACTGATGACATCATCATCACAATGCCTCATCAATGCCTCATCATCAGTGGGACAAAAATGTAAACAAACGTTGCCCACTACAATGCCCATTACAACTATTGCTGTTACTACAAATAATGATACTATATAATCACAGCAATAAATTAGATGAAACTGTAAAATTCAACTCAAATAGGAAAGAAAAGGGAGAGCAACAATCTGTCTCAAAGCAGCAGACAGCTAGGGAGCGTGAGGGCAGAGGTCACTCAGTGGGAGTGGCCTGTAGTAACATGCTGTTTAAAGCCTCTTAGCAAGAAGGTGGGCTCTCGTTAAGCTCATTAAGCTCATTAAGCTCATTAAGCTGTTGTGGTTTCATTCCAGCAGGTCGGCTAGTTGGTTGACACGGCTGACAGTCTGCTGCTGCCGGGTCAGGAGGGAGGGAAACTGCTGCTGTGAGGTCAGCACTTTAAAGGGGAAGTTCAAATTAGTTGATGGGGTTGTATGAGCTACTTATCAGTCAGTCATAACAGTCAGTGTATTACCTGCAGTAGATGGTGGGCGGCCCACTCCCAGTTTAGAGGAGCAGAGTAGCATAAAGTTAGGCCTAGTAGCATACAGTTAACCACAACATTAGCACAACTGGCCTTCCTGGCATAACCAATAACCGATAGCTGGAATAAAGTAACAGACACAGTTTTCAGAATTCACTAGATAATGTTAGTCCAACTTCCTCACTGACTTTTCCAAAAGCCATCTCCGTTTTGCCCTGATGAAGGCCGTGCGTACACTATAAACAGCATTAGACTGAAACGAACTGGGGAAAAGGATGACTGAAAATGTAAAAACTTTAAATTTAAACATCAAACTAAATCAAATGTCGACAGTGCCTTTATTAAATGTATAGTAGTATATGTAAGGGATAATGGATAGTGAGCCGGTGATTACTGGCGAAATAATGACCGACAGGTGATATTGAGCCCGATGCGCAGCGGAGGGCTTAATCATTCACCTGAAGTAATCACCGGCTCACTATCCATTATCCCGCTTAGAACACGGCCTACAACTAAATCATTCAATAATCTGACAAAAATAATTATTCAAATAGATTTTTTAATAGCGTTTTCAACGACAAAGCGGTTTCATTCATAATTGGCACACAAGACACCACAGCTGCAACTGGTTGGCCTAATTAGTAGTGTCTTGCTGACAAAATGCTCTTATCAACTGATTAATCCAGGTGTGGCAGAGCAGCGGTCGGTTGTCGAGAAATAATGACCGGTGAATCTTGTTGATTGACCAATCAGAATCGAGTATTCAAGAGAGCCGTGTTCTAAGTAAGGGATAATGTATATTGAGGCGGTGATTACGGGGGAAATAATGACCGACAGGTGGATTGAGCCCGACGCGCCAGCGGAGGGCTTAATCGTTCACCTGAAGGTCATTATTTCCCAGTAATCACCGCCTCAATATACATTATCCCGCTTAGAACACGGCCTACAACTAAATCATTCAATAATCTGACAAAAATAATTATTCAAATAGATTTTTTAATAGCGTTTTCAACGACAAAGCGGTTTCATTCGTAATTGGCACACAAGACACCACAGCTGCAACTGGTTGGCCTAATTACCGTAGTAGTGTCTTGCTGACAAAAAGCTCTTATCAACTGATTAATCCAGGTGTGGCAGAGCAGCGGTCGGTTGTCGAGAAATAATGACCGGTGAATATTGTTGATTGACCAATCAGAATCGAGTATTCAAGAGAGCCGTGTTCTAAATGTATATAAACTGAGGGGAAAATTAATTGTTATAAGAGGACGCCTTTAATTTGATGCAGCTTTTGATACTGTAGACCACAGCATCTTGATAGATAGGCTCAGAGAGTGGGTAGGCCTCTCAGGGAGCGCCTTAGAGTGGTTTCCTCATATCTCTCAGACAGGAGTTTCACTGTGGCTGTGGGCCCTCACATGTCGATAATGGCTCCAATTCTGTTCGCTCTCTACATGCTTCCTCTTCGACGCATTATTAGTCAATTTAAAGGGATCCATTGTTACGCGGACGACATTCAACTGTATTTTTCCATTAATCCTGACTGCATTGATGGTTTTAATGTATTGCACGATTGTTTGTCTGCGATTAAGCACTGGATGGCCAGTAAGTAACTCTCTTCAGCTAAATGCTGATAAAACAGAAGTACTCATTGTTGCTGCCGATTGCATTGCTGCTAAGGTGGCTAACTGTATTGGGTCCCTAAATCTAAATGTACGCTCTAACATGAGAAATCTTGGTGTTATCTTTGATCAGACCATGCTTTTTGAGAAGCACATCAAGTCCCTGTCCCGTACATGTTTTTTTCCATCTTAGAAACATTGCAAAGCTCAGGTCTGTTGTATCTCTCTCTGAGCTGGAAATGATCATTTGTGTTTTTGTTTCGTCGAGGCTTGATTATTGTAACTCTCTTTTTACGGGCCTCGCTAAATCTTCTCTGGACCGCCTCCAACTGATTCGGTTATTGACCAGGTCGAGTAGATACTGTCACATTACTCCGGTCTTGGCCTCCTTACACTGGCTGCCAGTTACTCTCAGGATCCAGTTTAAAGTTCTTCTGCTCACATATAGAGCCCTGCATGGTCCAGCACCTGCATATCTGCGTGATCTGCTCCACTCTCACGTTCCCAGCAGGTCACTGAGGTCTGCTGACCAGAGCCTATTAGTTGTTCCACCGCACCAGGCTCAAAACCAAAGGTGACCGAGCCTTTGAGTCTGTAGCTCCTAGGTTGTGGAACGCTCTTCCTCATGACCTGACAGCTGCATGTTCTGTGGGCATTTTTAAACAGCAGCTAAAAATGCTTCTGTTTAGACAGGCTTTTGTCTAGCCTCTTTAATTGTCTGTTCCGGTAGTCCTGTTTCTTTTGTGTATTTTGCTGTTACCTGTATTTATTGATGGATTGGTTGTTTTGTATTCTAATCTTGTGAAGCACTTTGTGAGTGCTACAGTATACAAATAAAATGTACTTACTTACTTACTTACTTACTTACTGGCAGCAGTAGTAGCAGTTTAAAGGACATTAATGTCATTTTGAGAGTAAAAACTGTAATTTACTTTACTAGCATGTCTAACAGATATGGCAGGAGCTGCTGTTAGAGCTGTCCTCAGGAAACAAACTAATGTCCTCAGTAAACAATAGACAATAGGAACAATAAACAATAGACAATAATAACAATAAACAATGAGCAGTAAACAAAAGGAAGCTTCTCTCTAAGAACAGACTCTGATTCCTTCAGCTGTAAACAAACAGTAGACCTGTGCCGGGTCTCAGGAGAGGTGTGTGTGCGTGCGTGCGTGACCTGTGCTGGCCTCAGAGGACTAGAGTCTGGAAAGTCTTATTTGATTATATTCTAATCCCTAATCCCAGCTCTCTCTGTAGGAAGCTGTTCAGCCACTTTGTTTAGAAATGAAGCATGTGATGTGAATGCATGTTCAAAGACAACATGTTGAGGAATTTGGGCTCAATGCCATTTCTAATTTTAACCCTTCCCCTCGCTTTTCGAGTGCCCCAGGCTTTTCGAGTGCCCCAGGCCTTTCAAGTACCCCTAGTTTTTTCTGACTTGCCCCTCTGAACAGTTACACTGAGACTCATAACAGCATCCTGTCTCTCCATCCAGAGTCCTGGGATCTTCGGTCATCGGGGGCATTGCTAAGCGACCAGTCCCAGCCAGAGATCACCGTCACGCAGCATCACCATTCGTCTGACTCTGCCCACCAATCATCTGACTCCACTCACCACTCGTCTGACACCACCTCTCTGGAGGGTGAGGCGTACCTGGAGAAGGCCAGGGGCGTCCGGCGCCACACGGTGGCCAATGCCCACTCTGACCTCACGCTGTTGTCTGCTTCAGGCAAGATGCATGCTGGGATAGAGAGTGGGGGCGGGGCTCCCAGGCCGTTCTTAAGCCAACCAGACAGCCTGGATTCTCCCAGGCACAGAACTGGGGGCGGAGTCAGCTTCCTTCCTCCGAACTAGCTGGTCTGGTTAAAGAGACGAGCTAGCTAGTCTGGCTAAAGAGACAATGGACAACAGAAGACCAGCCAACCACTGGACAGGAAACAACAGGACAGAAACAAGCTCCAACTTCCGTATTAGAAAAGTGAGGCCAAAGTGGAAGTACCAAAAACTGTAATTCCTCAAATGGTCACTTGAGGCTGGCTCTAAAAGCGAGTCATTCCCCATAGACCCCCATGTTAAAATGCCTGACTTTTAGCAGAAATTAACATGTTTACAGCCTAGTTCAAAAAATGATTTTGGCCTACATAATTTCAACATTCATGGCAACTGGACGGGATGAATTTTTATAACTCACCGATTTATACTAGGAATGAGCCAAATACTCAGCTGAGAGAGATGTAGGCAGTGATTCTCAGACTTTTTCTCAGACCTAATTTAGTCCACACCAGGGCAAATGACCCCATTTGATGAGCTTTTGTCTCTGACCCAAATCTGAGAATGTTTACATGTGATTTTGTCTAGAGTTCTATGACTGTATTGTAGAGAGATAGCAGCAACTGATCAAAACAGTCATTCTACATTATCTAACTGTGTTCACCTTTTGTAAATTAAATAATGTTGAAGTTTAACAATTCATCAGTATGCTGGGGGACCCCCTTGAACCCCCTCAAGGACCCCTGATGATCCCCAGACCCCACTTTGAGGGATTTCCTAAGTAGTGCCTGATCACAAGTAATGCCAGGTAATAATAACATAAATTTGGGGAAACCAGGGGAAAATTCCATCAACGCAGCTAAATAAACCCAAGCTGACTTGAAAAGCCTCGGCTTAACGGAAATAGAGATTTGCCTGTTACTAAGATGCACTACAATCAAAATAGCATTGTAAAAGTAAGCTATTGTTGAGAAAATACATTTTTTAAACTGCCTTTTTGCTAAGTTTTGGTCAGGTCACTGCTATGGAAAATAAAACATATGACTCACCATCTGCTTGTGATCCTTCATATAAGAGGGTAATACTCAGTTGTGCCACACGATGGGGTAATGTGCCCAATTAAATAGCAGCCCACAGCAATACAATATACATGATGGGCCCTATTGTAGCCAGTTCTGCTTTGAACTTATAAGTATTCACATTTATGAATATTCCTTTTTTCCTAACTCTTTTCATTATTTTATTTGTTTTATTCTCTACAATATTTCACATGAGTCTAAGTTGGTGCTATATTGGTTCATTACCCGATTTGGTGTAGCTATTTCAGTAGTTGATAGTCCTCTAGGATGATTGAGTTTAAGATTGGGAGTAAGTTCTACCTAAGTGATCTAGTCGTATCTGCGGTTTGCCTCGTTTTGGGAGGTAAACATAGGACTGTGTGTGTGTGTGTTAGATGAGCTCAGTAATAATTGATAGAAACCCGATCTGACCAGTGATCTGACAGGTACATCTCCATGGCAACGCCCCCCAGCACCTGGTGTCACCCCCCCACACACACACACACACACAGAATATGTTGAAAGCTGTTTACATGCAGTCGTGTACACAGCCATTAGTGTAATGTAGCTACTAATATTCTCTCTCTATTGGTCTTTCTCTCTCTCTCTACTTCTGTCTTTCTCTGACATGTGTGTGAGACATGTGAGTGAGAGAGGAGGGAGATAGAGAAGCAGACAGCGAGACAGATACATAGGTGGAGACAGTGGGGAGGAGAGAGAGGAGGGTAGAGACAGAGAGAGGGAGGCAGACAGAGAGAGACAGACAGACAGACAGACAGACAGACAGACAGACAGAGACAGACAGAGAGAGAGATATATAGAGGCAGACAGAGACAGATACACAGAGAGGGAGGCAGAGAGAGAGAGATAGTAGATACCACCTGAGGTCATTCCCCACAGACACCTGTTGGATTGTGTGTCAGTTTCCTGTCAGTCACACGGGTCCACAGAGCAGTCAGTCAGGTAAGGGTTAACCATTTTCTCAGTCGCTCGACGCTCACATCAGGATCGGTCACAGCAGCTCTCCTCACACATGTTTGAGCATCCACTGAGCAGTGAGGAGGAAGTGACCCCATCATCCATTGAGCAGTGAGGAGGAAGTGACCTCATCATCCACTGAGCAGCGAGGAGGAAGTGACCTCATCATCCACTGAGCAGCGAGGAGGAAGTGACCTCATCATCCACTGAGCAGCGAGGAGGAAGTGACCTCATCATCCACTGAGCAGTGAGGAGGAAGTGACATCATCCACTGAGCAGCAAGGAGGAAGTGACCTCATCATCCACTGAGCAGTGAGGAGGAAGTGACATCATCCACTGAGCAGCAAGGAGGAAGTGACCTCATCATCCACTGAGCAGCAAGGAGGAAGTGACCTCATCATCCACTGAGCAGCGAGGAGGAAGTGACCTCAGGATCCACTGAGGACGTCTGACCTTCTGTCTTCAGGTGTGTTGACACAATGTGGACCTGCTTGTGATAACTCAGGAAAACATGGGTCATTTTTGTGGGAATAGAAAATGGTTCTCCTTCCGATCGGAAATAATAAAAAAAAGTAAGATATCGTCAGCATAGAGAGAGATGAAATGGTCAGTATTATGTGATGTAATCGGAGTATGAGGAGATTGACGAATAGCCTGGGCCAGAGGCTCCAGAGAAAGGGCGAATAATAACAGAGCAGCCTTGTCTAGTGGATCTAGAAATATGAAATTGAGCAGAACAAATATAGCCAGTCATCACCATTGCAGTGGGAGAAGAATATAGGTAACACTTTACAATAAGGGTACATTAATTAAGGGTTAATTAATGGTTAATTAATGCTTATTAAGCATTAACTAAGCATTAATTAACCCTTAATTAATGTACCCTTATTGTAAAGTGTTACCAGAATATATAGAGTTTGTATCATTGTAATGAACTTGTCCCCACATCCCATGCGTCTCAGCACCGATAACTCAGCGTCTCTGTGTCGAGGGACAGATGTGGTTGGTCTATTGGAGGATGAGTCAATAATGTGTAAAAGCCTACGATATTGTCTGGTGATAATCAGGATTTTATAAAAACCAGTTTGGTCCGGGTGTATCAGTTTAGTCATAAGAGGCTCCAGTCGGAGGGCCAACACTTTAGCAAATAGTTTGACATCAGCATTCAGAAGAGAAAGAGGGCGGTAATTAGCACAATCATTGGGATCTTTGCCTTTTTTCAAGAGCAGAGTGATTATAGTGGTATTAATATCCCTAGACAAAGAACCAGTATTTAATGCATAGTTAATCATATTGAGAATCAAAAGACCAAGTTGAGGCCAGAAAGTTAATAACAGTTCAGGTGGAAACAAACTTTGGGTACAGATGTAGACTCTGTGTGCTCATATTCGGAAGCCTAGGCCAGTAGGCCATGTACATAAATAAATAAATAAAATTAGTGGTCTGAACATTGCTGGCATGTCTAAGAGCAAAGCCAAACAGCTCACCAAATATTGCTCTGTTTCAGCTGTGATAGGCAGCCTGGCTGTGTGTATTTGATTCCCTGTAATTTTTATATCATTTTTGGAAGCAAATAAAGAATTAAAATGTCTGCGTGTGTGTATGTGTGTGTCTGTGTGTGTTCAGAGATGCACAGGTCCTACCAGCCTCTGCAGCCTGCGAGCAGCCACCTCCTGCAGCAGCGATGGGACCAGAGCAGATATGAAGAGCACAGGAGGAAGGTAAGATCACTGTGTCCAAATATGGACGTAGCCAGCGTGATGCTACCCATTAGCCATGGTGAACTCCAGTTTTGAAGCCTTGAGTTTGGCATTTACACCGTTTTTTTTGGTGTAAAAAATAAAAATGTGGGAAAAAAAAGTTTTTTTTATAGTCTCTCCTGATTGTAAATATAGCCGGATCACTTAGTTTGACCAATTAAAACGACTTTTTTAAGCATTTTACAAAATGTCTATGGAAAATAAAATGGCGGAAAATCCCTTGGTTCGTCTGCCTAACTGTAACCCAGAAGATGGCTTGACTCTATTCATCGCAGAAAGCAGCTTTAGGAAACACTATAAATATTGGGTTGACAATCCCAGCTGATAACCACCGTCGTGTGACAGGTTAGCGCGATTGCGATTATTTAGTTTAGTCAATCCAGATCAAAGCAAGATGGATCTGTTAATCGAGCATTGTGATACAGGCACCTGGTCTCATGCTAGCTGCTTCTGGCTCCAAATAACAAAGATGAAAACTCAAGTCTTAAAAACATGATTCCACAAGCCAATTGGTCATGTCATGGTGGCTACATCTACATAATATGCTCTATGGATGAGTATCTAGTGTCAGGTTAAACCCCGCCCACCTGTTGTTACCTGTCCAGGTAAGCTCTGCCCAGCCCCTGGTGGACACCAAGGGCATGATGACTCCTGCACACGTCCAGCTCAAACTCAAACAGCTACAGGTCAGTGTGCACCCACACCCACACCCACACCCCCACCCCCACACACACACACACACACACACACACACACACACACACACACACACACCCACACCCACACCCACACACACACACACACACACACACACACACTTAGAGACACCAGTATTTCATAACCAGTTTAAAAGTTCAGTGTATGGATTTCATTTTAACGTTATACGTTATAGCCTACTTGGGCTATGGGCGGAGGGCAGATATGCGGTCGCTATATATGATGACGAGGTGTGGGCGGAGGCGAGTAAACTTGCTATGGAAGCAAAGTCTATATCAAGTAGAGATGAGTAAGGCTAGGTAGAGTAGAGCTGTACTGTGCTGTTATGTGTGGTGGAAATGTTGTGTCACGTAGCGACGGGGCTTTGAAAAGGGTAACATGTAGAGAGCAGATGGGTAGGAGAACTGTCTGAAATAGATGGCAGGCTTATACCCACAGCCTCCTTCCATTGAGTCAGAGTGCAGTGTGTTAGCATGTAGCTGTAGTTTCAGTAAATGTGTCGTCTCTCACTGATGATACAGATGCTCGCTGAGCCAATCAGTGTCCAGATGCATTGTCCAACTTTCACCACATCACTGCAGCAGTTCTGACCTTTCATTTTGTAATATTTGGCGCCCCCATCAGGCTGATCATTGTCATGTTTAAACTCCTAAACACTCCACTCAATTCATCATCCAAATTTGTTGAAAATAAGATTTGATGTAATGCTGGAATTGTTGGAATGCTGTCTCTCTGGGTCTTAGATGCAGGAGGAGCGTTTGTCCGTCATTGACAGAGAGAACCGCCTCCTGGCCTCCAAACTGGCCGACATCTTCAGCTCTAAAGGCCTGGTGGACCACAGGAACCCCTACCAGCCGAGAAGGTGAGAACCAACAAACACATACAGTGCTGTGGAGCCGTTAGCAAATCGAATAATATTCGAATACCAAAATTTGTTTCAACAGCCCTAATGTCGTGTCAGGTCATGTCATTTCATGTCATGTCATGTCAGGTCAGGTCATGTCAGAGTCTGAGTCGTATGAAAATACATTCAGCTACAATACATGAAATCTTAATCTGAATGACTCTCTCTCTTTTTTCTCCTTTGTGTTTGTTTGTCAGCCTGAACGCTGACAGGAGGAGGGCGGAGCTACAGCTGGTCAGCGGTCAGAACCGGGCCGTGTATCAGCGAATCACAGACCGGCAGTCAGAGTACCGCCGCCGCCTCTGGTTGGACGACTGGGAGCGTGCGGAGCGTCGGCGTGACGACATCACCCGCTACCCAAGAGACAGCAGACAGGTGAGAATTCAGAGAGAATCCAGAGAATTCAGATACTTCAGAGAGAATCCAGGCTAGAGAATTCAGAGAGAATCCAGAGAGATTTCAAAAATAATCTAGATAATTCAGATAATCCAGACTAGAGAGAATTTGGAGATAATCCAGAAAATTAAGAGAGAATCCAGATAATTCAGAGAGGATCAGTGGCGCCTGGCCCATAGAGGGTGCTAGGGCACCGCCCCCTGTAAAACATAATTAAATAAATAAACAAATAAACATATATATATATATATATATATGAAGAGTTCATTTGCAAAAACAGGTATCTCCGTTTTTATTTTATATATTGATGTATTGATACTGTAATTTATTTATTTTTGGGAAATGTTTATTATCAATCATAACTAAAACATATTCATCTGATAATTTCCACATAAATCACCTCAATAATGTTTTCTATGTGCACTCCAGGGAGTATCAAACAGATGTTGTTTGTTCATTTTAAGAATGTCGTTTACCTGTTTTTGCAAATTAACTCTTCATATATATATATATATATATATATATAATGGCTAGTGGAGCAATGATGATTCCAGTAATGATGTCATAATAATCAGTATTCCTGGTGTGTTTGATCTGCAGAAGTCAGACAGGAAGGTGAAGTTTGCCTCTGTGGAGACCAGCGAGCCAGAGACCAGCGACAAGACCACCTGAGACACACACACACACACACACACACACACACACACACACACACACACACACACACACACACACACACACACACACACACACACACACACACACACACACACACACACACCCATGTCCACACATTCTTGACAGAAGTTTCGTAAACCAGTATTACAATGACACATGACATCACACATCAGACTGAGTGACTTTTAACACACCGCCATTCCAAATGTTACAAAATGAAACATAGTAGTGTCGTAGCACATTGGCGTGGGCTCAGCGTTTTTGCTTTGTTTTGAACTTGGCTTGTACTGGACTCTTCATCTGGGTTAGGTCTGCAAGGACTTTGATCAGAAGGATCAAGTCCACAGTCAGTATCCATCTTTGTTCTTAGTGTTGT